>NC_091508.1:19695023-20002023 GCF_947461875.1 Haliaeetus albicilla
AAGGAGGCCCCTAATCCTATTATCGGACCTTAGCGCAGCCCCGTCGGGCAGCTCTGGGAACCAGCCTTGCTGCAAGGCACCGGGGCAGTGGGCGACAAAGTGGCCCGTGATGTGCTGCACTGCTGCTGCAAAACCAAGCGCAGCCACCGTCCCGCTCAGCCCCATCTCCACCAGTTTTCCCAAAACCGATTTCCTCTGCGCTTGCACGATGCCCCGGCATGTGCAAGCAGCAGGAGACACACGGGCACCCCTGACCCCTGCAGCCCTTGCTGACGGGGCTCAGCCCCCCACAGCCACACACCCGGCGGCATTTGGAGCCCTTTTGGCTCATTTGGCTCATTTGCCGCATTTCTCCATGGGGTTGCATCTGAGAGGGCAACAAACCTTATCCCGCCTGGAGAGTGAGTTGTTTTTCTCCCCCGACAGTTGCAAGGAGCCGTGTTTGTCTTTCTCTCCCTTCCTGTTTACTCGCTGCCATCAGAACGCGCTTTGATGTGCTCTTGCTGCTGGATGTTCGTAGGAGCATCGTCTTGCGGGCGCCCGCAGCTCCCTGCACGCTGCAGCAGGGACCGCGGCTCCGAACCCAGCAGCTCCAACCGCACCGGGGTCCTGGCAGAGCCCACGTGCCGCAGGGGCACGGGCTCGGCTCAGTGCTGGAGGAGGACGGAGCGAGCACACCAATACCTTTGGCAGCACCTGGGCTGCCGCACAGCTCCTACACTCCAAAGTCCAGGAGACAGCAAGAGCCCTGCCCGGCCATGCCTGGGGCAGACGCTGCTCCGGTGGGGCACAGGATCCTGCTGGGAGCGGGCAGCCGGCAGCGGCACGGGGGTCCCACCAGGCAGCATCACCCCATCCCCGTGTGCCAGAGCAGGGGGGTTGGCCCCATCCCTCCAGTGGATCCAGGGGTGCATGGATCCCCCCTTGTGCTCCCTGCTTCCCTCCCAGCTGTGAGTCTCACCGTCCTGTGCGAGAGCCGCTGCATTTGAAAGGTCACCGGGCTTTGAAGTTGGTTGCTCGGGGTGGCAGGGGAGGGCTCGCACCTTGCCGGCATCTCTTTGCCAGCCAGTTCCCACCCTGCCACCTGCACCGGCCCGTGCCGTGGGGAGACGTGCTGCCGGTGGGTGGTACGGCACACGGTTTGGCCCGTGCCACCAGCCCTGTGGGCCAGCCAAGACCCCGAGCGGGCACAGACAGAGCGAGAGCCCCCCATCCCACCGAGGGAGGCAGCAGCCCTCGCCAAGTAGGAGCAACCCCTCCCCGCAGAGGGGACCCCACAGAGGGACGAAGGGTCACGGCATCACAGGGGGGGTTTTTGTTAATTTATTTTTCAGCCTCATTCTAAAGAAAATCTGCAATGATTTTCCAGGAAATAAATTGCTCGTCTACAGCTGCCAGCAGGCAGAGGTCAGGGAAAGGGCTCTTGGGCTTCTGCAAACCCTTTGGCACCGGCTGCGGCACCACAAAAGCCACCGAGCGCAGGGAGCTGCCACGGCGCAGGGCAGGGGACCCCCAGTGCCCCGGCACAAGGGATGCGCTGGGCATGACGAGAGCTTTCCTGGGGCTCCTGCATGCACCCAAGCGTGTTTTGGGGGGGGTCCTCCCTCCCTCCCTCCCTCCCAGGCATGGGCCCCTGCGATGGGGCACCCTGCGATAAAGCAGGCGGCTCCAGGGAGGCAGCCGGTGCCCCGCAGCCTCTCTTCTCCGAGCGGAAAAGGCATCTTTCGGCCCATTTCTCCTGGTTCCCGTCTTCGTGTGCCTGGCTTTGATTCACGGCCGAGTCCTGTGATAATGTGGCTGCCTGGGAAGGAAGGGAGTAGAAGGAACTGGCTATTATGCTTGGCCCCTCTCCAGGAGGTGTTTTTGCTGGGAGGCACCCAGGTCAGAACTGGGTGGGAAGCGTTCCCCGACAGCAGCCCTCACACATGTGTTCAGCCATGGGGGGGGGGATGCAGGACCCCCCGCACCACCCCGGCAGCAGCACTGCCATCCCAAGGGCACATAGCCCAAAACTATCTGCTTTGGCGCAGAAGATGCGCGGTCCCCTCTGCATGCGTTTTGGGGGGGGAAGAGCTGCTTCGCAGCCACTCTACGAAATGAAACATCTCCAAATCTTCCCGTTTCCATGCGGAAGGAAAGAGGGGGCGGTGGGTGGGAGCGCCCGCGAATGGAACAAGCAGAAAGGGCTGGGGTGCGGGAAGCACATTTTCACCCTCTTTTTGTAATCGCTTAAGAATTTCAGCTGGCTTCAGCCCGGCGCAGGAGCTCCCGAGTCCCAAATCCCATTGCTGTGAGAACAGAGCTGGCACCAAACCATCCCTGAAACTACCTGCTGGCATCGGTGGCATCCCAGGACCCTGCAAGCCAGCCCCCCCAAGGCCAGTGCAGCAAGAAGGGGCATGCCCAGGTCTCCGGGAGCAACATCTCCTAAAAAATCTGCCCAAAAACCTGCACGGACTGAGTGTCCATGCAGCATGATGTCTTTCTTGAGTGCTTGCCCTGGGAGAGGCAAATCCCAGCAGCACGGAGCCGGGTGAAACTGCGGGGATGCCAGAGTAACTCAGATGTGCTTGGCATTGTGTGGCGGTCCAGAAATCCAGTATCAGGTTCATGCCCGGGCTTGTGTGCAGAGAATCACGCTTGGGTTTTCACTGCTGCGAGCAATGGTTTTCAATTATTTAATGTAAATATCAGAAGAGGTCTGATCCTGGCCCCTCCACACACCCTGGTGAGCAATTTCTTTGCTGAGATGATGAAAAGTCCCGTGTGCCTCAGCAGGAAAAGGAGAAATAGAAGAAAAAGCAAAGAAATGGATGATTTTGAAAGAAGACGCACATGAAATGCAGGGTGCAAACATGTCCTTCACAGTCCCAGGGCTGGGGACAAGGCTGGGCTGGGGTCTGTGCTTTGAGAGAGCTGGGGGCACCGCCTGTGCCCCCCCCCCTGTGAGCAAGACCCAGCAGATGCAGAGCCACCCCCTGCCCCGAGCTGGGTGCCTGCGACACCCCAAGAAATCGCCCCGGCGAGGGAGGGAAGGGGACAGGCGCACGCGGGGTCTGCAGCACCCGGGTGCAGACAAGGACAAGAGAGGACAAGGGCGAGCATGGGGAAGGGATGGGGACGTGCACCGAGGGACGGGAGGGACCTGCATCTCGAGCCAGCTCATGCGGGTGGGTGCACCCACTCCCTGGCACCCGTAAAGGAGCAGCATGGGGACGGGACGGGCTTGGGACTGGGCACATTGTCACCCGCAGCTCCATAAACCCCATCGGCCTCTGTTTACACAACAGCAAATGTTTCGGTTGTTTTATGGAGACGGATAAGAGCAGTGCAGGGGATAGCAAGGCCAGGGCCGGGCTGAGAGACGCCTGCCCAACACCTGCTCTCCCTTCGCAGCCCATAAAGGTGTTTTATTTTAAACGTGACACAGATTTTATAGCAGCACCTTTCACCCAGGTACAAACAGTGCGGGGAAATCTGCTCCCCCGGGACGTCTCCCTGCCTGTCGCTAATCCCGTGGGTGAGAGTTACTAAGCTGACTTTACACACCGAGAAACGATGGCCAGAAGCAACCCTGCAATTAAAACCAGTTTCAGCAGCCTGTGAGGAGGAAAACCCCACGGGTGCCAAGCCTGGGCGCAGCAGCCGTGCGAGGGCAGGGACATGCATGGCACCGACCTCCGCCCATGGCAGCCAGGGCTGGCTGTCCTTTGTCCCATCCCGATCCCGGACACCCTGGTGGGACCGATCCCCGCAGCGCTGCCAGGAGGAAAGTCCTCCTCCATGGGCACGTGCTGCCGGAGGCACTGCCGTCACCCCTGTGCCAGAGGGATGGCGCGATCAGTGTGATTTATCCTACAGCTGTCCATTCACAATCCTCCACTCAGCTATTTAAGAAAGGGGGAAAAAAAAAAGAAAAAAAATCAGGATTTAGACCATTCTTGCAAATCCAGCCTCATTTCTCCGGTGCCCCGGGGGAATCGCAGCTTAATCCCATTATGGGGCAGCTTTGGCTGGGATAGTTTTACATTGCAGACTCCATGACCAGCTGTATTTTTATCTGCTCAGACTTTCCAGGATGCTCTACCCACTTTGATTCACGCTTAATTACTAAAAATTGCTTTTTTTAGAGAGCGTGAGCGAGGGTGCGGGTGCTTGTACCAGTGCGAGGAGGGCTAACCCTGTGTGCTGCTCCAAAAACCAGCTGGCAGAGGAATGCCAAACCAAGCATGGCAGGGAAAGGAGGAGATATCCAGTTTGATGTCTGCCTTATCGGTCCTATTTTTATTGCACTGAATGTATAAGAGCAAAATATTGATTGTGATGATAAAGAGATGAAAGTGTCAAGAAGGAATAGGCACACTAGTTACTCAGGCGATTGGAAGCCGCGTTGGTTGTATTTAACAGGCATTTGCCATTAAAAAAACGCCTGTTTTTATTTAAATAGCCTAGGGCAAATTTCTCACTAAACCAACTTTCCCACGCCAGCCCAGTGCTCTAACTCTGGTTTTTGGCAATTTTTTTCCTGAGCTGTCAAGGCAAAATATATATAAGAATGCTGGTCTCACTTAGTTTTTTTTCCAGCCCCTGGAGACATGAAAATAATTTACAGATGTGCATTACCTGTTTATATTTGTATTAAGTTTTGCTTAACGGACATAATTTTCTTAGCTTGCAGTAACAAAAAAATATTCCCAGAGTTTCACTCATTTAATTTTAACTTATTAAAACTTTCAAACATGTGTGGAGGTTTTATGTTTTTAAATCACTAATCACATGGACAGTTGCCAAGGTTTCTATTAAAGCCTTTTATGAACGCTATTTTTAAAAGTACCTAAAATCCCATTATTTTTAACCCCTGAAGACCACTCAAAATAAAAAGTTTCTTTGGATTTATGTCATATTCACCTCTTATTGCAAAAAGATTTATGTTGAATGCTGACTTTTCCCTTCCTCCCCTTTTTCTTTAACTAGTAGGAGTCTCTGGGGGAGGCGTTTGGGAGAAGGAAACTCGAGGAGGTTCCCTGCGAGGATCTTGCACCAGATCCCCCCTGTACCAGGGGAAGGATGGCACCAGGTTAAAGCAGAGCATCTCACGCCAGCACCTGGCTGAAGGAGTCATCTTTGCGCCGAGATGCTCGTGCCCCGGTCCTGCCTGTGCGAAACCACAGAGGAGCCTTTTACCTCCCGCACGGCAAAGCCTTCCCTGGTGCAGAGCCACCCCACTGCCGTGGGGTCACGGTGACCCCAGGGTGACAGCAAGAAATAGATGTATTTGACCTTTCGTGTTCAGGGGGCGAGGCGGCATGGCTGCACGGCTGCACGTACGGATGTTTGCGTTTATCCGCAGCCTTGCCCCCGGCCGCTGCTCGCAGACCCTCCCCACCACAGAGGAAAGCCGGGGCCAGGGCTCGCATACGGCTTCCCGTGTGCTCTTTCGGCCCCAGGCTCATTGGTGTCCAGCACCCCAAGAGCAGCCGGTACCAGGGACACCCGGTTAACCGGCAGCGCCCGCCGCAGCAGTGCCGGCACAGCAGGCAGGGCTGGGTGTCTCCACCAGCCGGTCCTGCCGCCGCATCCGTCCCCAGACGGTGTGGGCACGGCGGGGACCCTGACGGCCCCGTGTACCCAGGCATGGCCACGATGGTCTGGTGGGGCTGGAGGAGCTACCTCAAGTTTGGGGGAGCAAGCCCTTGAGCGCAGCTAAGCTGAATGCACGGTGCTTTCTGCACGTGGAGAACAAGCCCGGGCAAAGCTACGGCTGGTATTTCCAGGCAGGTAGAGCCGAGATGCTCCCCGGGCCCTTATGGGGAGGGAGAAAGGGAGAAGATGGAGAAAGAGAGCAGAAGGCATCATCTCCAAGGAAGCCTGAGCGGTGGAAACCTCAGGCTGCCCTCGCAGCTGCCTTGCCTCCGGCTGAGGCTGAAGGTGTCGTACGGTCGTGGTGGCACAGGGATGTTGCTCAGCCAGGGCAGAGGCAGGGGCCGCATCCTGCTGCCCAGCTGCTGCTGTCCTACTCGTGTCTGCAGAGAGGACAAAACCGGGGGGGGCATCTGCTTCCCTGCCAAGGGTAGAAAATGACGGTGAAGAGGCCTTGCAGCCTTGAGTCCTTTGGCATCTGTTATTTGCTCTCAAAACGCGCCGATGGCCCTGCTCTGCCGTGACGGAGCGAGGCAAGCGGCATCTCCCTGGGATGCTTTAAGGTTTCAGGGGGGGCTCGAGCTCCCAGCAGCACCCGAACCCTAAGCGGCACCATGCTCCGCTCAGAGCCCCGACTCCCCAACCCGGATCAGGGCACTGTTTTAGAGCCCAAAGTGATGAATGCAGGAGGAACAGGGAAGGAGGGGAGAGCGCGGGAGCGAGGTACCGCTGCAGGGCTCGCTCCTTTGATCTGACGAGCAGACTCTGCCCTTCGGTTTGTTTAATTGTTTCACACTTGCTCTGGAAATAATTTACAACAGGAAGCAGTGGGATAACACCGGGCCTGGCATGGGACGGGATGAGCCGGGGGGGGGGGGGGGGGGCTGGTGGAGAGGTGCCCTGTGATGAGACACACAGATGACAACGGTGTCACCTCCTTCCCATTAACCCGTTGCCGACCCTCGCTCCTCTTCCTCTTTCCCAAGCTTTCAGCCAAAGGCCGGCAGCACGTCTCCATATTTGAGAGCTGTAAAAGAGCCATCTGATGGCCTCCAACAGCCACAGCTCGGAGGGGCTCGGAGGGACCCCCCATGGGATTTAGGTGCCCCTATCCCTGGGGCAGTTAGTACCCCAAATTCTCTGTGCTCCGAGCTTTTGCCCCCCACCTTTGGAGGCACAGCGCTGCGGTGGCAGACACCAGGCTGCCGTGGTGTGACGCAAGGGACCGGTGTCGCAGTGAGCCTCACTGAGCGGGGTTGGCCCCCACAACCCCATGAAGAAGCATCACGCATTAACACCCTCACACGGGCCATTTCTGGTGGCAGTGCACCGTGGGTACAGCCGCTGAGCACCCCTCTGCTGGCACAGCTCTCGGGTGACACCGACAAACGCGAGTTTAAGTGCTTAAGCCTGTCCTTGGGCTCAGGGTCTGGCTGGGTTTCGGGTGGGACATCTCCACGCTCCCATCCCACAGGCTCTGGGGCAGCTCGGTGTGCCAGGCTCGACCTCGGCACAGTGATGGCTGGGGGCTGGAGCGGGGTTCTGGGGACTTCTGGGGATGCGGGCGCAGGGACCCACAGGCAGCGCTGCGCACACGGGAAGCCTGCGCACATCTGGGGGTTGTCGGGCTGCCTCCTGGGTTTGGCTTCTCTGCTTCTCCTAATTTATTTGTTTATTTGTTGATGCGGTGCATCGGGCTGGCCAGGGCTCTGCCTGCGAGTTCATTAGTTCACAGCACAAAACAAATAACATCCGACCCCAGCTCCGCGGGTAGCTGCCTGCACGTACGGTGAAGGCGGGTGGGAAGTGGCTCGGCGTACCTGCACACACCTGTGTTGTGGTGCAGGTCTGGGGGTGAATCCCACCCTGTGCTCCCCTGTACCCAGCTCTCCTGTGACCCCGGGGAACACTCAGCCCAAGCCCTGGTCCCCCAGTGCAACCAGCAATTTGCAGCCACCCCATTCCCGTGTGTCCCCATGGTTTGTGTGCCATGGGCCCCTGCAAGGACACGCTGCGGGCCTGGGTCCTCCTGTGGTCCCCGAGCAAGGGCTGCAGCCCACCGGGGCTGTGTCCCTGTGGCTGTGCAGGGGCTGGGGGGGGCTGCACTGAGGTTGGTTAAGGGGGCTACACCAGCGCTGGGAGGGGGCTGTACTGGGGCTGCACTGGGACCGTGGAGGGAACTGCACTGGGGTGATGCAGGGTGTGCATGGGGGGGGCTGCACCAGGGCTGGGGGGCTGACCTGGAGGTGTCTGGGGCTGCACTGGGGATGTCCGGGGGCTGCACTGGGACTGTGTGGGGGCTGCTTGCGGGGGGCTGCATGGAGGTGTCCGGGACTGCGCTGGGTCTCTGCGGGGGCTGCAGGGGAGGGCTGTGCTGGAGCTGCAGGGCGGGGGGGGACGGACGCAGGGGGCTGCACCGCTGGTTTGCAGGGACTACACAGGAGGGGCTGCACCGCGGGGTGTCTGGTGCATGGGGAGAGCCGCCCTGGGGCTGCCCGTGGGGGCTGCGCGGACCCCGCAGCCCCACTCCCATCCCACGCAGGCACCCTCCGTGGCGGGAAGGGGGTTCCCAGCGGCGGCCCCGCGGGCTGGGTAGGGAGGAGCGTCCCGTCCCGTCCCATCCCGTGCCGTGCCGTGCCGTGCCGTGGAGTGGAGTGGAGCGGCGTCCCGCCCCGCGCCGTCCCGCCCCCCCCTCCGCCCGCCCGCCCTCCCGCCCGGCCCGGCCCGGCCCGCCGGGGCTGAGCAGCCACGGGAGGCGCCGGCGCTCGGAGTCGCTTCTCTCGGAGCTGGGGAGCGGTGTGTGTCTTGGGGGGGGGGGTTCCCGGTGGGGCAGCGCCATACCGGTACCGGCTTCGGCCGAGCCCCCGCGGATCTATGAGGCTGTGAGCGGTGAGAGAAGAGCGGGATGGAGCGGCTCCTGGCGCCCGGCCTCCTGGTGCTTTTACTGCCCGCCCTGACGCGAGGTGAGGGCCGCCGGGCTCCGGGGCCCGGACCCGCCGCTTCAGTTCCCGGTGGGGAAGTTTGACGGCGAGCGGCGTGTGTCCCGGTCCCGGCTGGGCACCGGAGCGGTGGAGGGAGGGGAGGGTGGGGGGTCCCCCCCCCGTGGGAACCGGGACTCGGTACCGCGGGATGCCCGGGGACCGGGCTCAGCTCCTGCGGGGGGGACTGGAGCTCGGCGCCGCCAACGGGGGAGAACCGGGGACGGAACCGGGGGACGGGGACGGAGTTGGGTGGCCCGGAGGAGGTGGGGGGGGGGGGCGGGGGGGAACCGGAGCTCGGAGCCGCCGGGAAACGGAGCTCGGGACCGGGGGGTGCCGCGGAGGAAAGGCGCTCGGTGCCGTCGGGGGGGGACCGGCGCTCGGGACGGCGGGGAGCCGGGGGTGGGGGGGGTGGGGAGCCGGAGCTCGGGAACGGGCTCGTCCCGGCGGAGGGGCGCTCAGGGCGGCCGCGCTCCTGCCTTGTTGTTCCGCGAGAGCTTTTAACCGTTTTGCAAATTTTTCTCGGTTTCCTGTTTCTTGAAAGTCAGCCGGGTCCCCCTCGGTTTTCTACCCCCCCCACCCCCCAAGCTTCTTCCCCGGCGCCGGCCCCGGCCCCGGGGCGGGTCCGGCTCCTCCGCCGCGAATTGCTGGGCGAGAGTCGGGGGGGCGACCGGCCGGCGCCGGGGAAAAGAGCCCTAAAAGTGGTCGGAGGTGCGGGGCGGAGCGGGGAGCAGCCCGCCCCGGGGGGGGCCGGGGCCCTGCGATGCCCCCCCGTCCCGTCCCGTCTCGTCTCATCCCGTCCCGGGACCGAGCCAGCAGCCTCCCCCGGAGCAGGAGTGTCCTGGGAGGATTTTGGGAAGAAGGGAAGGCAGCAGGGCTGCCTTCACCCCGCTCCGCACCGGGGCAGCCCGGGCTGAGAACCGTGCCTGGCACCCGGCCCCCTCGGAGGGAAAGTTTGGGGAAAGTTGGGCCCGGCCGGTGTGGTCCCCAGCACCCCACTCCATTCCCCCGTGGGACGTGTCGGGGCTGGGGACGGAGCCCCAAGCGCAGCGGGGTGTCCCCGGGGTGCGTGGGGCTCAGCGGAGAAGTTTGGTTCTGGGGCTGGCGGTGCGAAGCTGTAGTCACTCAATGTGAAACTGTTTTGGCTGCACACGCGTGTCGCAGAACCGGTTACCGTGAAGAGCAAGGAGGGCAGAGAAGGGGAAGAGCGAGCCGGGGTGGAAATCGGAAGCGATTCTGGTACTTTCAGCAAGTTGCTGTGGTAACTCTGCAGAATTTGGCTCTGAGGGCCAGACAATGAAACCTTTACTCATAGCAAGTTGTGACGGGCGACTCATTTCGTTACCGAGTTAATGGTAGCTAATGGGCCCTCGGGCAGATGGTTTTTCCCAAATGGCATTTGTCACTCAAGGGCCTGATCTGGGGTTTCTCTCTGTCAGTCCTCCCACTGGCGGAGAAGGCAGAGCCTACCCTCAAGCCCACCCCAAGCTTATTTTTAGGTGAACCTCTCAGTGCTGGGGCCGCGCAGTCCCTGCCCGCTTCCATCACCCTGTGGGTGGGGGCCGCCGGGTGCTGCAGCCCCCATCTCGCCAGGCTGCGCAGGGGCAGGGTGCTCTGGGGGTCTCGGCGAGCCTGTCCCCGGTCCGGGTGATGCTAGAGGATGCAGCCTCCCCCCCCGCCGCGACCTGCGCTATGGCTAACGCTTTCCTTCTGTTTGCAGGTTTACGGTGCACGCAGCTTGCCGAATCCTGCCTCAACGGGGGCAAGTGTGAAACTTTTCTCAACGGGACGGAGGTGTGCCAGTAAGTATGGAGGAGCCAGAGGATTTTCATCTCCCCCGACCAAAGTATTGACATGCATGTTGACTTTGCTTTGAAGGCTCTGGATTTAATAGGGCAAGATGCGTTTTCTTTCCTTGAGTGGCAAGAATAACCTGCTTGTGTAGGAGTCGCTGCGAGTTTGGCAGGATTGGGCTTTGTTCCTAGCTGGGTGGAAAAACATGGGCAAAGGGCCATGTTTTGCTGGTGTTAACCTATGCAGACTGCCCTGCTGATGGAGCAGGAGGTAGGGCCAGCCCGCGGCGCTCGTTGGACCGCTGGGCAGGGAGGGAGGCTGTCTGTCTGTCTTCCAGCTATTCCCTCCTGGCTCCGAAGCATTGCCTTTCAGTCCTTTGCACCCTGGCAGTTCGCGGTGCGGTGTCCAGTACATCTCCAATAAACATTCCAGAGAGATTTCATGGCGTGGCTCTGGATGCTGGAGCTGCCCCGTTGATGTCCATGCGTCCGCGAGGCATCACCCAGCGCAGGCGGGGGAGCAGGGCCACCTCCTCCTGCAGCCCTGCCGGCGCCGGTGCCAAGCTGCGGTCCAGCCCGGCGTTCTTGGCGGGACCTGGCACCCGGGCAGGAGCTTTCTCCAAGGCGATTGTGGGGAAACGGATGTGTAAAGCGTTGGGACTCTTTGAAGGACCAACCGACCCACCGCAGCGATGGCCGATTCACTCCAGGCTCCCAGGGAACAATAACCAAGAGAAATGAATAAGACTCCAGCTCCCTTTTTAAAACTATTCCATAAAAGAAATGTGAATGGGCAAGGCTCTGTTTTCCGGCCAGATTTCCCCTCTGCCTGTTGAACGTGGCCCGAGCTGAGAGCAGGCGGGGAGACGTTCCCACCCACCCCAAATTTCCAAATAGGAAGTCCTCGGCGGAGGAACCTGAAGGCATTTCCAATCCCAACCTGTTGAATGGCAGTTTCCCTTGACAATGTGTGTTGCTTTTTTGCAAATCCGCCTGGGTGCCGTTACTCTGCCCAGTAGCCGGGCACCTCCCGCCCCCTTCTCCAAGCTGAGCCCCCCAACCCTTTGGTGCAAATAAATCAGCAAATCAATCAGGCACATGAGCAATTTAATGGACAAAGGCTGGGTCCTTTTGTGAGCCACTAATGAATGCACGCCACTTTTTTTTGCACAGAAGCCCTTACCAACGCTTGACGCTCTAAATCTTGTTTTCTTTCATTCAAAGAGCGACAGCTGGGATTCGGTCGAAATTCGGCAGCTATTGTTAAGGGAGGCAGATTAATGCTGTGTGACTAATCATGTATGGCTTCCCAGAATGCCCAACCCTCCACCCCCTCCCCAACCTTACACCCCTCCTTTTCCTTGTGGTCATTCTTCCCTTTTTTTCTTAAGTCTCTGCAACTCCTGATTTACATTTCATGTGCAGATGGTGATGGAATCTAATTAGATCTGATGCGTGCGAGCTCTGTTTGGAGGAGAAGCCTCCAAAGTAGGCTTGGGGTGGGGTTTTTTTTAAGACAAAAAGTTAACTTTAAAGAACTTCTTCGTTGCTAGCTGTGAATAACCGCCTCTCTCTTGGCTGCAGACGCCAGGATGGCTTCGCAAGTGTGTGCGAGTTATTTTTGCAGGAAACCAAGGTGTGTGCTCTCAGTGTGTTAAAAGCACTTGTCCCGTGCAGGGTACGCTCCATGGGCGATGGGGGCAGATATTAGAGGTACTGCCAGACTGGAGGAGGTGCAACTTTCCAAGGCATCTGATAGCAGCTCGCAAAATCCTGGTTTTTCACTTGTTTGAATATCTCTTTACGAGGAGTTTTGCTTCCAAGCTTCTTAAACAAAGCAGAGCCAAGAACACAGATACCAGACGCAGAAAAGCTTGGCACTGCCCTTTGGCGCCTGCGTGAAATGCACCATTTTGGCTGCTGGCCACATCTCTGCTCGGCCTGGCACTTAACAAAGTTTGGCCATAAAGCCCCATTGTGCTGCCCCCACAAATCCAATTAGAAAGTGGAGTGAAATAAATAGCATACGAGGGAGACGCTACTCCAGCGGACAAGCGTCCCGGCGTTTGTGGCGGGAGAGAGCTAGTTGGGTTACATGAAGACGACTCTGATAACTCCAAAACCGGGTTATCAGCCCTGTTACGGAAAGGGAATCGCCGGTGTGAGACAAGGAGCTTTCTCTGCCTTTATTATTTTACAGCAATAGTTTGTAAAACTCCAGGTACCTTATCTTGCTTGTCCCTTTGCCAGGCAGTCCGGGGCATGCAGGGCTTTAATTGAATGGAGAGGACTGAGCATTTGATCGGCTGGAGGGCTCGCGACAGAAGCGGCCTAATTAAGCCGCCTTTGGAGCTGCTTTCCATCTTGGCAGGGGTAGTCGGGTCTTTCAGTGCTGGAAAAGCAGCAGCAGAGTTTCGTGCATCTTGCATGGACCCCAGCTGAAGGTGCGGGGTGTTTCTGTCCCACGCATGGCACTTGCACCAGATCTGGAGCTTTAAAAGGTCCGGCCTGCAGACGGTGGCTGCTGCGGTGTTTGACGTGTGGTTTCACGGCGCTGGGGAGCTGTGGCTTTCCAGAAAAGGCACTCGCCTTTGATTAAGGCATTTTCCCATGCAAAATGAGAAGGTTTTCCAAAAGGTCGTTTTGACTTCTAGTGATAGCTCCTAATTAGACTGTTGGATAACCGTAGTTTTGACTGGCATCCCTGCAAATGAGTAGGGCTGATTTTAGATTGCTGTGCCACGTGACGTTTATTCCCAGGACCTCCCTTGCTCTGCTAGTTAAAAGCAGATGGCATGAAAGAGGGCTGAGTTTCAAACCCCACTCCACCAGCCTTTCACCATTAAAGTCAGAGGAGCTGCGTCTGGGTTGTCATACTCTTGCCCAGAGAAGCAAAAGAGACGGCAAGGGAAAAGAATAAGTTAAATTAATCACTAGGCTTGCGCTGAAAAGGGGGAAAAGTCAGTTTGCTAAAGTACTTCCTCTGTTTATGAATCAGCGCGGTGTTGTAGTTCAGCCGGGGCAATGGCTCCTGAGCTGGTGCCCGTTGCCACCACCAGCTTCCACCGGCAGTGGGCCAGAAACATTGGAAGAAATATTCAGAGGGGGACCGTAGTGGGAAGAAATGATTATTTTAGCTCAAAACTCTTTCAGGAGACAACCAGGAAGACAGAGGAGTGATCTGAGCCTCGCAGCTCTCTGTACCCTTCAAGTTATTCAACTGCTCAGTCATTGTTATCTCATTGTAAAGGGCGGAAGTTTTCTTCTGGTTTGGTTTTTCTCATGTGCTTTAACCCAACGTTATTTCCATGAAATAATAACAAAGAAAAAATGCAGTCTCCGTGCTGGAGAGGAAGAGGGTGGAGTGTTGAACAATCAACCAGAGGAAGCTCTTAAAGAAGTAGACGAGCGGTGATTCAGCCATGTTGAGAACTCTTGATGGCTCTTTCGAGTCTGATCTCATTCTCGGAAAGAACAAGGTGGAAATGGGTAAGAGGGTAGATTAAAAATACAAAAGCGTCACCTGTTGCGGATTCCAGTGGAAGAGAAACTTAGCTGAGAAGCCCAGCTGGTGAGGTCACTGGGACAGCAGTGGGATTTTGGGCTCTTTTCTAGAAGAATCTCTGTTTACATCTCTCCTCTCTGCAAGGCGTCTTGATGGTTATCAGTTGTCTCAGGTGGTCCCACTGACTCTTGCTAACTTGCCTCGGGATTTTATTGGTTGAGCTGGTTTTTTTGCTTGATTTTTCTCATGGCTTGGATACTTGTGATGGCCAGAGGGTTGTACTGTGTTTGGGCAGGGGCTAGCACGGGTCCCTCAGCAGTACCGGCAGCATGGAGAGGAGCAGGAGAGATGGGGTGATGCCTGCTGAGATGAATTTGCTCGGGGGCTCCCCGGGATGCAGAGGGGATAAGGTATTCGCGGTGGCCATCATCACCTGAGATCAGAGGGTCTATTCCCCTCTGGGTACTTGCAGCTGTTAAATGTGTGATCCTGCGGTGTGACACAGTGCATGGGGCTCTGCTCCATGGAAAGCTTCTGGAGGTCACTTGCTTTATCGTATGGAGTGTATTTTATTCCACCAAAATCTGTTCCATCTCAACCACCTGACTCGCCATCTTCCTACCTGCTGGAAGCCATGATACATTCATTCGTTCCAGGTGATGCTGCATACCCTGGTCTCACCTCCAAGGCTGTTACGCTTTATTGTATGTAACATGAGGGACACACGTATAAGTCACTGCAAAACTGAGCTATTCACCAATTAAGAGCTTGGATAACATAATCAGGAGGCAGTTAGCAAGTTTTAAAATAACATTGTTTGGAAATTAACCTACTCTTTCCAGGCCTGGAGGTGTGGTGACCCTCATTTTGCTCGTGTTGGTAGGTGTCCCGAATGGTAACGGCCTGTGTACATGAGTGGAATGTGAAATTTATAGAGCATCAGTGTGTTTAACGAGGGAATAGCCTCGGGGTGCAGTTACCGAGAGCTGGTAAGCTCTGGATCTGGACGGAGGCTTCTCTGTGGTTAACGTGTTGCCAAACTCCAGGTGAAGGTTTTAGACTGTGTATGTGTTGGGGCTGCAGAGTGGAAGAGCCTCTGAGATATAACTTAACCCCCACCAGGAAAGCAGACCTGCAGTGGGGTCTTGGTTGAGTCCTGCCTCCATCCCAGGGGCCAAAAAGGTGTTCGGGGTTCCCCTGCTCTGTGCGGGGCTGCAGATTTGTTGCCTCGTGACCAGCCATCCCCGAGGACCGCCCGGCTTCTGCTGCTGCCTGGCATGGGGCAGCACCGCCGGGCACTTGGGCTGCTCCATCACCGCTCCCCAAACTGGTCTTGGGCTGACCTCCTGCAGCTCTTTGCTTTGGCGGCCAGGGTTAGAAAGATCATCAGGCCAGAGAGGTGATGGTTTGGGGTGATTCCAGATGCTTTCTGAATGGTGTTTTCATCTCATTACATGCCCTTGGCACACGGCGCTGCTCCCCAGTGCCTGGAAGGATGGTGCTCCAGCCACCCAGCCCAGCGGCTGTGCCGAAATCCCACAAGTCCCTGACACTGCCTTTCTGCATGGTGCCCTCATGAGCCTGGATTTGCTGCGGGGAGGAGGCATCCCAGCTTTCCCAGTCCATCGGTCCATGGAAGGGCTCCATCCTGCAGTGCTGGGCTCCTTGGGGTTGGCCTCAAGAGGTATTGGCGGCAGCAGGTCAGTGTTACCACCATCCTGACGACTGCGAGCCATGGATGTCGTGCTGACATTCACCAGCCCAGGGCTGTGCCTGCACTGTGGTCTGGGTTAAAACTGCAGCTGCTCGCGTTGGCCCAAGATCTGGAATAAGCACAGGAATTCTACTCCGGTGTTGAGGGGGGACATTGCTTTTTTGCTTCTTGGGAAGCTGAACATGGAGGCATGCGGGAGCAGGAGCAAAGACACGTGAGGGTCAGGGCCCTGCTTTGGCACCGTTGTTGTCAGCAGGGTCTGATCAGGGTTGCAGAGCCGGGGCTCTGAAGGGCTGAGGAAGCCCCATTTGGACTTAATAACACAACTCTCTTTGCACACCTATGGCATGGGATGTTGGCAAGTCTTTGCAGCACCCCGCTAGGTCTTAGTGACACCAGACCATGGCAGATCCCTTCTGCCTGCTTGGAGAGCCCCAGGACAGTTAGAGATGCCCACCTGGGGTCACCCCAGTCTTTACTTCGTCATCTGAGTCTCGCTGGTAGAGCAGCTCGGTGCTGCTTCCAGCTGGCCGTCAGGCCGAGGTGTGGTGGTGCCCGCTCTGACTTGCATACCCTTGTCTGGACTCTGCCTTCGTCGGTGCACGGCAGTGCCTGGACCCATTGCAGTGCCTCCGTCTGCAGCTCTAGCGCGTGTCTGGCACATCGGGTCACTGCGTCTCACCTCCCCGCATTGGTGAGTGTCCCACGGGCAGGGGTCTGCAGTATGGGACGGTGTCGGGGTTTCCACATACATCAAGCGAGGTTTGCTTGGTGCCTCAGTTTCCCTCCATGTGCTGTTTGCTTATCCGAACATCAAAACCTGGCTTGGTGCGAGATGGAGCAGCACAACCTGCCAGGCGCATCCTGGCTTGTGGAGGTGAATTAGGTGATGGAGGTGCCCGCTGGTAAATGCAGTGCTTGGTGCGAGACGTGCAGGATCAGGACCACAACTAAAGTGTGTGTGAGGGACAGGGGAAAGATGTTTGGCTGGGCCATATGGGGAGCTCTGCCCTAGAATAGAATAGAATAGAATAGAATATTTTCAGTTGGAAGGGACCTACAATGATCATCTAGCCCAACTGATGGGGCAGCATCCTGCCCACTGCCCCACGCGCAGCAGGGTTCGTGCTGTGCTCATGGCCGGTGATGTCCCACATCTGTGTCTCTACAGGGCTGTTGGGAGCATGATGCCGGTGAGATGTGAGCGGTGTGCGCTCTGGGTGTGCTTCCCTCACACAGCAGTAATTAATATCTACTTTAAGCTTTCACCCATCACGTCCTCCCCTTCCCCCATGGCAGTCTGGAGTTAATATTGGAAAAGTCAGTTAAACAGTTAATGTTTAGGCCCTGGTTATTAGGCTCTTGCACATTTCCAGCAAAGGGAGCAGAGTCGCATTTTAATGGGAAACTTTCATGCTCAGTCAAGTTGCAAAAATTTATTTGTGCAGAAGTCATTTTCTTTTAACAAGTTTTCACCCTAATTCCCTTCCCCCAAATCTGAATTTAATGGTATTTATATGGGAAATGGATTTATTAAGTTTTAATGATGCTATAACGTTGCCCTTACTTAATAGAAGGGGCATGCTGCAGGCAAGTGGCCATGTGGTGGTGGGCTGGAAGAAGCACCGATGGCCGCCAGTGGGCTGGGGACTCTGTTGCTTTGGGTTTGATCTAAAGTCAGTGTAGCTGAGAGGGGCGATGCCAGGCTTTTCTCGGACCTGTGCAGGATCAGTCCCAGGCTGTTGCGAGGGCTGGGGCTGCAGGGCTGAGCCTTGCCTCCTGCTGCCGATTCCTCCTCATCTTCCTCTGTGGCTCCTGGTGAGATGTGACGCTACCTGTGTCCACCACGACTGTCCCCAAGAGGAGCAACCAAAGGAGGGTCTTCACTTTGTCGGCTGCTCTGTCCCGTGTCCCCGTGCCAAGAGAGCCGGCATCAGCAGGGCGATGGGGACCCCGAGGACCTTACGCTCCCTGCTGGCATCGCTGCCTTGGGGGCTGAGTGTCTCTGAGCGTGCAGTGGTTTATTTTAAGATGGAAATTATCTGCTGTCGAGGAGCAGCTGTGGAGGAGAGCACGTCCCCAGCGCTCCCGCCCTGCCAGTGCATCCTTGCGCAGGGTGGGGGGGGGTCAGAAAAAGACCCTCCCAAGGACACTCACGGCCACTTAACCCATCGAATAGCTCCTCTCGGGGCAGGTGGAGGAATGCGGCTGTCGACAGCGGGATATGCAGTGCCGTCGGCTCCCGCCATCGCGCCCGCTGCCCGTCGGCTTCGGCGAGGGCTGGGAGAGTGACCCCGTGGGGGAGCGGCCCAGGAGGAGGTGGGGGGGGGCTCTCCCCGGCCCCCAGCCCCTATTAAAATGTTAGACACAGACCTCCAAGTCAAAAGGCAGGGCGACAGACGGCCCTTTCACAGGGCCTGCTGCTCCCCACAAAAGGGGGGTTTCCAGGGGAGGGGGCAGGAATGCGGGCTGCGGCCGGAGGGCAGAGCCGCCACCATTGTCCCCGCTCCCTCAGCGAGGGCGTCATGTTGACACAAGGATTTCTGCCGGCAAAAGGTGTCGGAGGCAGAGTCTTCCCTCCCTCCCTCGCCGTTTCCTTGGTTAAACTCGGCAGCAACAGAAATCCCGGGATACAGATCCCAGGAGCAGATACCCGTCGGCTTGGAGGTGCTTTACGTCCCTCCGGCCATGGTTTCCAAGGGGGCGAGGTTTTTGTTGCTAGTAACTATTTTCGGGAGCTTTGCTTTGCTGGCAAAGAGAAACCAGCAGTTTCATGGCTGTGAGTTTGGGGGGAGCTGGATCCGTTGCTGTCCGGCCGTGGCCGTCTTTGCCCGCTCACTGTCTCACCAAAACAGCCCCGGTGCAAATTGCTCTGGCTTTCGGTAGGGTTTGTGCCGCAGGGGTACCCGTGTGCTCTGCAAACCCCCTCTCTCCTCCTGTTTATAAATATCGGAGCTAAATATAGCTTGTTTAAACTCTTGGTGGCTGTTCAGATCCTAATCTCGGGTTTTATGTTCAGGATTAGAAGAGTGGAATGGTGGGGTCACGCGTGTCCCGGGTGGGAGTTTTCCATATTTGGTTCTCAGGCAGCACGGTGTTTAGCCAAAACTTGGTTTGAGAGGGAAAAGGAAAAAAAAATAAGAGAGTTCATCATCGCTTAGTAAGATGATGACACCGGCACTGCGTGCGTGCCAGAGCTCCCAGGAGCAAGGCAGCGTGAATTTGCCCTGCACAGGCAGCGCTGTATCCAGAGCGGGTGAAAATGGGCATTTATCCCTAAAGGGATGGGGAAGGGAGAGTGGCCTCGGGCACCAGCAGTGCTGGGCTGGCAGGTGGCCCGGGGAAGTGGAAATTCCTCATCTCCCCCAAATTCTGACTATCTCTTTCTGCTGGCTTAAAGAATAAAACATTTTTAGGGGAAAATATTTACCCACAAAAAATCAAAACAGGGAGCAGTTGCAGCGGGTGCTCTCGAATTCCATAGCTGCTGGGCAGCACGGTGGAGGAAAAGAAGAGCCGGGTAACTTAGTGGTGTGTAACAGGCACACCAGTCACCAGTGTGAGCACTTGCTGAGGACCTGCCCCAGGACACTCACCCCTGCCCTGTGGGTGGGCAGTGGGACCATTTGCCAGCCTCAGCCCAGGTTGTGTTCCCCGGGGATCATCCGCTGGAATTGCATCCTTCATGGTTGCCCCTTAAATGGACTCCTCCAAGAGAAGGAGCAGGGACCGGGATGAGTGGGGAGAGCGGAGCTCAGCGCAGGGCAGCCCGATCCCACAAACAACGGGGCTGTGCGGATTTACACTGGCAGAGGATATGAAAAACATCAACTGGGGGAAAAAAAAAAAAATTTCATAGCAGCCATTGTTGAGGGTGGGAATGAGGCAAGTTTTGTCTTGGTCTCTTCCTTCGACATCTTTCATGTTTATTGTGAATGAAGCTCCATTGAAAGGCAGCTCCTTCCCAGGTAGCTGGTTACCACCCAGTGAATAGCCTGGCCACTTTGCTTAGTAATGGGATTATATTGTTTTTCATTACAATGGGAACTTTGATTCCCAAACTGTCCTGAGTAATGTCTGCTTAAGAAACAAAGCCATTTTTTTGCCCTCTCCCCTTCACGCTGGTAGGCGGAACAGGGCTCCAGCACGTTTTTCCCCACTCCTGTCCATGAGTATATCCAGCTTTGGGAATTCCTCTAGTTTCTCTCCAGATGAAAGTCTGGGTCTTAAAATCTCAATTAGATGGCTTGGGCTAGGTCAAAAATGAAATGGAACAAAAAAAACACATCAAAGACTTTGGATTGCAGTTTGCTCTTTTTAATTAAACAAGACTGGAGATCTGCTCTTGCTTTATTAACCTGATGTCACTCGAAGTAACCTGCTGCTTTGCCAACCACCCTCCCTGTGTGAAACTCTGTTTTTTTCCCAGGCTGGTGTCCCAGAGTGTTTAATAAAGCAGGGCCTGGATGGGACTTCATAAAAAAACCACCAGTTTGGTCTAGTGCTGGTTTTTGGTGCTGGGAGCTGTGTCACGGCTGCCGGAGGTGTTTGTGGGGCCATGCCGGCGCCAGGGGAGCGCGGCAGGGCCGGCGGGAGCTTTGGGGTGTATCGCCCGGTCGGGGTGCCCCGTGTGGGTGAGGGGGAGCTGGGCGGCTCTGCCTTGGCTCTCCTGCGAGCCGTGGCGAAG
The DNA here is from genome assembly GCF_947461875.1 of Haliaeetus albicilla. Classification (NCBI taxonomy): domain Eukaryota; kingdom Metazoa; phylum Chordata; class Aves; order Accipitriformes; family Accipitridae; genus Haliaeetus; species Haliaeetus albicilla. Next base: position 19,715,341 of record NC_091508.1, read on the forward strand.
CCTTTGGTTTCTTAACGGACGCGTGTGCCAGAAGCCACAGAGCGAAGCTGCAGGTGAGGCGCGGGGAGCCCGGCTGTGCCCACTGCCGGGAGGGGGCTCAAGCAGCCCCCACCAGCCCCTGGCTGCCAGGGCAGGAGGGAGCATCCACGGCCCCACATGCCCCAGGGAGGTCAGGGTGGCATCCAAAAGTGTTCCTCGTTTCCCTGCACCCATCTTCTTTCTGCCAGCTCCAGGGATACCGTGCCACCCCGAGCAGGGTGGCGATGCTGGGGCAGGAACTGAGCAGGAGATGGGACCAGAGCACAGGGTGCTGAGCTCTGCTTTCCCAGTGGGACCATTTTCCAAGCCTGTCTGCCTTCCTCTGGCTCCGGAGTATGCTCCCGTGCTCGGTGGGGTGTTTCTGAGGCGAGCTGATGCTGCTGGGAAGCCATCCCGTAGACGGTCATACTCACCTGTGGTCCCTGATGATGCTCCGTGCAGGAACATGGGAGAGGGTTGTGGGGAGGCAATGGAATAAGATGGAATAGGAAGATGGAGTAAGAAGCAGATCCCTTCTCTCAGTGACACGGAGACATATCCCCGAGCACCAGCCCTTTCGCTGGTTGGACTGGAGCTGGGGGAGGTCAGGGTCCCCCAGGCTGGCACTGGGCAAACACGTCTTATGGGGAAGGGTGTAACTTCTGGAGAAAGCTGGGGTGTTGCTTCCAGGCTGTGCCAGGTGGGAAGCACTGGCACGACTGGAAAAGTGACTCCTGCGCGTGGATGCCTGACGGAAAGCAAGCTTAACGCCCAGGGTCTGCAGCTGCTGGGGTTGTGCAGGGGAAGGCGTGAAAGGAGGCAGTTGTGGTTCCTGTTCGTAAGCCCAAGGATGACGGTTACCCCGAGAGGTGTGGGGACGGTGGGGTAGGGTCGTGTCACCGCTCCGCAGCTGGGAGCAGCGTGCAGTGGCTGTGGTCCTGCGCGCAGCTAAGGGAGAGTCTCCTGCTGGTTATTTCTCCTTCCCTCAGCTGTTGCCAGCAAACACGTGAAATTCAAGTGTCCTGCTCACGTTTGGTCACTTGCTTTGCTTCACGGGGTCCGGACCACACTGGCACAGGCGTCCGCTGGGTCACGCAGCACGTTTGCTGGTGCAGAGGTCTCTGCGGGTGTGATGGTCCCTCTGTGGGGACCCTCTGCACCACGCAAGGTCACAGTCGTGGTTTCTGAACCACCTCTGTGCTGGAGTGGCTCTCCCGGGGACTCTGGGGCACAGGGAGGGCGGCTCGTCTGGGATGGCTGCTCCGGGCCACGGATACCGCGGAGCAGAGAGCAGCATCCCCCACAGCCCAGCCTGTGCCTGGGGATGGGTCTTGGGGTGTGGGAGACCCCGCACCCAGTGCCTGGGTTTGCCGCTGCCCCAGAGGCAGCGGGGACTCTCCTGGCCCCATTACTCTCAAGTACCCCCAAAACGGGGCTTGAATAAAGACCCGAGCCTCCCCTTCTCAGCTTTCCCACGGTGCTCATACCTTGGGGAAAACAACCACAGCCGTTTATGCTTCCAGCAGATGAGGGTGAGGAAGAGGTTATGTGATAGCGCAGATAAGAGGCAGCCTGGACGTGGGGCCAGTGGCTGGGATGGGGCTCCCCGCCAGCCCCCCGTCCCCTCCCGCAGCGTGGGGCTGCCCCCTGGACCTGTCCCTCCATGGGATGGGGATAGGGGACAGCCCGTGCACGTCTGGTGGCCGTGCTCCAGCTTACACCTGGTTTTCATTTTGCTTGTTAGTTTATTTTGTGCGTTTTAAGCCCGAGGTGGGTTTTACATCCAGCCCTGCCACGGTTTCAGCCCTTGGGAGGACTGCCCTGGGGCTGGGCAGGAGAGCAGCGGGTGGTGTGAGCGCAGCCGTTCTCAGCTGCGGGGCGATGAGGGCTGAGCCCCCCGCATCCAGGGCATCCCCCGTGTACCCAGCACCTCTGAAACACCCCCCGGTACCCAGGCTGCGCTTGTGCAGGGCTGACGCATCCCAAATTTGAACAAAGCCCCCGTGCCGCCATGCAGGAGCCGTGCCGGGGTGGGGTGGGCTGCAGGAGCGCCTGGGTGTCATCTGTGCTGGCTGTGGCAGATGGCAGCTTAGCGCAGAAAGGAAAACATTAGTCTTGGGTCAGAGGTCGCAGAAACATCTGCCTCGGGATGCTTTCAGTGCCCGCATTGCTGCGGAGGGACAAAACCTGTTGCTGGTGGGTTGGAGGAAAAAGCCTTGCAGGCTGCAAGCGGGGAGGGAGCGAACAAAGGGCCAGCAGCGCGCGCGGAGCCGCACGCACAGAGCGCTCGGCGCGGGAGCCACGGGCTGATGGGGGGCCGGGATGGGCCCCCCCAACTCTGCCGATGCTGCTTGTGGAGCGAGGGGGTGCTGGAAGCCACAGCGCCTGGGCAAGCACATGTGTAATGCAAAGCTGGGGTAGCAGCGTGGCAGCAGGCAGCAGAGCTTGTTGGCGCTCTGATATTTCTGCGGCTCATTCATGCTTTTGATTATATGATCTGCAGAGCTTTTCTGGAGCCTTGCTGAAATAACTGCAGCGTTGTTTGTAACTTGTTAAGGATGTGCAGCAGACACAACAAATGCACGTGCCCACGCTGAGCAGATCCAGATTTGGCCTGGGCTTGGCGCTGGGAACAGGGTGGGAATTTGGGGCCGCTGTTCCCGTTCCCAGGCTGTCCCCCAGGACTCGCTGTCTGACCTTGGACAAGGCCTTCTCCATCACCCTTCACATCACCCGTGAATCGTGCTGGAGATTTATGGGTCGGGAGCGCGGTGCATTATTAGTTGCGCCTCCCCCTTCGCAGCAGTTTGTGCTCCAGGAGCGGGTGCTCGCTCAGGGCTGGCGTGGAGGGGGAAGACGCACCGCAGCCTAGTGTCGTGGGAATCCAGCCCCCAGCCTCTGCCTGACCCCCCGAAACAAAAAGCCACCAGGATGGACAGCAGCCCCAGATGCTCAGGGGGGTGTAAATCAGTGCATTCACACCTGCAAGGACCACATGCAGCATCCCCATCCGCAGGGATGGGGACCAGGCGCTGCATCGCTGTCCTCTGTCCTGCCTGGTGCTTCGGTGACAGCCCCAGTCCCTTGGTTAGGTCACGTAGAAAATATCCTAGAAGTGAAGATTGTGAGATTGTCTGCCCTGACTTGCTCCTTTGTGCTGGCACGGTGCTGGGAGAGGGAGCATCGTGCCTTGGAGCAGGGCTTTGGCCATCACCGGGGTCAGGATGCCGTCACCCTCTGTCACCGTCTAAAATGGTGGGGTGGGTCGCAGCTGAAGCGTTTGATGCCTCTTCAGCAGGTTAATGACTCAAAGGAAACGTTTCTCAGCTGCGTGCTCAGGGGAGGGAGAGACAAGGGTATTTTTAGCCATTCCTGCCTGGGTTGGGAATGGGGTGTGCGTCACGCGTGGGACTGGGAGCATGGCCATACTGGCCTCTCCAGGGATTTCACGGAGGCTTCACAGGACCCCGGGGAGCTTGGCCACCTTTCACCACCTCGAAGCTGGTTTCTAATGGCACTTCTGAGCTGTTTTGATCCTGGAGCACCCGCCCTGTCCTCTGCCAACACATATATCTATAATTAAAGCATAGCTTTCATGTCTCTTATGCTGATTTCCATAAGCTGCTTGGGGTTTGGTTTGGGTAGCCCTCGCTTGGGAAGTGCCAAAGGAAAAACCACAGGGTGATCTTCACCTGGCTGAGCCCGCGGGGACGTCGCATCCTCCACGTCTGCCCACCTGGGAGCCCTGACGCCACCACCCGCCGGTATGTTTTCCAGAGAAAATAAGGCTTAGCTCCCTGGGCTGAGCTTTAGGAGAGGTTTTTAGCCCCTGGAGAAGTAGGTGGATGCATGATGAGGTTGCAGCATGGCTGGGAGCTGAACCTGGCTCTGCTGAATCCAGCCTTTCCAGACCTGGGAGAGCTGAAAAATAACTACGTCTTGGGCTGGCCTTATTCTTCACCTGGTTTTTGATCTCTTGCTTTGCAAGTGAGGCTTGTCTCCAGGCTTTCCTCTGCAGCCGGGACTCTAAAGCCATTGTGGTTGTTGGGCTTTTAAGTGCAGCTCCAGAGTCTCTGGCTGTGAGTGAGCTCCGGGACCCACGTGGAGAGGAAACAGCAAAATTCATCCCGTGGCTTCAGTCCGCAGCTGTGCTCTTCCCTGCCTCGTCTCAGACTTGCTCTTGCAAACATGGGCAGGAATAGCATCGTTTCTGTGCAGAAGCGTCTACAGATGATGCAGGAGCGGTGTCGAAGCTGCCGGGTGCGAAGCTGCCCGTGGGCATGTCCCGGGCACTGCCAAATGTGAGCAGAGGAGCGTCCAGTGTCCTCGTTTCGTGCTCTTGCCAAGCAGCAATATCACTATCATGATAGTGATATCCCTGCCGTCAGAGACCTTTTGCTCTGAAACCTTGAAAAGAAATTGAGATGACTTTGAAACCATGGAAAGAGTTTGAGAGGGCTCCTCGAGCTGGGAGCTGGCGTGGTGTGTGCAGTGGGTACGCGAGGGCTGTCCCCATCCCTGTCGCACTTGTGGCTGTGATTTGGGAATGGCCGGGCATCCGCAGTGGGTCTGTGCTGCACAGACCCACTCTGTGTGATGCAAACTCCTCCGTGGGTTATGGTGGCGACTACTGGATTTTAAGAGTGCCTGTGTCGTATCGCTTTTTTTCTGAAGAGTTACTTCACCAGCACTTCTCAATGGCTGGAAATACCCTCCTTGTAGGGAGAAGAAATGCGATGCATGAGCGTACCCCGGTTCCGCCTGCCCACGTGTGCCCATCGCTCGGCTCAGCCCTTTCTGGCTGGGGCAGACCCGTGCCGAGCCCTTCCTCAGCGTCTGCCTCACCCTCCTCACTCCTTGAGCTGATTGCATCCATAAACCAGCTCTTAAAACAAACAAATAGAAAGCCACTTAAAAAAACATCTACAAACTCCCTGAAATTTGAGAGGTTTCCTGAAGCAAAAGCCTGGAAAGCACCCGGGCAGCCCAGCCGGGCATGGGGCAGCCCCCAGCCCCCTGTGCCTTTAGGCAGGGGCTCCCCTGCCCCCCAGGGGAGTTCCTCCAATCACTAATTAACCTCCTGGCTAATAATCATGCCCGGGCTCAGGCTAGGCTCTTGCTCTGGCTTCCCATCCCTGAACTCAAACCACCACTTGCCTGTACTGAAATTGGAAACGGTCCGAAAACTAATTGGGTGGGAGGGCTTTCAGCTCTGCGCCCCTCGCCCCGGCCTCATTTAAGCCCCGCAGTGCAGGAACCCCAATCCCAGAGACAGCCCCCCTCCCGGCCGCCCGGCTCAACCCGGGATGCAGAGCATCGCCTCTCGGTCCCAGCTGCCCACGGCGGCACTGCCGCGAGCCAAAGCCCGCGCCGTGGCGGTTCCCGTGCCGTGGCGGTTCCTGTGCCGTGGCGGTTCCCGCGCGCTCGACGGTTCCCGCGCTGCCCCTGGGGCTCTTTGTCCAGCATCCTTTTTTTTTTTTTTTTTTCTTATTTCTTCTTTTTTTTTTCCGCCTTTTTCCCCCATTGGAGAATCTCATGACGCTTCCCTGTCGGCCAGCCGCCGCGAAAGCCCAGAGGATTGTTTTAAGAAAAAAAGCGTGTGTGGTGCGGGGAGGCGGGGGAGAGCGGTGCTTTTAACAGATGACTGCACACTTGAGCGGTTTGCCGGCGGCGTGCCTGTGCCGGCCGCCGGGCCCCGCACAATGGCCTCTCTCAGGCGGCCACGGCCCCAGCCCTCGCATTCCCCCGCACGGGGCCATGGCGCAGCCACCCAGAAGCGCCGTCGTCGCCCCACGGCCGTGGCGCCCCGGGCTCAGAGCCGCCAGCGAGCCGGGCATCGGCTGCGGGCGCCGGCAGCTGCTCTGCCTCATTAGGATGCACACCTGCTCCCCGCCGCCCTTTGTGTGCTGAGCAGATGCCCTGATTTATTATTATACACATTTTCTTTTTCATTTGGCCTGGATAATGCCGTCTCATTAACTCAAAATGTCTCCGAATCCTGACAAATTCTCACACAATCCCCAACAATGAAATCAGAATTGGGTTAAAAAAAAAAAAAAAAGGAGGAGAAGAGGAGAGGGGAAGCGGGGCTGAAACGTGGTCCTGCTGCCGCCACGGCACGGCAAAGCACGGTGGCTCCAGCTTGGGGCCGGCTGAGGGTGGGGGTTTGCTGGCTGCCGCTTCACCAGAGAAGCCCCACATTCTTGTTTTGGGGTTTGCAGGCTGGTGGGGTTTTGCAGGTGAGTGTTCTGCTCCGCAGCCGGGGGGCTGCAGCGTTCCCCAGGACCCTTCTCGCTCACCCCCAGGGGGGCTGCCTGCCACGGGAGCCTTGGAGGCCATGCACGAGGCTCGGGGACGTGACGTCCCACCAGCTCAGTGGCAACGGGTGTGAGCACGTGGTGGGTGCCCTGAGCCCCAACCTGCCAAAGCACAGCAGGGACCACGGTCCCCCAGTGCCCCGGTGCTGTCGTCTTCCCCAGCCGTCACCTCCAGCGGTGGTTGCCTTACCCCAAGCTCGCAGCAATGCGTGCAACTGCCCTCAGATTTATTTCTGCTGTCAAGGCTTCTGACAGCAGCCGGCATGCCCCGCTCTGCTGCGGTGGCATTGCCATCATGGTGTGGGACAGCAGCATGCCGGCGGCGTCTCGCTTCTCCCATGGATGCTACTCGCGACGGCTGCTCGGCGCAGCCCAGCCAGGGTAGAAAATCCCCCTTTGGAAGCAGTGTAATGTGAGCAGAGCTGGTTGGGGACAAAACACGTGGCATCTCATGTTGCAGACTTGATAGAAGAGATGCCGTGTGGGAGGGTTTGCGCTGGGGAGGTGCTGAAGGGCCTCGTCTCCGGGATCTTCGTTTGATGTCAGGTGCCCTTGGTCTCTGTGTGCACAGCTTTGCTCTGTCCTCCCTTTCCCAGGGGGAAGCTTCCCGCTCTGCGGGGTCCTGTGCCAGCCTCGCTGGGATAGCCGGCGGGATTTGCCCTTGCGGCATGTCCCTGTCGCCTGCCCCAGGTCCCGCAGCAGGCAGTTGCTCCAGCCCTGTCGACCAACAGTGACAGATGGTTGAGCCAGTGGCCGCGTCGGGGGGCCTTTTCTCAGGGCCCCCACGGAGAGGGACGCGGCAGCCGGGGCCACTCGTTCCCTCCTTCCACAGGGTTTGTCTTTGGGGAAGATCTCAGCTGGCTGCGAGGAGCAGAAATGTGTCCCACCTGCTACCAGCCGGCGCTGAGCCTGTGTTTGATTGTGTTTGAGTGATTTCTTAGGATGGAGGGAGGCTGAAAATCTCCCTGCTGGAGCAGGGACCCTGGGACGGGCAGAGGCACAGGGCTATCCCCGTGCTGCTTGTGGCCCCGTGGGCCACTGTGGGGTTTCCTCTTCCTTGGGGTCTGTGGGTTCCCGGCGGTGGGTGCGGGTATAGGGGTGCCCATCCTGGGTCCACCACGTCCCCCCCTTGTGCCTTGGTTTCCACTTCAGCAAGGGCGGGGGGGGGCAAAAAAAGCACATTGCGATGAGAAGCATCTCAGACGTCAGTGCCGAAGGCTGCGGTTTTGCAAGTCGGTGCAGGCCCCTCGATGGGGGACGCCTCTGTTCCCGGAGCCTCTTTCATCTTCCTCCTCTCAGCCCAGCGCGGCCAGGGCAGAGCCTTGCAATTGCCAAACCCGACGTGCCGGGATGCGGTGCGGGGTCAGGTCCGGGGAGGGTGTTCCCGGAGCTGGTCCCTGGGCCATCCGGGTGTCCCCCAGCCCCTCGGGACCGATCCTGCTGACGCTGACAACGTGTCTCGCCCCTGCCAGGTGTAGCGGTGCCTACGTGGGCGAGCGGTGCCAGCTGCCCAACCCCTGCCTGAGCTCCCCTTGCAAAAACGCCGGCACCTGCATCCCAGTGGTGCGCGGCAGCACCGTGGACTACACCTGCGTCTGCCGCCTGGGCTTCACCGACGAGCTCTGCCTGACGCCCCGCGACAACGTCTGCCTCAGCAACCCCTGCCGCAACGGGGGTACCTGCGACCTGCTGACGCTCAGCGAGTACAAGTGCCGCTGCCCGCCGGGGTGGTCAGGTAAGGCGGTGATGCCGCGCGGTGTGGGGACACGGTGACCCGGCTCTGGGGGGGAGAGGGACGGCTTGGGTGTGATGGGTTGCTCCTGGAAAACTCCCGTGGATGGAGAAGGGTGCTGCCTCTGATTTCGGCTTCCTCCGGTGCTGGGGGAAAGGTGGGGGGGACGGTCTGCGAACCCAAGTCGGGGCTTGGGAGGGTCCCTGGCTGAGTGAGCTGCAAGCCTCCTGCACGGGTAAGGGTTTTACGGGGGGGTAGAGGCGGTGGGAATTAGTTGCAACCCCTGTGAACACAGTCCCAGAGCCGGTTCTGCACCCCAGTGCAAAGATAGCTCCCACCAGTTTGCATCCTCATCCTCCTTCCCTGCCCTCCCCAGGCAAAACCTGCCAGCAGGCCGACCCCTGCGCCTCCAACCCCTGCGCCAACGGGGGCCAGTGCGTCCCCTTCGAAGCCCACTACATCTGCCGGTGCACCGCCGGCTTCCATGGGGCCAACTGCAAGCAGGACGTGAACGAATGCAGCATCTTGCCGCCTGTCTGCAAGAACGGTGGGAGCTGCACCAACGAGGTGGGCACCTACCAGTGCTCCTGCAAGCCGGCGTACACCGGGCAGAACTGCGAGCATCTCTACGTGCCCTGCAACCCCTCGCCCTGCCAGAACGGAGGGACGTGCCGCCAGATCGGAGATACCACCTATGACTGCACGTGCCTGCCAGGTAGGGGCTACCTCTGAGGCAGGGGACGGGGATAGAGGACCCTCTTGCAGCCCCTTGGGGCCCCCTCCCCTAAAAAAGTAGTGCCCGATCTTCCCCCGAGTTATGGCTCTGGGAGGGACAAAAACGAGCGGCTGTGGGCTCGCTGTGCTGCATGCGTTTGGGAAGACGTTGGGCCACGATGTCCGAAGAGGAGAGGTCATCTGGGGGCTTTTTATACTTGGTGATTCACCAGAATAGCTCTTCCAGAGAAGTGTTTCAGCAGAGGCCCCTGTGCGGATGCTCATATTCCAGAATAAGAGTGCCTTTTTCCGCTTTAGCTTAATCCACTTCCAGAATGGAATAATTAGCCCGGAATAGCTATTTTGGAAAGTTTCCGAGTGCGAACAGAGTTGGGAAAGGGAGACCCTCTCCGTGCTCACTGCTGCTCCCTCCGGCAAGTGCCGGAGCAGCCCAGCTGAATTAGAGCTTCTGAAATGAGGGGCTCTTGCAGGAGGGGGCCTGGCAGGGGCTGTCCCAGGACCTCAGCACCTTATACAGGAGATCAGCACCCTATACAGGAGCTCAGCACCCTGCAAGGGAGCTTGGCACCCTACGTGCCAGAGGAAAGAAAAGCGGCTGTGAAAGGGCCCCCCCTGACCCCAGCAAGCCCTTTCGCTTCTGCCATCGAGCAGTGGTCTGCAGCGCGGTCGGGGCAGGGAGCAGAAGGGGACGAGTGCGGCCCCACGCTTCCCCCCATCCCCACGCCGGCTGGAGAAATGAAATAATGGGGTTTCCTGCCGGCGGGTGGCCGGTACAGCCCAGAACCACACTGCACCCAGTGCAGACCAGGCTGTGTTTGCCGGAGGGCAAGTGCTGTTTCTGACCTGAGCCAGCCACGCTGGCCAGCTGTGGCAGACGCGGAGGGGAAGCATCCAGCCTCTTCCTTGGGAGGAAGCTGTGGGCAGTGCGAAGCTGCCTGAGAAGTCTCTCGTTGGGATTGCTTTCATCTCCTCCGGTCGCCCATAGCCCCGCAGGGACTGGGGCAGGACGAGGGGTAGGCGGCTTCTCTGCTCTGCACCCTGGGCGGTGTTTGGCATTACCGCAGGGAGCTCCAGCCTCCCTCTGCCGTAGCTCCTGCCCCACCGCCGCTGGGGACGTGGCATCGGGGCGGGGATGGGATCTCCCAGCCAGCACAGACGTACCCGCATCCTGCTGCCAGCCCGGTGCCGGGGGAAGATGCACGATCCCTGTGGGGCAGCATGGGGGAATCTCGCCTTGATCTCTGACACAGGCTCGGAGGTTCAATCCCCTTCCCAAAGCTTTTGGCTGCAATAACTCGGGAGACTCGTTAACCATCCAAAATACGCAGGGCCCTGCCGGATCCCCTGCATCCCCTCCATGCCTGCTCCTCCAGGCTGGAGCAAGGCTCCTGTCCTTAGGGGCAGCGAGGCGTTGGGGCTGACCGGGCGAGCAGCGCCGGGGAAGGAAGCCTTTCCTTCTGGGATGAGCCGGTGCGGCTGGGAGCTCCCAGGGACGATGCTCCGCGGGAGCAGCTCTGAGCCCTGGCAGGGCAGAGCAGCGCAGCATTGCCACAGGGACGGGCAGGTGGAGGGGGCAGGAGGAGCAGCGCTGTCCCTGCCCTGCCGTTCTGCTGACGAGGCACTTTTCCCCAGAGCAGCCCAAGCGTCGGGCACGTCGGGGTGAAGTATGGCCTTGGGGGAGCATCCCTGCTGCGGTGGGGGGGGGATCGGTGCTTTCACACCCAGCTGCGGCTTCGTGGGCTTCTTCCAGAAGATTTGCATGCTGCACGAGCTGGTTCACCTCCCGTGGGGTGGCACGGCACGGCCCCTGCGCCGGGCGGGGTGGCAGGGGGGTCCCTCGGCAGCTCCGCCATCCCGCATGGCTCGCTGCAGGAGCTGCATCGGCTTCGGGCGGAGGCAGGAGGGACCGGGGGCTGTTTCTCATGATAAGAGGGTGATTGATACGCTGGTATGCAGCGCAGCAGACCTGAAACAATGTCCGCTTTTCATTCCTGGAGAGGCCTGGCCGTACCGGGTTTCTTCAAGTTAAACTAATCTCAGCTGTTTTATCATGCCATCGCTGTAGAATGTAACCCTGAGTTTAAAGTAATTGCAGTACTAATTACTCATTCGGATGGTTCAAAATGAGTTAATCCTGGTATCTAGGACATTGCCAGTTATTGCTGTTCAGTCTCAGCCCAGCTGCTTAAAAATGAGGCACAAATCAAAGTTATCTGCTTTGGACTCCTACCAGCAATCATAAATAGCTGTTGCTGCTCCTCTTGTGATGGGGCTGAGGCTACGGGGGAGAGGAAAACGTGGCCCTTTGGAGAGGGAGAGAGTGGAAAACCCCCAGTTGGGCCAGGGTCTGGGGTCCCACAGATGATGAACCTGGGCACCCGGTCCCTTCCCATGGAGGCAGAGGTGATGTAGTGAGCTGCCTGGGCCGGGGAGCAGCCCGGTCTGGACCTGCAGAATGCCTTGGGGAGTTTGGGGGAGCTGCAGGTGCACGCCGGCACCGCGGGGAGCTGCCGCGGGCTGGCATTGCCATCCCGACCCCAAGCGCCTGGGTGGGCTGGGAAGGCTGATGCCCGGCGGCTGGGTCGGGGGCTTTGGGGTCTTAGAGTAAATGCAGCTCTTAACCCAAGGGGCTGTTAGAGGAGGATGGGGTGGCTTGGCAGATGCCCGTAGAAGGGCTGGGCCGTTTGATTTCTGCTGCAGATGCCAGAGGGAGAGGCCAGGGGCGGCGCGGTTTCCATGCGTGCCGCGCTATTAGGTGGAGGCGATAAGATAAACCCGAGCAGCCGGGCTCACGGCGCGAGAGGTGGGCTGGGATTAGCGCAGCGCGGCGTGGGGCGGTGGTTCCCCCTGCCAGGGACTTGGATCCCCCTCCGGGGAAAGCGCTGCTGCTGAGGCTCTTTACATGTGAAATTAAAAGCCGGTGAGTCAGCACCGGGTGCCGCAAGCCTTTGTGGGAGCAGCCCCGGTTCATCCTGGCTTGCCGTGGAGCCGGATCCTCCAACGCTCGGGGCGAGCGTCTCCAGAGCTGGGGGCTTTAGCAGGTGAGCCCCACGCCGGGGACGTCCCGTCTGCCCTGCATGGAGGAAGCCACCACCAGGCTCCAGCGATGGTGCCCTGGCAGGGAAACCTGCACGGCAGAACCAAACCCCGGCAGAGGCGGGACGGGGCTGGGGATGAAACCGGGCGGCTGGGCTGGGAGTAGCTGGTGCACGCTCGGCACCCGATAACAAGCAACCTGCCATCGGTGGGGGGCTGGCGGGGGGCTGAGGCAGTGGCATGGCCGGTTGGTCAGTTGGCGTCATGGCAGATGTCACCTCTGCACAGGGTTTACGGGCCAGAACTGCGAGGAGAACATCAATGACTGTCCAGGCAACAACTGCAAGAATGGTGGCACCTGCGTGGATGGCGTCAACACCTACAACTGCCAGTGCCCACCCGAGTGGACAGGTAATGCCACTGCCGACAGCAGGGATGGCACGGGGCTGGGCTGGGAGGATGGATCCTTCCTCAGGACGTGCTGGGGACCGGGTGGGGAGAGCCATCCTGCTTTGCAGCGATGCTCGTGGAGCCTGCGGGAACTGGGCAGCGCCAGCCTCATGCAGGTGCCCTGTCCCCTGGCAGGTCAGTACTGCACCGAGGATGTGGACGAGTGCCAGCTGATGCCCAACGCTTGCCAGAACGGGGGCACCTGTCACAACAACCACGGCGGCTACAACTGCGTCTGCGTCAACGGCTGGACGGGTGAGGACTGCAGCGAGAACATTGATGACTGTGCCATGGCCGCCTGCTTCCACGGGGCCACCTGCCACGATCGGGTAGCCTCCTTCTACTGCGAGTGCCCCCACGGCCGCACAGGTGAGGTCCTTGTCCCATCTTGCCCCCTGCTCGCGGTGCAGGGTGGCAGCTCCCTGCATGTCCCCTGGCTCCTAGCTGAGGTCTTGGTGCGTGATGACTTACGTGCCCATCGCCCTTGACGTGCACCTGCCTTTTGCCGCCCAGGTTTGCTGTGCCACCTCGATGACGCCTGCATCAGCAACCCCTGCAACGAGGGCTCCAACTGCGACACCAACCCTGTCAACGGCAAAGCCATCTGCACGTGTCCTTCGGGGTACATGGGGCCAGCCTGCAACCAGGACGTGGACGAATGCTCACTGGGTGAGCGCTGGGGCTGAGCTCATGCGGGTGGCAGAGGAGCAGCTGGGCAAAGCGCCGGTGCAGCCAGGAGCTCACGTGCAGCCGGGATCGTGTCCTGTGAGCCGCGCTTGTGTGTTGCAGGAGCCAACCCTTGTGAGCACGCGGGGAAATGCATCAACACCCAGGGGTCCTTCCAGTGCCAGTGTCTGCAGGGCTACTCGGGCCCTCGCTGCGAGATCGACGTCAACGAGTGCCTCTCCAACCCCTGCCAGAACGATGCCACCTGCCTGGACCAGATTGGGGAGTTCCAGTGCATCTGCATGCCGGGTGGGTGGGCAGCCCTGCGGACCCCTGCCCCGGTGCTGGGTGTGGGTGACGGGAGGGCTCCGGGTGCCCCTGAGCTTCAGCTTGGTGTCAGTTTGGGTGAGGAGCCATGGGAGGCTTGTGTGCCTGGGGACAGCACTGAAAAGAAAGAGCTTGGTAAAGATTGCACGGTCTCCTGCAGCAGTGGGGGGCACCATTAGCCCTGCTCTGGACTCGTCCTCTTGCCGACCTTGCTGGCTTGGATCAAGCCAAGGGCAGGGAGATCCAGGGTAGACAACCACGGAGCAGCCTGTGTATCAGGTCCTACTACCTGTAGCACAGCTCCTGAGCTGCATTCATAAAGACGGGGGGGGACACCAAACATGCCCTGGCATAATCTGCCCATCCTGCTCGTTGTGCCAGCTCCGTGCTGTGGCGCTGACAGTGTGCCGGGTGTCTCCGCAGGTTACGAGGGGGTTTACTGCGAGATCAACACGGACGAGTGTGCCAGCAGCCCCTGCCTGCACAACGGCGACTGCCTCGACAAGATCAACGAATTCCACTGCGAGTGCCCCACTGGTACGTGGCATCCGTCCCACTGCCATCGCGGTGGAAACAAAGCCACGATGCATCCCAGCTTGAGCCGGGAAGGAGCCGAAAATGGGCTCCTTAAATTTTGGAGCCCCCCGAAATGGGGAGAGTGGGCTGAGCACCTCTCGGTGCTTTTGGTGGGGGGTTCCCCCATTGCGGTGAGGGGCTGAGCTCCGCGCAGGCAATGCTGCTCCGGGTCCGGCCCATGGGAGAGGGGAAGGAGGATTAAACCCCACGGCTTTGCACTTGAAAAGGCCCCTCTTTGGGAAGGAGAGCCGGGGGCTGGGGGGGGCCGCACCAGCAGCTTTGAATGCGGTGTCAAAGTCACGGGGTGGAGCGGAGAATGGGGAGACGGTTAATCTGTGAAAGGAGGTTTTGAAGTTCAGAGACTTTGCTCCTCTAGAGATGTAAATAAGATGCTCTCAATGGCGGGTCGCAGCCCCGCATTCAGGGCCCCCAGCAGCCATCCCCATGGAAACCTGGCGCCCCGGCCGGGACGCGGGGGGCCCGGTGGGATCTGCCCGGCGGCAGGGGGGAGGCTGGTGGGTCCAGTCGCTGCGCGGGGACGTGACTTCTCCCTCCGTTCCAGGCTTCAACGGGCACCTGTGCCAGTTTGACATCGACGAATGCGCCAGCACCCCCTGCAAGAACGGTGCCAAATGCGTGGACGGTCCCAACACCTACAGCTGCGAGTGCACTGAAGGTGAGGGGTCCCCATGTACCGGGGGGCTCCGGGGTCCCACCCCACCGGCCACAAACAACCCACCTTCTTCCCTGTGATGCGCCATAAAACCACGTTGTCAAATTATGAACAATACCCACCTCCCCAAGCACCTGCCTCGGGGGGGGGTCTCCGAACCCCCCCCGGCAGCGGGGTCGGTCCCTGCCGATGTGACTCCCATGGGGCAGGACTGTCCCTTTCCCAGGCATCGGCGGAGTGAGTCGAGCCCTGCTGCCCGTCGGGCCCGGAGCCGGGCATAACGAGCCCAGCGCTCATTAGGTGTGGCCCCGCAGCAGCCGTCCCACCGTGCTCCCTGCCTCGGCGGCGGGCGGCAGCGAGGGGGAAGGCAGGAAGGAAGGAATAAAGCTGCCTCTATGGGGACGCAAGGTGCAGGGCTGCGGGGGCTCGCCGACCGAAACCCAAGGAGCGGTTGCACAAAATGATGACTTGAGCCCTGGTGGCAAACAGTGGCTCTTTTGTGGAGCAGCTCCCGCCAGAAATCTTCCAGCTGAATGGCCTCTAATTAGTGTCTTGCTAATGCCAAGCCCCGATGAAAAGCTGCTATGTGGGCTTGGCGGGGTCTAGTCAAAGCTGTACTTTGTCCTCAGCTCTCCACCCCCAAACCCGGCGGGGAGGGAGCTGGCCAGGAGAATAGGATCTGCTGGGGGGGTTATTATTCAGGGGTGCCTGTGGCCGGCCCCCCCGCACGCTCCGGGACGAGCCGCGGGCGAGCGCGGGGCCCCGCTCCTGAGCCGAGGCGGCTTAATGCAGGTCATTGTGCGCCCCGGGACAAAGCCCGCAAGCCGGGGTCTGACCAGCCCTGCCGCCGGCGTGCCAGGGTGCTTCCTTGCCTGCACCCCGTTCCCGGGGGTCCCAAGGCTCGTGGTGGGGTAGGTGGGCAGGTCAAGCCACCCCGGTGTACTGCCTCACACCTGGCCGGGGTGGGAAGGAGCGTCCCTTGTCCTGACCCCGCATCCTCCATCCTCACCCCATGTCCCCCATGCTGACCCTGTGTGTCCCCCGCCGCTGGTGGCAGGTTTCTCGGGTGCTCACTGTGAGATCGACATCGATGAGTGCGACCCCGACCCGTGCCACTACGGGACCTGCAAGGACAGCATCGCCGCCTTCACCTGCCTCTGCCAGCCCGGCTACACGGGCCACCGCTGCGACATCAACATCAATGAGTGCCAGAGCCAGCCCTGCAAAAATGGAGGGACCTGCCAGGACAGGAACAACGCCTACAACTGCCTCTGCCTCAAAGGGACCACGGGTGAGCGGGAGGAACCCCCCGGGGGCTCCACGCAGGTCGGCCGTGCCGGTGCAGCACCCCATCCCCAGGCGGGTTGGCCCTGGGCCACCGCCGTCAGCCAGCCCGGTGCCGGGGCCAGCCCGGGGTGTCTTTGGTGAGGGCGAGTTCTCCCGGTTTGGTGCCCGGCTTTCGGCAGGAACCGCACCCCAGCTGGGAGCCGGGGAGCCGCTGGTGGTGGAGGCACTTTATTGTGGAGCGGAGGCAGCAGTCGGTGCCGGCGGGCTTCGTTTTGCCTTGTCAGCGGGGCTGGGGACCCCCTTAATGGCACCACTCTCCTCCCCAGGTCCCAACTGCGAGATCAACCTGGACGACTGTGCCAGCAACCCCTGCGACTACGGCAAGTGCATCGACAAGATCAACGGCTACGAGTGCACCTGCGAGACGGGGTACACAGGTGAGAGCAGGGCACGGTGGCCACCCTGGCACCCTGGGGACCTGGTCTGGATCCAGCCTGGCGCTGGGGAGCCCTGGGATGCCCCCTGTGCCCGCGGCAGTGCAGGGATGCCTGCAGCTGGTGGTGCCCCGCGCAGCCCCGGGCGAGGGTGCGGCGAGGAGGGGAGATGCTGCCATCCCGCTCGCCGGAGGTTTTGCACCCTCCAGTGCTCCTGCTTGTTCAGGAGGGTGACCCTGGCTCAGGCCGAAATCAAAGGGGTGTCTGGTGCCGCGAATTCGACTCCTGCTGCGCCCACTCCCATGGGTATCGGGTTGCCGCCTTGTCCGACTGGTTTGTTTGATCGCTGCTGGAAATGGCGGAGGGCTTTGATGGGAGCAGCCCCCACCTCTCCCCGCTCGCGCGGCCCCTTGTCCTCCCGCTCGCAGGGAGCCACAATAAAGCCTGGCTTTGTCAGCCGCGGCAGGTAGGGTTACAGGCTGAAACCGGCTCCCTTCGTTATTCCCTCCTGGACCAAACGAGCCCAGGGCACAGCCTCTTCCCAGTCATGTTTAATTAAGCCAGGTGGGCGATGCAGGGTGTGAAGTCACCCTACCCGGAGAGCAGCCCGCTCCTACGCAGGCGGCACACGTGTGGCTGGAGATTTGAGCCTCCGGCAGCCGTTCCCCAGGTGGCTGGAGGGGGACCTGCCCGGTGGGTGCTCCCCGGGAGGTGGCATGCACCCACCGTGCCGTGCCGTGCATCCCGTGGGGGTCACAGTTCCTCACCTCCCGCTTTCCCAGGGCACATGTGCAACATCAACATCGACGAGTGCTCCAGCAACCCTTGCCACAACGGGGGCACGTGCAAGGATGGCATCAACGGCTTCACCTGCCTCTGCCCCGAGGGCTTCCACGACCCCAAGTGCCTGTCCGAAGTGAACGAGTGCAACAGCAACCCCTGCATCCATGGGAAATGCCACGATGGGTTGAACGGGTAGGCTGAGGGTGTGGGGGCTGCTGGGGGGCTGCTGGGACCAAAGGGCCACCCAGCAAAGTCGGGGTTAGAGGCAGGGCAAACAGCCATCCCCTGTGCCGGTGCTCATCCATGCTCTGTGCTAGTGCCAGGGGATGTTTCCCTGCAGGGGCACAATTAAGAGCCGGGGTTCGCTGGGTAAATGATGGCTGGTGTAGCCAGCAGGCTAGGTCGGACCAGGTCCTGTGCTTTATGCCCCAATTTTTCCCCAAAGCTACAGGTGTGACTGCGACCCAGGCTGGAGTGGGACGAACTGCGACATTAACAATAACGAGTGTGAATCCAATCCCTGCATGAACGGTGGCACCTGCAAGGACATGACCAGTGGCTACATCTGCACCTGCAGGGAGGGCTTCAGCGGTAAGGGCGCAGCCAGGGACACTGCCCTGTCCCCCCCATGCTTGGTGGGGCCTGGGTGGGAGCTGTGGTGGGCTTCCCCGTGATGCTAGATGGGCTGGAGGCTTTGCTGTGGGGATGGCGGAGACCCCAGGTCTGGTTGGGAGATAGAATCATAGAATTGTTTAGGTTGGAAAAGACCTTTAAGATCATCAAGTCCAACCGTCATGTGGCAGTACAACCAGATGTGGCAGTGCAGCCAGCCTGGGGACCTTCAGCAGAGTTTGGGCACCCATGGCTGGAGCTGAGAGCAGGAGGCTCTGCCAGGGTGATGGGTGGGCCATTGTCACCACATCCCCACTCTTCCCTCAGCCCGCTCCCACCAGCACGCCTCCATCACAGCCGCTTTTATCTATTTTTCTTAACGCAGGACCCAACTGCCAGACCAATATCAACGAATGTGCTTCCAACCCCTGCCTGAACCAGGGCACGTGCATCGACGATGTCGCCGGCTACACCTGCAACTGCCTCCTGCCCTACACAGGTGAGGGGGAGCACCCCGTGCCCCCCAGGCCCTCACCGGGGCTCTGCGCGGCTGCTGCTTCGGGTGTGACAGCAAATCGTTCCCTCTGCGTGTACAACGAGCCGGCACCAAGCGTAGAGGCTTCCCTCGCGCTGCTCTGCCGTGGGGCTGCCCATGGCCGTGGCTCCACCTCCCCGTGCCACGGCACAGCTGGAGGAAATTTGGAGGAGCTTTGGGAACCAGCCAGCCAGAGCTTCCTCCCTCCTCCTCCTCCTCTTCCTCCTCCCGGAGGGCACCGAGGCGGTGGCTTGGCCGCAACCAGCACCCAAAGCAGCAGCACCAGGCGGCCGCCCCGCTCGCAGCCCACCACCCTGGGGGGGTCGGCCGCTGCCGGTGGCCCCGTTCTTCTGCCCTGATGCTCGTGCTGGAAAAAGAGGGCCGAGGGGCTGGGGGATTCTGCTGAGCCAATTCCTGTTTGCCGGCCTCCCGCTTCCGCTCGCGCAGAGCCGCAGCCGGTGCACAATTGCAGGAAGCCGTGAGCTGTTTCCTGCCCTCGGCAGTGGCCATAGAAACCCCTGGGGGGGACGGGGACGGGGCAGGTGGGGAGGGGAAGGCTCTGGAAAATAGCAAAGGCCAGTTCGGGAGATACTGGCTGACAGGGAAGATAAGGGTTCGGAGGGAACGTGTCCCTTGGCTGGACGTAAACAGGAAAAGCGGCTGAGAGGGACCGGGGCGGGGAGTGCGAGGGAGGAAAGACACCCCGAGCGGCGCTTCCCTGCCAAAGGAAGTGTGCGGCGCTTTAACGCAACCCAGATTGCCAGGGCTTAAAGGATTCGTGGGGGGGCCCCAGGGTCACGGGGGACCAGGAATGGAGGAGACGGCCCCAGCTGGGCTGCCCGGGGGCGGTGGGGAAGCCCAGGGCCTGTGCCAGGGCTGGCAGCAGCCCCAGGGCAGGGGACAGGGGTAGCAGGGTCTTGGGCCAGCCGTCGTTTCAGACCGGGTGTCAGCGGGTGCTTGTGCCTGTGCAGGAGCCACCTGCGAGGACGTGCTGGCCCCCTGCGCTGGCGGCCCCTGCAAGAACGGTGGCGAGTGCCGGGAGTCGGAAGACTACGAGAGCTTCTCCTGCAGTTGCCCATCCGGCTGGCAAGGTAGGGGCATGGCCCGTCTGGGGGTTCAGCACACCCCGCACTTCTCAGCTGCTCAGGGAGCGAAAGACGGAGAGGAGGGAGGGTGGTCAGGGACCAGCAGCGGGCAGGTGGCTGCCTGCGTGCCCTGCACAGTGCCCGGCCTTGGGGAGGGTCCTGACCTGCCCCACGGCTCGGGAGGGTGGATGGGATGCGGCCATCACCCGCAACCCTCGGTGAGGGCAGTTTGCTGCGAGGGCTCCCACCCTGGTGCGAGCGGTGCCCAAGACATCATCGTCGTCCCCGGGGGCTTTCGTCAGCACCTCCAGCCCATGTGGTCCCCGTCCCACTCTGTCCCGCAGGTCAGACCTGCGAGATTGACATCAACGAATGCGTGAAGAGCCCCTGCCGCAATGGGGCCACGTGCCAGAACACCAACGGGAGCTACCGCTGCGCCTGCAGAACCGGCTTCACCGGCCGCAACTGTGACACCGACATCGACGACTGCAAGCCCAGTAAGAGCAGGGGTTGCTCCGTGGACCACGCTCAGCCTGGCCCCGAGCCGTCAGCTTTGTTGCCCTTCCTGGGGCTGGGATTTTCCTTCCCGTGCATGGGCGAGCCTCGGCCGCTGCTTTGGCTTGGGCCGTGCTGCGAGCTCTGCCCAGACTTTTGGGCCACCTCAAGCACGTCCCAGTTGAGTTGCGTCAGTCCAAGGCCAGATGAGAGCTGGCAGGAAGGAGTCTGAGGGGAGAGAGGGATGGGTGGGCAGTAAGCAAGCGTGTCCCATGTGCCCTCCTTGTGCCCAGTCCCCCGGCAGGGCTGGCCCAGCCTCTGCCTGGTCCACGGGCTCTGTCCCATCCCTCCACGCGGCCAGGGGACATGTGTCAGGACAGTGCTGTGGGGCAGCTCCCGGGCAGGGCTGCTGCACCAGGGCTGGACCCATTGCATCTTCACATGTACGTCCCTCCTCTCCAGATCCGTGCCATAATGGTGGCTCCTGCTCCGACGGCGTCGGCACGTTCTTCTGCGAGTGCCTGGCTGGTTTCCGTGGGCCCAAGTGCGAGGAAGACATCAATGAGTGTGCCAGCAACCCCTGCAAAAATGGTGCCAACTGCACCGACTGCGTCAACAGCTACACTTGCACCTGCCCCTCCGGCTTCAGCGGCATCCACTGCGAGAACAACACGCCTGACTGCACGGAGAGGTACAGCCCTGCGCGGCTCCTGCCGCGGGCGCAGACTTTGTCAGGGCTGGAGCAAGGGCCTGAGGTCCTTGCACTGCCCCGGAGCCCTGGGCCAGTTTGTGGGGGCTTTGGCATGGAGCACGACCAGCGGTGACTCACTGGGATGTGATGTCTGTGTTCCCAGCTCCTGCTTCAATGGTGGGACCTGCGTGGATGGCATCAACACCTTCACCTGCGTCTGTCCGCCTGGCTTCACGGGCAGCTACTGCGAGCATGACATTAACGAGTGCGACTCCAAGCCCTGCCTGAACGGGGGCACGTGTCAGGACAGCTACGGGATGTACAAGTGCACTTGTCCGCAGGGATACACCGGGCTCAACTGCCAGGTAGAGGAGCCTTGGGCCGTCAGCCGCTGACCCCAGCGCCTCTCCGTGCATGCTGGCTGTGGGGATTTGGGGGATCACCGCAGCCTCCATTCCTGCAGAAGCCCTACTGGGTCCTGACCCCTGTCCCTTGCTCTGCTCCCCCCCAGAACCTGGTGCGTTGGTGCGATTCCTCTCCCTGCAAAAACGGAGGCAAGTGCTGGCAGACCAACAACCTGTACCGCTGTGAGTGCAACAGCGGATGGACAGGGCTCTACTGCGATGTCCCCAGTGTCTCCTGCGAGGTGGCCGCTAAGCAGCAAGGTCAGTCCCTGCCATGTGTACGGCCTCACAGGGCTGGGGAGGGGTCTCCAGTTGCCCCCGTGTTGGGCTCTGAGCAGAGACATGCTCACTTCTCTTGGTGAGGATCTTTGGCACAACCAGAGCGATCTCAAGGATTGCACCCCCCGAGGCCGCGGTCCTGGCTGTGATCCCCGGGACGTGTCCCTGCAGTGCGTGGGTGTCACCGAGGTCCCCGCGTCTCACTCTACTCTCCCCGGCAGGTATCGACGTAGCACATCTCTGCAGGAATTCGGGGCTCTGTGTGGACACCGGCAACACTCATTTCTGCCGCTGCCAGGCCGGCTACACCGGCAGCTACTGCGAGGAGCAGGTGGACGAGTGCTCCCCCAACCCCTGCCAGAACGGAGCCACATGCACAGACTACCTGGGAGGCTACTCCTGCGAGGTGAGTGCCGCGGGGGACGGAGATGTACAGGGAGAAAAGCACCAGTTACTGCCTTTCTGCTGCCCAAGGAGCTGCCCCAGCTTCAGGCTGGCTCAGTGCCCCTTTAGAGGGTTGAAGGCTGGGGTGCTGGCTGTGCTCCTGCAGCCATGTGGGAATTGAGTGAACCTCTCTGATAGTTCCCCACTCCCTCCTTGCAGTGTGTGGCTGGTTATCATGGAGTTAACTGCTCAGAGGAGATCAATGAGTGTTTGTCCCACCCATGCCAGAATGGAGGAACCTGCATCGATCTCATCAATACCTACAAATGCTCCTGCCCCAGAGGAACTCAAGGTAAATTAATTCCCCAGGCTGGGGCATTAGTGGGCTGAGTGCAGATATCCTCGGTATCTGCTCATTAGCTGCTTGGGCTAGTGGAAGCAAATGCAACGGTAGAGGTTTGTGTTTGCCTGCGAGCTTAGCCATCAAGGCCATGCAACCTTGGACGTGAGCTGCGTGGTGCTGCGTGCCTCCTGCCAGCGCGGCGGCTCAGACTGCCATTGAATTGGTCAGGCTCAGCCCCTTCGCAGGGAAGGTTCAC
Source organism: Haliaeetus albicilla (assembly GCF_947461875.1). Taxonomy (NCBI): domain Eukaryota; kingdom Metazoa; phylum Chordata; class Aves; order Accipitriformes; family Accipitridae; genus Haliaeetus; species Haliaeetus albicilla. The sequence goes on from NC_091508.1 coordinate 19,737,459, forward strand.
ACAAGCGACCACCAGGCACCCCGATACTGTTTGATGAGCTGTGTGGGTTGTTCCCCCATTTCTCTAGGGGTGCACTGTGAGATCAATGTGGATGACTGCAGCCCTTTCTTTGATCCTGTCACCCTGGGGCCCAAGTGCTTTAACAATGGCAAGTGCACGGATCGGGTAGGTGGCTACAGCTGCATCTGCCCCCCTGGCTTTGTAGGGGAGCGCTGCGAGGGAGACGTCAACGAGTGCCTGTCCAACCCCTGCGACGCCCGCGGCACCCAGAACTGCGTGCAGCGGGTCAATGACTACAAATGCGAGTGTCGACCTGGCTATGCAGGTGAGCGCTGCGTCCCTCCCGCTCCCAGCACCCTGTCCTGCAGCCCCCCCCAGCCACCCCAAGCATCTCGCACGCCTTCCTCTGCTTCTCACATGCTCCTCTCCCTCGGCAGGCCGTCGCTGCGACACCGTGGTGGATGGCTGTAAAGGCAAACCCTGCAGGAACGGTGGAACGTGCGCGGTTGCCAGCAACACCGGCCGTGGCTTCATCTGCAAATGCCCCCCGGTACGTACCTGCTCCTCTCCAGCTCTGAGCATGGGATGTTGCACGGGCCCTGCAAGTCAGCCCCTTGCACAGAGGGGCAGTCAGGGGGCCAGTTGAGCCCCTGAGGCTTCCCTGGCTGGGATAGCCAGGGGTAAGCATGGAGGGGAAGATGCTTTACTGTGGCTGCTCGCTGGAGCGAGGTGTATCCGTATATACATACCCTGCTCACTTGCAAGGAGACTGGCTTAGGGTCAGGGAGGAAGAGGTGGCTGAGCCCTCCAGCTATGATGCACAGCTCTGTAGGACAGGCTCTTCCCTGGCTGACCATTATTTGCACTACGTAAAGGTGGAGCAGGCAGCTATGGAGAAGAGCTCCCTTCATTTTGAGGGGGATGCTCTAACGGGGATTACGTTCTAGATTATTCTTACCCATCACTAGTTTCAGGGGACAAACCAGAGCCATGTCCTGATTCACTGGGTTTGTGCCGAGTTTCCCAGAACACACACGTGTGTCAGGCTGCTCGTAGGACAGCGTCAGTGATTCTGATTCCCTCCTTGCTGTCACCTCCCCAGGGCTTCGTGGGTGCCACCTGCGAGAACGACTCCCGCACCTGTGGGAACCTGCACTGCCTGAACGGTGGCACCTGCATTTCCATCCACAAGAGCTCCAAGTGCATGTGCACGCCGGCCTTCACGGGTCCTGAGTGCCAGTACCCGGCCAGCAGCCCCTGCACATCCAACCCCTGCTACAACGGGGGCACCTGCGAGTTCTTCAGCGATGCCTCCCCCTACTACCGCTGCAACTGCCCTGCCAACTTCAACGGCCTCAACTGCCACATCCTTGACTTTGATTTCCAAGGTGGGATCGGGCAGGATATCATCCCACCTAAAATTGAGGAGAAGTGTGAGATCGCAGTTTGCGCGGGGTATGCCGGCAACAAGATCTGCGATGGGAAATGCAATAACCATGCCTGTGGCTGGGATGGGGGCGACTGCTCCCTCAATTTCAACGACCCGTGGAAGAACTGCTCCCAGTCTCTGCAGTGCTGGAAGTACTTCAACGATGGCAAGTGTGACTCTCAGTGCAATAATGCTGGCTGCCTGTATGATGGATTTGACTGCCAGAAATATGAAGGGCAGTGCAAGTAAGTGACTTGCTCATTGACCCTCTTGTTTTAAAGCCATGACCTCTGTGCTGATCATCTTGGGGTATTTTCTGGTTGCATCTGCTGAAGCTCCAAGTGTAGACCTGTTGTTGTTCACTCTCTACATTCTGTTCTGCTGCCTATGGGGCTGCAACTCAAGCAACTGCATTTCCCTGTCATCTTACTGAGTTTATATACACTTGGAAGCTCTCTGGGTTTGGCTCATTCCAGATGGTTTCCCCGTCCTTGCCTGTATCACACCATAGAAGTGAATTCTCCAACTCACAGTAGTAACAGTGAGTTTCAGTGTAGGGACACCCCAGATAGAAGAGCAGCCAGAAAACATGATGATGTTAACATCCAGGCATTTACCAAACATTGTCTTTGGCAACAGCAGGAACTTAATCCCAGATTCCTCGACAAACTCTGGTCTGAGTAACTTATTCTGTGTTCCCATGTCTTCTCTAAGTCACAGTAATTTGTCCCTTTTTGTGACATCTAAATTGCAACTTACAATTTAATAGCTGCTATCTTTCACCTGCAGAGGTGAATGCTTCACAGCGCTGCATGAAACAGTTGCCTTCTATGTAAACTGGCTTAGTGTCTATCAGGATGAAGAATATTTATACAAAAGAGAGGTCCTTGTGGACCACTGCTTCTTTTCTCAGCAGATAGGCAATATGCACAGTACTTGGTCTAATTCATTCTTCTGCCTCTCTTTTTCTTCTGCCCAGCCCTCTGTATGATCAGTACTGCAAAGATCACTTCTCAGATGGTCACTGTGACCAGGGCTGCAATAATTTTGAGTGCGAATGGGATGGTCTGGACTGTGCAAACAACATGCCAGAGAAGCTTGCAGATGGCACGCTGGTGGTGGTGGTCCTGATCACTCCCGAGAACCTGAAGAACAACTCTTTCAACTTCCTACGGGAGCTGAGCCGCGTACTGCACACCAACGTGGTCTTCAAGAAGAACCCCAAGGGAGAGTATATGATCTTTCCATATTATGGCAATGAGGAGGAGCTGAAAAAGCATTACATCAAGAGGTCAACGGAGGACTGGTCAGATATGTCTAGTGCTGTCATCAACAAAGTAAAGAGCAGCCTCTACTCCAGGGCTGGCAGAAGGCAGAAGAGGGAGCTCGATCAGATGGACATCAGAGGGTAAGGGGGACCAATGGGTTCCTTTTTCACAGAGCAGCATTTGTTTTCTGTGTCGATAATAGTAACACGCTATAAAGGGAAGGATGTAGGCCAGATAATTGTATTTAGACGTTGCTTTCTATGTGAATAGAAACCGGATTTTGCTCTCATGTGGGAAAAGCAAGTGATCGCTCAGCAATCCCTGATACAATGCTGCAGCGACTCTCACGATTGAAGGAGTCCTGTGTATTGTTGGGAGCCGGGGCTGGGCTGGGTGGGACCTGGAAGCAGAGGTTGGCCTGACCGACTGTCTGACTTCAGGAAGTCATTAAGTTAAGCCACAGTTTCTCCCTGGGAAATGCTTTCTAGAGCTTTGTTGTAAAACTCAATTACTGCAAACTGTGTTTGGAGATCTTTGGTGTAAACATATAGATCTAACCTTCTCCCTCTCTGTGGGCTCAATCAAAAGCCACTGAAAGCAAAGGAGTTAGAGCACCGAAACAGATCTGAAAAGATCTGAAGGCTCCCAAACAGCATTATTTAAGATACTGTAGTATCTGGGTAATTCTAAAACATTGTGAAGCAGAGACTCCCTTCCATTCCTGTAGATAAGGAGTTAGATTTCACAGTATTCATTGAGGCAAATCCAATAGACCATGAGTGCGAGCTGCAGGGCTTGGGCTGCAGGGAAGCAAGGAGATGGGTTCCCACCTTCCAGTTCCCACTGATGGGGGGTTAAGGAGGGAAGGGAGACAGGGCTCATCTGTCTTCTCAGTGTGGTCATTGCTCCGTGTTTCTCATTGACTCTTCTCTCGCACAGATCCATCGTCTACTTGGAAATTGATAACCGCCAGTGCATCCAGTCATCTTCCCAGTGCTTCCAGAGTGCAACCGATGTGGCGGCGTTCCTGGGTGCCTTGGCCTCCCTTGGCAACCTGAACATACCCTATAAAATAGAAGCCGTTAAAAGTAAGTATGGCTGGTTGGCTGGGGAGGAGAGACAGCCAAAACTTTCCAGCCTTATCCATGTTTAGTTGTCTGTCAGCTGGCTGCATTTGAACACAGTCTGGTTTTAATAACCTTGCATCATTTTGGGTTTTGGTTTTTTTTTTGCTTTAAGTCTGTTCTTAAAAAAATTGCAAAAACAGTTTATTATTTTTGCTTATTCCAGACTTATTTCAAAATCATTATCACTATAAAAGTTATTAAAAAAAAAAAAAAAAGAAAAGAAAAGAAAACCCAACCAGCTCCAATCAATGAGTGACATGCAAGGAGTTGAAGTTTGTATCTTGAAAATCCCCCCTAAATCCTTTTGTCTTAACAGCTCAATGCAAGCGCAATGATTTGAAGTTTGCTAATCCTTTTCCTTAAAGGAGAAAAAAGTGAAGCTGTCTCCTGATGCAGGCTGGCTTGTGCAGCCGAGAATTTGCCGATAGTTTGCAATTCTGATTAATAGCGTATAAAATGACCTTATTTTGGGGGGGCTGATTGAGATCAGACTTAGGTACCTCTATTAACTAATTTTCCTTCATTTCCACTCTGTCACTGGTTTGCTATGCAGCTTAATGTCTCAGCATCTCTTTGTGCCCCACTGTTTTGTAGGTGAAACAGCTGAGCCCACGAAGAACTCCCAGCTGTATCCTATGTACGTGGTGGTGGCTGTGCTGGTCTTGCTTGCTTGCTTTGGAGTGGGAGTACTGGTGTCTCGTAAGCGGCGCAGGGAGCATGGGCAGCTTTGGTTCCCAGAGGGCTTCAAAGTGACAGAGTCGAGCAAGAAGAAGCGACGAGAACCACTTGGGGAGGATTCTGTTGGACTGAAGTGAGTAATTTGCTTACTAACCCATTAAACACAGTGCAGTGGGGCTGCTTGGGGTTCTTCTGAAAGAAACCATCAGAGTTTTGTTCTCTAGTGCATCACATTGGCATAACGGGGAGGAGAAAAATCAGGTTTCTTAAAGTTCTGCACAGGGAAAGCAGTGTTCCCATCTGGAGGAGGTTTTTGAACGCTTCGTGGTCTGTTTGCACTTGGCAAAAAATGAAGGGCAACCTGAGGGGAACCTCCTGGAAATTGCCTTCTTGATTCTTCTTTCAGTTTGTGCATGTAGATAAGCAGAGTCCACCACAGACTAGTTCCTGCGGAGGAGCTAATTTTTTGTACGGTTTTATTTTTAAAGACCCCTCAAAAATGCTTCAGATGGCACACTGATGGATGACAACCAAAATGAGTGGGGTGATGAGGAGACTTTGGACACCAAGAAGTTCAGGGTAAGCTCACTGCCACATTCCCTTTCTGTGCTGCAAGTAATCACTCGTTGGGTTTTGTCACGGAAGGAGCAGAGCGCTGCGGAAAGCAGCAGAGCAGAGGGACCCTGGGGGGCCCAGCCTGCCCTACGCATCGCTGCTGCAGGCTCCTTTGCAAACCCGCGTGTGACAAACTCACCTTTGAGACTTGCAGAGCTTCCCACGTTAGAGCTCAGCCCCCTCCTCCCGCCCGGACTCGTGCGCTTTGCTCGGGGCTCATTTCTCGCTGTCGTTCCTCAGTTCGAGGAGCAGGCGATGCTGCCCGACACGGACGATCAGACGGATCACAGGCAGTGGACCCAGCAGCACCTGGATGCCGCTGACCTGCGCATATCCTCCATGGCACCTACCCCACCGCAGGGAGAAATCGATGCAGACTGTATGGATGTCAACGTCAGAGGTCCCGGTAAGGTGGACTCCTTTCACTTCTGTGCTGCTTGTCAGCTAATCTAAAATCCTCCCTTACCCCTTGCAGATGAGCAGTCCCAGACAGCCCTACCTGTCTCCATTTCTAGAACGGACTCGCATTCTGCATCGCGTGGTTGTTGTTGTGCGTGATTTAGAGATAGACCCTGTCACGTTTTGCTTTCCATGAGATCTCTTTTGTTTAATCACTGAGACAGAAGTTAGAGAATACAGAAGTACCTATTAAATCATCCAGTTTATCTCTCTGCCACTCCTAGATTCCTCTCCTCCCACCGAACTGCACATTTCACAATCTTATTTTCAGGTCTTTAACTATATTAGTAGTTAATAGGCTTTTAAGTTATTACAAACATTTGGTCTTCCCCACATCTGTGAAATTGTCCTCCGAAATAATAAATATACTTAAGGCTGTGCTGTACCGTACTCAAGTTTGCTTTGAGCAACCTTCCTTATAAATTGCGCCTTACATGTTAGGGTGCAAGGTAGCAGATGAAATAGGAAAATCAGTGAGCGGTGAGATACCACTAAGGAATTTCAGATCCATATCAGAGGAAGGATATTCGTGTTTGATGTTTAGAACCAGTCAGGAACTTGGTCTTGATGCACCCATGAGAATAAGCATCTATCGCAGACAGAGCATCTTGCTGAGCCGCCTGCATTACAGAAGGGTAAAAAGCCTTTTTTCACCAAGTTCCCCTGTGCTTTTCAGATGGCTTCACCCCTCTCATGATCGCCTCGTGCAGTGGAGGAGGGCTGGAGACTGGCAATAGCGAAGAGGAAGATGATGCTCCCGCCGTCATCTCAGATTTCATTTACCAAGGCGCCAGCTTACACAACCAGACTGACCGCACTGGCGAGACGGCGCTTCACCTGGCTGCCAGGTACTCCCGCTCGGACGCTGCCAAGCGCCTGCTGGAAGCTAGTGCCGATGCAAACATCCAAGATAACATGGGCAGGACGCCCCTCCACGCCGCCGTCTCTGCCGATGCCCAAGGAGTCTTCCAGGTAATTGATCCTTTTGCCACCAGTCTTGGGGTTTTCTGGGGAAAGTCCTGGTGCTACATGTTGAGTCAGTCACACAAGTGAGGTTATTGCAGGGTCTCCAGCTTGCCCTGAGAAAGTGTGGGGTGAAAGTCTTGAAAACTGAAGCCCCTATTATCTTAGGGCAGGGCACAGCAAAACCGCAACCCCGTAGCTGCCCTTGGATGTGCAGCCCCAGACTGGGAGTGGGGACTGGAGGGACCAGCCTCTGGAAAGGGGCTTGCAGATCCTGAGACCTGGGTACCCGGAGTGTCTGCTGTCTGTCCCTCCTAACGTTTGTGTTTCCTGCTTTTTGGCCTGTGCTGTGGCAGATCCTGATTAGGAACAGGGCAACCGATCTCGACGCCCGAATGCATGACGGGACCACTCCTCTGATCTTGGCTGCTCGCTTGGCTGTGGAGGGCATGCTGGACGATCTCATCAACTGCCATGCAGACGTCAATGCCGTGGATGATCTAGGTACTGCAGGCAACTAAAACACAGGCTCCCTCAGACGTGGAAGGAAAGGGCTGCTTGCTGTTACTCTTACCACTCACTAATGCATGTTGTATTTCGTGGTCTTCCTCCGTAGGCAAGTCGGCACTGCACTGGGCGGCTGCCGTGAATAATGTTGAAGCTGCCGTAGTCCTCCTGAAGAATGGTGCCAATAAGGATATGCAGAACAATAAGGTAGGGGTCTCCCGGACTTACGTAGACAAGGAAAGAACCGTTTGGGGAGTCTGTTAAAGGGTAATTTTTGCCTAAAATACAACACTGTCTGGTACTGAGACTCTGATTTGACTGTTCTGCTCTGAATGAAGCTGTTGGATTTAGCTCAAAGAAGCATTGTGGGATTTGATCCTATGGGTGATGTTGAGGGGCTGTGCTGTGCTTGGTGAGAAGTATGATACAGTGTTCGTGTGGCCATCTCCTCACATGTTCTGGGTCACTCACAGGGTTCCTGGTTTGGTATCAGTATAAGGATATGGCTTAGCAGGGTGGGAAGAAGCAGCAGGAAAACCACACCAGAGGAGAGATGATTACCGTCTCTGCCACCCATCTGCATGGTGTTGGGCATGGAGCTCAGGATAGCGTTAGCCAGGAGAATCTGTGAACTTAAACCTAACCATCTTTGCTGGGTTTCCAGGAGGAGACCCCACTGTTCCTCGCAGCCAGAGAAGGGAGCTACGAAACCGCCAAGGTCCTGCTGGACCATTTTGCCAACCGCGACATCACGGACCACATGGACCGGCTGCCACGGGACATTGCCCAGGAGCGCATGCACCACGACATCGTGAGGCTGCTGGACGAGTACAACCTGGTGCGGAGCCCACCGCTGCACAACGGCCCGCTGGGAGCACCCACGCTGTCCCCACCACTCTGCTCTCCCAACAGCTACATCGGCAACCTGAAACCTGCCGTCCAGGGCAAGAAGGCCAGAAAGCCGAGTACCAAGGGCCTGAGCTGCAACGGCAAGGATGCCAAAGACCTCAAAGCCCGGAGGAAAAAATCACAAGATGGAAAAGGATGTCTGCTTGACAACTCCAGCGTGTTGTCTCCAGTGGACTCCCTGGAGTCGCCCCATGGGTACCTGTCAGATGTCGCCTCTCCTCCACTGATGACCTCTCCATTTCAGCAGTCCCCTTCCATGCCTCTGAATCATCTGCCAGGCATGCCTGATGCCCACATGAGCATCAATCACCTCAACATGGCGGGGAAGCAGGATATGGCCATGGGAAACTCCAGCAGGATGGCCTTCGATTCGGTGCCGCCGCGTCTCTCTCATCTCCCCGTCTCCAGCCCCAGCACAGTGATGAGCAACGCCCCGATGAATTTCTCTGTCGGCGGAGCGGCTGGTCTGAACGGGCAGTGTGACTGGCTCACCAGGCTGCAGAACGGCATGGTCCAGAATCAGTACAACCCGATGAGAGGCAACATGCAACCAGGGGCACATCAGCAGACGCAGAACCTTCAACACGGCATGATGACCTCCCTGCACAACGGCTTGCCCACCACAAGCTTGTCGCAGATGATGAGCTACCAGGCCATGCCCAACACCCGGCTGGCTTCCCAGCCTCACCTGATGCAGAGCCAGCAGCTACAGCAGATGCAGCAGCAACAGCTCCAGCAGCAAAACATGCCGCCGCAGCAGCAGCCGCAGCAACCTCAGCAGCAGCCGCAGCAGCAGCAGCCGCAACAGCATCACAACCCCAGCTCCAACACGAGTGGCCACATGGGCCAAAATTTCCTTGGTACCGAGCTGAGCCAGCCCGACATGCAGCCGGTGAGCAGCAGTACCATGGCAGTCCACACAATCCTGCCTCAAGATTCCCAGATGCTGCCCACGTCTCTGCCATCCTCCCTCGCCCAGCCCATGACCACCACGCAGTTTCTAACTCCACCTTCCCAGCACAGTTATTCCTCCCCCTTGGACAACACCCCCAGCCACCAGCTCCAGGTGCCCGACCACCCTTTCCTAACACCATCTCCGGAGTCGCCGGACCAGTGGTCCAGCTCATCTCCTCACTCCAACGTGTCCGACTGGTCCGAGGGCATCTCCAGCCCTCCCACGAGTATGCAGTCACAGATGGGACACATCCCTGAAGCCTTCAAGTAAAAGACAGTGTTTCAGAGACGCTGGCGCTCAGTGGGAGTTAGAAGCTTGAGGGAGATCTTTTTTAAAAGGACATTGGATGCTTTTATTAAAGGATCCTTTTTAAATACGTTTTTATAAAAAAAGAAAAAGACAAATTAATTCCTTTTTTTTTTTTAGTATTTATTTATGTACTTTTTATTTTACATGAAAACACTGCCTTTTTATTTATATGTTCTATTGTTAAGAACTCAATGTGGGACACCAGTTGTGTTTCAAGAAATCAAAAAATTAGGTTTTTATAGGACATTCTCTTTTGTTTGGGGGGGGTTCATTGTGTTTGATTTGAGAGGAAATGTTTATGTAAAGCTATAGGCAGCGATTTGTGATTCTGAAATGCCATTAATTTATTTTTTTCTCTTTCAACTCAGAAAGAGAGGTGAGAAAGAAAAGGGGAAGGAAAAATTGACTAAAAATACCACTCCTTAGGGGGAAAAAAAATTAAGCATGGACGGATTTTCGAAATGTACTTTAAAATGTTTCCTTTGCTATTATATCTGAGAAGACATTTTATGGTACCAGTCATGAATCTTTGTTTAAATTTCAGTATTATATAGTTGTACATTTGCCTTGATAATAGAAATTTTTGTTCTCTCTTGTTTTTATATATATAAAAAATATATATTTAAATGATTTTTATGATCTAAAAAAAAATAATCAGGATTATAGACCTGTAAGAACAGGTTCTAAGATAAAAAAAAACCCTACAAAACATGAATACTGTCCCCCACCAAAAAGAAGTGCATTTGCCAAACTTTTAAGAGAGCAAGCCCATAACTTCGGAGTATATGCCAAACCCATAACTGTGGAGTGTATACACAAAGGAGACTTAATTTTACTTTGAATATCTTTACTGTTTTTTGTTTTCGTGTTTGCATTTGAGTAACTGTTTAAGAAATAAATGCCAATATAAACTTGTAAACCACATCCTTATTTTAAGGATGGCCTGCCTATTTTAAAGAGGGCGTGTCTATTAATGCAGACAACCTTGAGTGAGATTACAAAGCATTATAACACTGCCACCACTAAGTGCTCGCCCGTATCCAGCTCCTCTGGCAGCGCGATTGCTGGGTGCTCAGTGGAAAGCGCTGCCGGTTTTGGTGGGATGCTGGACTGGCTAAACAGGAGGGCGAAGGACAGCACAGCCGAGTCTGTGCTGTGAAACGTTAACATTTTGTTCTTGTTAGTCTGGAGTGATGCATCTTTTTTTATATTGATGTGCACTCTTTCTGTGTATCATGTAAAATATAGTATAAGCCTGTGGCAGATTTAATGTTTGTAAATATGTTTTTTTTAAGAAAAGGTGGATTTTGTTTCAAAAATCTAAATGAGCAAGTCTTAAATATATCATAAATATATCACCTTATAGAGGTGTTGGAATATCACTCACTCGGGTGCAAAGGCAAGCAGACACCCTAAGACTAGATATGCGTATGGGACAGGCAAATAGAGAGCAGTTAATCAAGAAAACCTAAGAAAAGGGTTCCTTTTCCTCGTTCCTTTTTATTAGAACACCAAATAAACCAGATATTTCTCAAGGCAGAGCGCCTTGCTGAGCACTCATCTTAGTTAACATTTCAGACCATTGTTATTGTGACATGCCTAATATGAGTGATAAAAACATCACGTGGTGTTGAATCTTCCTATGTTTTATAAACTAGAGTGTAGTTTAAGAAAAGATATCTTCTGTAATAAAGTTATCTACATGCAAAGTTGTAGTTTGCAAAAATGATGTATTTTTTTTGGTTAACTGATTTGCAATAAATGATGCTTCTGGGCATCTAGATTTTACTAAAACTGCAACTTAGTGTTTTTGTTACGGATTGGTTGAAATCTGGGCTTGATACCAGCTGTCTTTCAATACTGCAGGGCTGCCTCTCCACACAAAGTACCGGCACTTTCCTAACATCTTGTTCTCCAAGTTAAAGATCAGAGCAGGGCTTTGGACAATGAAACTTTCTCCTTAACTTGTGCAAAACTCTCACCGGCTTGACACATCTGGTTTGAGCAAGGCAAGAGGAGCTCTGCGAGGCTCTCAGCCAGGATGGGCTCTGCCCAGGTAGCCCTTTACCTGTGCTGTGGATGTTCTGATGTCCTCTCAGGCCTCTGCCATTAGGTCAGGATCTAAAAGGGGAAACATTGAAAAGTTGTTTTAAAGAATGTCACTCGTGCATGTTCAGAGTACTATATTCTGTCACTTTAAAACTTTTGCTTTCTGATCAGGTTTTTAGGAGCATTCTCTGGCTGATGAGATGGCCAAGGGTAAAAAATGGCCAAGTGCTTTTAATTACATAGTGCCTATGGAAACAGAGCCCCCTAGGAGTGGTGTTAAAAGTTACGTATAAGGCTTCCTACTTCACACAGAGCACTGAGCATATGGCTGGGCTCTCAGATGTGGTGGCTTGCACAGATAGGAACTGGGAAGCCATCCAGCGACAACGCTGACAGGCAGCAGCACCCAAGCAAAAGTTTCACTAATGCCACTCCAGGCACAAACACCCCGCAGAAATGTTTGCTGTCCTTGCTGCACTCAAGATTTTTGCAGTAATTTAATTTAATTCTTTCTCTTTCCCACAGGGACTCTGTAGTCCAAATGCAGCTGTAAAGTCCCCAAATAACTGGATATAAATAGCCAAGCTGTGGACCTCCTCCCAAATCAGATAAGCCTGGTAACTCCTGGAATGCTGGTATTTTCCACTCCATGGCCAGGGAGGGAGCGGGCATGTGTGTACATGCACCCAGTATCCAGCCCCAGACGGGTTCGAGGCCGCCAGACTTTTGCTGTACAACCAGTCAGAAGCTGGTGCTGCAGCTGTGGCATTTTATGTGCCACCCAGCAGCAGGGAAATGCAGTGCCTTCAGAAGGCAATGTGCCAGTGTGTTTTCCCTGCAAACTCTGTGGAAAGGGGGTATTTTAACTGAGGACAAATCCCTTTTCCCCCTGTAAAATGTGGTTCGCCACTGAGGATCTCATTACTCCAAGGGGCGCCCTGGAGATGGGCTTCCTGAGACGTGCTCTTCCCCCTAGTTGTGTGTTCCCACCAATCCCTGCATCCCATCTGGGATACGCTAGATGAACTGTGTCTGCCTTCACCGCGATTTGCACATGTGCTGTCCATGAATCGCGTCTGGGAACATCCAGCCATGTTCCCACGCAGCCCATCTTTCCAGGCTTCTCCCACATGTACGCATCCAAGCGCTCATGCCCATGTCTCCGTGCTGCTTGTGAGTCTGGGAGATGCTCATGCCAACGTGAGGTGTTAGTAAGACTCTCTCCTACCTGGTCTAAGTGTGCAACACTCTCATCACTCATGGTCAAGGTGGGAATTTGGCCTGGAATGGATTAAAAAAAAAAAAAGGGATTATGAGGATGTGCAAAACAACATGCATTGCAAGAGACAACTAAACATATGTGGCTCATTTAAGAAGTGAGGAGCTTCAAAGCACGTAATTTTCCATGAGGGTGGGTCAGAGGAACAGAATGAGGAAAGAGGGCTAAATACCAGGGAAAGAGGCAAAACAAAAAGGTCTGCATTGGCACATGAATTGATACTAATAAATTGGCCACAAGGTAATACAAACTAGAAGTCAGAAAAGGTTTTCTAAGCAGTAGAGGAGTACAGATACACAGTTTAGTTTTCAAGCATTTAGCCCCCAATGACTCTTACACTTATGAAGGCGCCTGGTGACCCACAAACTTCTGCCAGTCCCTCGTTCCTGCTTTCCTAAGTGGGTATATGAGATGATAGTGGGGTCACAGATCCCCAGCTGGGATTGAGGCAAAGTTAAATGAGAAATGAGAGAAATGGCCCCAGTTTCAAACACTCCCTCCACACTTAGGGCTTTCCCACCAACCCTCTATCCAGAAGGATTTGCCTTCCCCCCATCCCCTCCAACCAACCCATGTTGTCCAACCACAAGCTCGTCTTTACCTCATGTTGGTAAAGATGGTGGGAGCTGAATTTGAAGCTCTCGAATCAACAGAAGATGCTGAGGAATGAATGGGTCATGGCAAGCGCAGTTGTTTTAGCATTCCAGGTGAAAAAGGCTGAGAAGCACTGAAATTATATCCCATGCCAAGGGAAGGGTTCAGAAGTGTTTGCATAAGACAAGATTAGCACCGAGCTATTCCGATGGCAAATACGTTGATGCTATGAGGAATCGGTGCATCTGAACTATTTGTTTACATGCTGGAGGGCTTGGGGTTTTTTTATTCTTTGTTTTCATTATTCCTGCTCAATTAGATGGGACATTTAGAAATTGCTACTCTGTATTGCTTTTACCTCCAGGCTATTGGTGTGTGCTCAGAAAGTTGCTAACAGCTGCTTGAACCCTGATTGCTGAATTGTTACTGCAGCTCAAATCACCCCCTTAAGAATGTACAAAAGGAGCCAAATTCATCTAAGGTGTAGCCTCTCTCAAATTACACATGGGTTAACCTGGCTGGGGTAGTTTGAAAAATCACAGCAACTAAATTAGTAAATAAATAAAGCTCAGCTTGTCCGAGTTGGCTCACCTGGTACAGGATACCTGTACTCATAAGAGAAACTCTCCTTTAGCCATTTTCCCCATTTCTAAACTTAGAGAATGATCCTTTTAATAGCGAGCTCCTGGGGCAGGGCTGTGTTTATGGTTGCCTACAACCTGAAGGCTGAATAAATTATCAGAATTTAATGGGAAAAGGTCAGTATCATTTGGGTTGGACACAAGCTGATGAAGCAGGAAAAAAGAACACACGCTGTCCTCTTGCCCACCAGCAAGCCTTTTTATTTGTAATGGGTCAGTCTCAAGTCCAGAACTGGCTGCATTTTCTGAGTACAGCAAATCAGTTAGAAAGCTTCAGGGTAAAAAGGGATTTAATGTCTTAATGTGACAATTCTTTATTATCACATACTTACCAGGAGAAAGCAAAGGTGAGATCCCATCATTAGTGTTTGCATTCTGTATGTATGTGTATAGGTGTATAAGAGGAGGGTTAGATATGTAAGGCAAATATATAGCTATAGATACAGATGTAAGCTGTTGATGGTATTTACAGAATACATATGTATTTTTAGAAAGCTAATCAGGCCAATTAAAATCATGTTTCCTCAGATTACACCTGTTGGGGGAAGTATCAAGGGAGGACCGGGGCTTTATCTGCAATTCATGCCTGTGTAGGGAAATTGTATTTGACAAGCTGGTTTATAAGAATGTTCCTACAAAAGAGGGAGATGAAAGGCACTTTAAAAATCACAGTGCTGCCTCTGGTTCCCACACCAGCATCAAAGTACTGCTTCCCCTGCTTGGACTGGGCTTTGAGGATATTACCCTGCTTTAATGATCAAGCGTGCAGAAACAGCTCTTGTGCTGATAATGACCCTTGATTAAGATGTTTGTTTAGGTCGTTTGTATTTTCCCCTCCAAGTCCTGTTGTTGGGTGCAGAGTGTGACAATACCGGCACAGCGGCCACCGCCTGTAAATGACACATCCTTCTCCCGTTAGAACTGGGGCTCCCGCCTTAAAACCTTCGCGTTTGTGTGAAACAGACCCTCAACCCAGAGCTAGGACACAGAGCAGAGCAGAGTAAAAGCTTTAGACTTGCACGTAACTGTTTGATACCATGCTACGATCTTGTCTAAAAACAAAACACACCCCCCCCCCAAAAAAACCACAAACAAACAAAAAAACCCCAAAACCAAACCGAAAACTCACGCAAACATATGTTTCTCTGGAGAAGTGCTTTTATAAGCCTTTAAGTTAATGAGTCCCGGCGATAGCTGTGTGCAGCAGGGCTGAACCGAGGCATCTGCTACCCCGCAGCTTTCGGACACCCCTCCGCCGGCCTTCCTCAAAAAAAAACCAAACCCAAAACGAACCCACCCCCCCCAGTTTTTCCCTCTTTCGCAGCTTCAGCGACCCGGGACAGCCTCTCCTGAACCGCCCTGCTCCCCCCCGGCCCCTCCGCCTTCACCTCCCGCCCTGACAGAACGGCCTCCCGCCGCGCAGGCCCACCGCAGGCCCGGCGGTCCTTTGTCCCGCCCTGGCGGTCACCTTCGCCACTACAACCACCCCGGGAAACCCGAGGGCTCGGAAATCCCCCTGGACGCTCGACCGGGCTTTACCCCGCTGTGCCCGGCGCCTGCCTGAGGAGACCGGGACCCGCCCCCACACACACAGGGCCGCACTCCGCCATACCCCAACCGGTGGGAGCGAGACCCGTTGCGGACAGGGGCTTGGCAGGGAGAAGGGTTTCCCCTCCACCGCGGCACGCCCGCAGCCCAGGCCTCACCGAGGAGACCCGGGAAAGCTCAAATACCGGCCGCAGCCCAGGCCTCACCGAGGAGACCCGGGAAAGCTCAAATACCGGCCGCCGCCCGCAGCCGGGACTCGAACCCGCGACGCCCGAGTCCGCAGCCGCAAGGCGCCTGCGCCAGGCCGGGGCGCTGTCGAGGCCGCTTCCGCCCTTAGTTTTTTTTTTTTTTAAACCCTCCGATACTTCTGCCTTCCCCCTTTTCCCTTTAAAGGAAGGCGGAAGTGCCGTGGGGGGAGGGAGGGAGCCACCAGGAGAGAAACACAAACAAGCGCTGCTCGGCGCCGGGCCCCGCACGCGCCGTGGCGTCATCGCGCGACGCGGCGTGACACGTCGGCGGCGGCGGAACTCTGAGCCGGATGGTCCAAGATGGCGGCGGAGGGGGCCGGTGCTGCGGCCGTGAGGGGGGGCGGCGCCCGCTGCTGAGGGGGTCCTCGGCCGGCGGGGGGCTGCCAGGTACGGCGGGGCGGGTCTGGGCGCTGCCGCAGAGCGAGGGGCGGCTTGAGGGAAGGCTGGAGGGGGGTGGGTGCCGGGCCGGGGGCAGGCGGAGGGCTGGGGTTCCCGGGCGGGTTGCGTGAGGAGCGGCAGGGCCTGAGGTGCGGGCCCCGGGGCTGGTAGCGGTCGCTGCCCCTTCTGTGCGGCTGGAGCTGCTCGGTGCCGCCGTGCCTCGGCGCGGGTGGGCCTCAGGGCGGTGGCAGGGTCGCTGGCAGCCCCGGGTCTCGGCCGCTGGTCCCCGTTGGGGCAGGTTGTGGTGGTGGAAGGAGGGGCGAAGGGGTGAAACACGGGCGAAATCAGTGGGGCTGTGCTGCCCAGGTGTCTTTCGTGCAGGATTGGGGTGGTTCTGGGTCGCCTCGAGTGCCACGGTGGGACAGGCGCCCACGCTGCGGGCTTTCTGAATAATATTTCATGGGGTGGGGAAGAGAAAAAGAGATCTTGCGGTCAAAAGTACCGCCTGATGTTCATTATCGTGTATTTCCTTTGACAAGACACGATACTTCTCGCAACTCGGGGTTGTTTTTTTGACTTGTCAAGTGTCATAGGTCTCTGCTTTATTGGAGTAGCAACTGGTGCTGACTCAGTAGCACAGTTGCTTGAAAGCGCTGGGACCTGCTGGTGTGATGGACTGGTAGTCAAGTCTCCCTTACAAGACAAATGGGAATGTTTTATGCTGCTGCTCTCTATGAATCACATTGAGCTCTGTGCTTTTGATTCCCAAAGAGCTCTTTTCACTGAATAACATCTGTAACTATGGTTGCCATTTATGAGAAAGTGGGTAGGAAGCTATCAGCAGTACTAAAGATGTAGAATGCGTTCAGTCTGAGTGTCATCCACACGTGTGCAGATGTGCAGCTGTCTGTGTACAAAAAAAATAATCTGGAAAACTAGTGTCCCAGATACTGATTTTAAAGATGCAAATCTCATTTTTCAGCTGTTCTGTCTTTGGGATTGCAGCGGGGTTTTTTATTCACTTTGTTCTTGTCATTAGGAATCTGTGTATGTGAACCTGTTTGTTAATTGTTGTTTGGTACATGCATATGTGTGTGCAAACATGTATGTGTGTATATATGTATAGGCACACATGAGAATTAACATTAGTACTGTGTAACCTGCTTTGTGGGCATACTTATACTTGTTTAAGAGTAATTTATTTAGCTTATGTCCCTTGGAGATAGGATTAAATTAATTCCCCCCCCCCCCCCAATAAATTATTCCTTCATGCAGATAAATTTTCACAGGGGAGTTTAAAACTAATCATGGCTATAGAGCTCATCAGGTGAACTTTATTGATGGCATTGTCTAGAGGGTAGTTTTAATCTTTTTTTTTTCCTCATTGGTAACATTTTCTTAGCACATCTGGAACCACCACCTGCAATTGTTACTTCTGGTGACTAATGTTTAGCAGGCTGCTCTGCATTATCTAGAAATAAACCTGCTAAAAGTTAAGAATTTCCAAACTGATAAAGCAGAGGTGGATTGCTTTTAACTTACATAGTTATTTCTCATCTATAAATTTCTTAAAATCAGCATTTCTTTAATACTGGGATGGGGGCAGGGAGGATCAGTATCGCTGGGTTGATATCTTCTGTTTATATTACCTGATATGGTCATGTTCATTTTATTTGGACTTAATTCTTCAAATCTTGCATACTTTTACTACTACTGTGTGCAGTCTGTTAATATTAACTTTCCTTCTGTAAGGAATCCGATACCCTTGTATTGAACTTCTGTAATGCAACATTAGAGATCTTGTTATAGGAATGTCAAGCCAGCGCTTTAAAGTAGAACTCTACGCTTATTTTAATTAGCTAATTACTGGTAATGGTTGTTACGAAAATGTGGTAAAGTATTAGGATTTTTTTCTCTGTGTACATCTGATAAGACACTGTAATGAGTGAAGTCCACATTAGAAATTTGGAAGTAGGTATTTAAGTTGTAAAAACAGTTGGCTTTTGTGCTCAACTGTATTTCAGAAACAGCTTTTCTATTAGGAGCAGAGCTGTTAAGTAGATATCAACATTTTGTTCAGTGAAGTTAGTGCTTTCCAGGAGGTAACTGTCTTGGCAGATGTTTTAATTAGCTTTGTTTCCTCCCCACTTTGTGGTGTGTTGCATAAAAACACTAGTTTATTTGGAGGGGAGGGAGGAGTTTTTGCAGTTAGGTTAATACAGTAAAGAACATGATGAAAAATACGTGGGGATGTCCAGAAGAGCCTGGGGTTTCTTAAGCATATGGAAACTGAGGTGGGTGTTTAGGCAGGGTTTCCTGGTAATGTGGTTGGCAGTAAGCATGGCCAGCTGGAAGACCTTCACCTTGGTATCGTAACAGGAGAAAAGATTGCAAAGACTAAAACCTTTTTGTAAGTATTCCTTGATAGGAATTCAACAGGCAGCTGTGTTTCAGAAAGAATGTTGAAGATAAATGCAAGTAATGCATGAAACTAATGAAGTTTTCTATTTAATGCTTTTCTGTTGAAGTCAGTTTCTGGCCTTCTTTCCCATTTTAACAAAACACAAATTTTAAAAACAAATTTACAAAGTCTTAAGATACGGCTATGAAACATATGGATATGGGGAAGAAATTGAGAGACTCTGTTGACTGGTACTTCAGGCCCTCTGAAAGAGGGACCTGAATTACATATAGAACTGCTCGATTCTGCAGTGATGAGCAGAAGAGATTTTTCCCTAGGGTAAGTTGTACTGATGTCCGATAAAGTCTGTATAGATCATGCTGTGGTACCGGTCGGTATGCTTTTTATTGGAATTTTTTAGTTATAAATCTTTATGAAATACATGTAGTTGCACAGTGTTCACTCAGTATGTATTTTTGTTAACCAGAAACCAAAAGTGTTTTGCATTTGAACCTCTCTATAGCTATTAAAATTTTGGCTTGATTACAAACATCTGACTTTTCTGTCTTCCCATTTTATTACTCTTACTGGCAAGATGCTGAATCTTAAAAAACAAATAAACAAACAAAAACCCTAAAAATTGCACAGCTTTTATCTGTCTTCTATAAACAGAAGTGCATGTGGTATGAAACAATTGCCATGGGTACTTCACTCTACATGAAATAAACCATATTTGTTGTATACTATTAGAAAACAAGACTATCACGTGTTGCTAAAACTTCACTGAGCTGAACTGGACAAGTACTGAAGAAGGACTCTAGTTTTGTCAGCTTCCCTCCTCCCCAGATTATTAAGGGGTGATAAAATTTGAAAAATACATATTCCTGATTAATTTACTGAACTTCCTGTGTACCAAATTCCTAACTGGTATTGTTTGGAGTTCTTGCTGGCAGAGTTGGAATACTTCTGTGCCTGTCCTTTCCACCCTGAAATACAGCTGTAACTGATACTGTGCCAAAGTCCCACTAGTGTTAAAGCAAGAACATTGATTAATTAATAGGTGGGGGGAGTTGATTGTCTTCTATATTCTTAAATGCAGTTTTACTATTATGCAGCATTCATCTAGAAGAGAGAATATGTGTGATGAAAACCCAGTTGCCTTTCTCAAAATAAAGAACACTACTGTCCTACACAATGTTTTCTTTATTAAAGCAAAAAATGGACAGTGTTCTGTTGAGGGGAATAACATCTGAGGAATTCTTTCCTGAGATGCTTTCTTCTCGTCTTAAAAAGGTCCGTTCATATTGAGCAACAGTGTAACAGAGCTGAAGATCATCTCTAATAGAATTAGAGTTAGATAATAGTTTCTCAACTCTTTATAATTAAATTGAGCTTGCCATAGTGCTTGCAGGTTCTGTTGTAGGCTGACTGCTGCTGTGTCTTGTCTGTGATGCATACTTCTGCTTAAAACAAATTGGGGGAAATGTAACCATATGATACCATTAGTGCTTTAACAGCCTGGGACTTCAACATTTGTACAGGACTGAACTGTGTTGAATTACTCTTACTTGGAGCTATTTGTTAATATGGTTATTAAATAATGTGCATTGGTACCACACAACATTAAACTTCGTTAATACTGGACTTGGATTTAGACATGTAATGTTATGTGTAAATTTCTTATGCATTCTGGAGAAGAGAGAGATATTTTCCACTTTAAGTTCTTTGAGTAATTTTGTTTCTAAAATAAAAATTCCTTAAGTGCTGCATGTATTGTGAGGAAGGAAACTGACTTGTCATCTGTTTTGCCTTAACAGGGCAGAAGAAGGACTCTGTCTACAGCATCCACTACTAGTTTGTCATCTAGCATCTGACCCTGATAGAAGGCCATCATGCAGCAGCCTCCCCAGACTGTTCCAGCAGGAGCGGCAGCTCCACCTCCTGCAGGCATTGCTCGGAACATGTACTGGAGAAACAGCTCGCTCAGTAAACGAGCAAATGCAACAGCTGCCCCAGTGCAGCCTGTGACAGACCCTTTTGCATTTGGCAGACAAACTCCACAGGGTTCCTCTTCAGATAATCCATCCAAGGGCAATGCATTGGTTATGCAAAGTTCTTCCCCAGCGGTGTTTCCGCAGCCACCCATTATGCATACTTCACCATCACGTGCAGGGGACAATCCTCATGGACCGCATACGTCTTTATCAGCTCCTGTATCTCAAACAGGAATAAATACCAGTACGTTTTCTAATGTTCCGATTCCTTCACCGTCCCCAGGATACGTTATAAATAGTACTACAGAAGTGCATCCAAATGCGGATCTTGGACTCCGTGGGCCTGCAGTACCAATGCATTATAATGCAGGAGCAGCAGTTGAAAATTCTTTCAGTGTGTATCCTGGAATGGTGTCTGCATCAAACAAACCTGGAGGTAGACAAGATGTTGGTAGAGATCCAAATGATGTTCCTTCAGGACCCAATGCAACAGCACTCTTCCCTCCACCTCCCCAGCAGCCTGTGTCTCAGTGGAGGCCTGGTCAAGGTAACCTACAGTCTCCAGTGCGAAATTTTGTGCCCTATCCTGAGCCGTCTTCTCAGACTGATGTTCATAACATTTCTCAGTCTTCTGTTAGCACTTCTCATCCTCCTCCACAGACAAATTTACAGCAGGGTCCTGTACACCACAGTATTCCACAAAATACCATGCAAGCGCCTTTATCTGTTGGTTCTGAAAAGAATGGGAAAAATGGCTCTGCAAATAGCAGTCATCACATGAACAGCATCCAGCCTGGAAACGTGTTTAGGCAGAACACAGAAATGACTAACGCTTGGTTAAGTCAACCATACCAGGAACAGTTTTACCCCCAGCCACCATTGCAAGACTCCAGTTTTGTCATTCCCACAGCTCAGGAAAATAACCTCAAAACCCAGTCTCCAGATATGTCTGAAACATCAAATAGACCTATTCCCACAGATCGAGATTCAGGCACTCTCTCCATGTTTTTCAAAGGGGATGAGGCAGAAAATGAAGAAATACTTTCATCTGAAAAAAATTACTTAGTTGAGAAGGCGGAGTTTGATGCTTGTCAGCCAAATTCGGCATCCTTGTATCACCAGCCAATGCAACCTCAGCGGGTTGCAACTAACGTTCTCTCTCAGGCGCAGGTTGGTACAGGTTCAGCCAATGAGATGGTACAAAAAGGAATGGATGTCCAGTACTTTCCTAAAATTGTAAGTCAGCAGGAGACACAGGCCGCTAAGCACTCTATGTTTGTTAGCGATGACAAGGCATGTATAGGTGATGTCTCTGGGAATGGTGGGTCACAGTATGAAAATGTTGAGAACCTGGAGTGCATTCAGAATCAAGAAGTGCTGCCAAGTGAACCACAGAACATCAGTGCTTCATCCCCTGCTGCTGGTCCTGATCTGTACAGGTACGGATCCTTTCCAGGTCAGATGCTTCCAAAGAATGCTGTTGTGAGCCATGCTGAGGGAGGACCAAATTTGGAGGCACCTGATTCATTACCTCATCCTGTCCGACCAGATAGCGTATCTTCAAACTATAGCAACATTAGCCATAGGAGCGCTTCTAGCTCAGCAAGACTTCAAGAGCAAGTAGGTACGTTTATTCAGCAAGAAAGTGGGAAGCCTGATGAAGAATCTTCTGCTAGCTTCTTTAAACAGATTGACTCCTCTCCTTTGGGAGGTGATTCAAGTGAGCTAAACCTGGGCAAGAACTACCATGGTAATCTATCCCAGCCTCCAACTCCAAGTCCTCCTAAGCCTACAGGAGTATTCCAGACAAGTGCAAATAGTTCTTTCGAACCTGTGAGGTCCCATGGAGTTGGTATAAAACCTGCAGAGATTGACCAAGCAAAGATGGTGGTTGAATTAAGAGAGAACCAGTCAAACCAAAAGAATATCAAGAAGAATACAGCTGTGCCGGCTGCATCTCCAGGCAATCTTGAACAGCCACCAGATAATCTGGAAACTATTTTCATGCGTCAGGTACACCCACTGCCTGTTGCAGTCACTGGTGAAGCTGGAAATACGTTGCACTCTGGATCTGTTATGGAAAACATACAATCAGTATCTGAGAGAAGGTCCTCAACAAGAGCTCAGGGAGCAGTTAAGAAGTGTGATAGCCCAGCAACAACTTTGTGGGCTCATAATGAGTTACCTAATTTTGGGGGAAATGTGCTTCTAGCTCCTGCTGCTCCTGCAGTATACGTACCTGCCAAACAAACTGTAGAAGTCATTCAGCCACCAGAAGAAGGCCTGTCTAATCAGCTGCCAAGTAAACCAGGGACTATTGCTGTGCAGCTTTCCCAAGATGGAAATATATCTTCTGAAAATCTTGAGAATCCTCCCAAAATGGGAGAAGAGGAAGCACTTCAGTCTCAGGCAAGTTCTGGTTATGCAAGTTTGTTGTCTTCTCCACCTACAGAGTCTTTGCAAAATCAGCCTATCCTGATTGCTCAGCCTAATCAAAGCTATAACTTGGCTCAGCCAATTAATTTTTCTATTTCTCTATCTAATCAGCTAAGCAGCAGTGAAAACAATCAGCCAATGAAGGACTCTGGGGTTGGGGACAAGCCTGCAATGGGTCCCCAAACTTCACATGCTGGTGGGATCATTTCTGGGGAAAATGTGCCATTACCTGTGATGCAAGTTGGATCTCTATTAGTTAATACACTTCCAAATACTAATCTGTTAAAACATAATTTGTTACAAAGCCCTGTTAATTCCTCTGATACTGCTTCTAATCAGCCTGCAAACTTGCTTATGAAAACTCCACTTAATTTGGCTCCAGAAGGGCAAAAGAATGTTAAAACGGAAGGTTTTGTTCCTGAATTTGCTAGCAAGCCAGGGTCTAACTCATCCGTTTCTCCTGGGACACATCTCCCCAGTGGAAGTGCAAGTGCACTAGTTGCCCCTGTTAATTCTGTAGTACAGGCTAATAATTCTGCAAATCATTCAAATAGCAAAGAAGAAGCTGCTGGAGTGCTCGACTTCACAGTATCACGGACTTTGGAGAAAAGCAGTGCAAGTAGTTCTGTACAGGTGCACAATCAGTCACTTTCTGGTGGTCCAGTATATCCTCAACAGTCAGCTGGTAGTGCTGGTCAGGTGGGTCCTGAGATGCATGACAAACAACATTTCTATCAACAGGTGACAAAAGATGTACAGCATCAGGCTGTATCAGACAGAGCTGTACAGGGAGCATTGCCATCTCAACCACAAATGCAGGCAGCTCAAATGCAGCAACCAGCATCATCTGGGCAGTCCTCAGTTCCTTCAAACTACCAGATTGCTGCAGGGACTAAAGCCATGCAGGCATCACAGCCACGTGAGAACCAGGTGCTGAGTAACCATCCTCAACCTGTGGGTCCCCAAGAGGCAAGTTCAGTGCAGCTGACAACAAGGTATGATCAGATGAGTCCTGAGAAGCAACCAGCGCCTGGACAGCCATTGGGTGCTCCAGCTTCCACAGCCGCTTCTACCACCACCAGTCAGTCAGTCATGCCAAATGTGCAACAAGACCTGCAGCGTCCATCCCTGCCTCAGACTCCTCAGGATGCCTTTGGTCCGCCCCAGAACCCTTATTACTACTATAGACATCCTTACGATGCTTATCAGCCTCCATATCCTCCACCTTATCCTCCTACAGACCCCAGAACAGCAGCTCATCTTTATTACATGGTAAATTTTTATTTTTCCCTTCCTCCCCTCTCAGTATGTTTTAGTAATTTTGAATTACAAGTTTAAACAGTTGTGTCATGATCAACACACAGTTTAGCATTAATGTTAAGTATTTAATTGCACGGAAAACCCAGATAGTAGTAACAAAACCTACATTACAAAGATTATAAAGACTTAAAGTAGTTACTAATACCAATTCCAGCTGGCACAGATGTCAGCTGATAGCGGTTTATTTGATTCTTTGGACAAAGTTGGCAATTATAACTGTCTTAGCTTCAAATTTGGTTCCCATCTGCTGCCTGAATTACTGACAGTTTAGCAACATGGCCAGTGTAGTGGTTGAACTAACTGCCTTTGGTCCAGATGTAATGTTTTTTTTCTAAAGTTTAGGATATTGATAGACTTGAATATAACTTGCCACAACAGATATCGAAAGCTATAATGTAGTCTGTTGATCTGCATCTCTTCAGGTATCACAGTGGTGGTGTGTGTTTGTTTTTAAAGTTTTACTCTTGGAGGTGGGAAGCCTCTTGCCTTATGTGTCAATCTCTTTTCTAGGAGGATAGCTACGGACAGTATGATCCACGGTACAGACACTATGATAGCACCAGCACTGCTTATATGGAGCCTGGGAGCTATCGGTATTCTGAGCCTGAACGTCCTAGTTCCAGAGCTAGTCACTGCTCTGACAGGCCTTCTTCTAGGTATGCAATTCCTAAATTGAGTAAAGATCTGGTATATCCTGAAGCAGTCAGTGAGTGTAATGATGCCTGTTGAAGTTTTATAGCATAAGCAGCAGTGAGTAAGTTCAAAAACTCATTGTGTGCTGCCATAGGAACAGGTGGTATCAAATGCCATGTCTGAAAAGGATATGATTCCGCAGTCTTTTCTGTTGCTAAAGCTGTATTACTCCTTTCATTCAGTTCTCTGAGTGGTTGTTGGCATTTCTGCCAGACAGGAACTCACTGCGATGGACTCGGTGCTGAGGTTAGCTCTTTTTCATGTGTGCTGTGAAAGAGCAGTGTAGGCCATGAGTTTGTTAATCAATACTAGTTTAGTCTCTGGCTAGCACTTAAGGAGCGGCCCCTACTTCTGTTAATAAATGGTACTTTTGCACGTTGGTCTGGGATTTGCCTTGCAAGCATAATAGTACGTGGGGCTTACCAATACATGGTATTTCAGATGTTTAGAAGAGAGAGATGGTGAATGAAGTGAAAACATCCTGGTGCTGTGTCAGGTTAATTTGTCTGATGATTACTTCAACTGTGTGGTCTACAAAACTCCCAAACTGTGGTCCATGTAGCAAATGTGCTATGTGGGCATGTTTCGCCCACTGACTTCACTACAAGTTTTGATGCAGGTAGCACATGAATTAGGAAAACTTAAAAGCCTCGGTCTGTCTGATAATATGAAATAAAAAATTTGAGAGAGGGAAACAATGTGTTCAGATGCTACTTCCAAATATTAAATAAAAAGCAGAAATGAAATCTCTAGTATTTCTCAAGCAAGAAGCAGCGAATTACCTCGCAGGGATTACTGCTTTTTGATGATTATTAAATGAGTGATTTGTATGAACTTCAAACTAATGACAAAATGTTACTGTTGCATTATCTGGTGGGTGGGTTTGTAGGTTTCCAAGAGAGAACCCCAGTTATCTGTCTGGAAGTGATAAAACCCTTTGTAGTATTTGTCTGTTGTTGTTGTTAGTTCACTCATGGAGCAGTCTTCGAATTAAAACCATAACATTTTGCTTACCACCTCCAGAATATTATAGGAGGAGTATATTGGCCTTGAGAGTACAAAACAATGGCTGTAGCTGCATGTGATAACTTTTATCATCTTAAGTGAATCTAAGCACACTGTGAGATCTTGTAATGAGATAATAACCTCTAGTAGCACTTCCTGGTGTGTACTCTTCTTATGTACTGTTTTTACAAGAGGTTGAAATTTCTATAGGTGACATTGGGCAGATCAAAGCCTGTTAAAAGTAGCTCTGTCAGTGTTGATGTGTGACATGATGTTGCAGTTGGATGTGGACTGTGGTGTGGTACTGCAGGGCAGCAGAGGCTAAGAGTGGCAAAGTCAGTGTGATAGCATGCCTGAAACTTGCCCTTAATGTGCCAGTATTGGTGATGCAGCTTTGTAAGCTCTGTTTGGGGAGTCTCTTTCGGAGACAGAAGATTGGTTGGGTGGATAAACCTGATCTGATAAGATCAAATCTCCTCCTCTGCAGAGGTAGGTGCTGTGTTAGCAAACTTCCCACGCGTTCAGGGAGGAGCATCACTTGACTTGCTTGGCCACTTTGGAGTTTGCCCTATCAGTTGTATGATCAGTTGTAGAGGAGCATGAAAGTTCCCATCGTTCCACATTGGCATTAAATATCTTTACCTCCTGTGTGCATATGTATGTATACATATGTGTGTTTGTGAGTATATACACACAGGTATATAGACATGTGTAGATATAAACATGCACGTATGTACATACACATATATTTACACTACATTTTTTCATTTAACATTCATCATCTAGCTTTTTTCAGAAATTGTGGGATGGTGTCCTAAAAATTGCATATAATAAAGGCTCATGATTTTTCAAGTAATGGCCACATCTTTCTTTTTCCATCAGAAGTACTATAATTATCTTTTGTATTTGCACTGACTCTTACTTTGATGTGTTGGTTTTAGTCAGGTTCTTGTGCTTGTTCTGTTCGTTTGGAAAATCAGTATTCTAACATGGGCTCTGTAAATGAGTGTTTTCTTCTATTCAGTCCTCTCTATTTGGTCAAATGAAAAACAAGCCTTTTCTACATGCTACTGTCCATCCAAGCCTATTGAGAAGGGTAATAACCTAGAAGATGCCTGGAATTAGTTGTGTAGTGATGTGCTGTGTTACAATTGTGTCTCAATGCTATCTCTTTTATTCAGTGGAGTATTAAATGTAAGGATGTGCTAACACTCAGAACGTTGCTGCATCTACTGAAAAGCTGAGACTGAGAAACAGACTGAGTGCAGAATGAAAATAAAGCACTGGGATTATGGTAGTACTAGCCCTACAATGTTAGTATTCTCTGTGCTTGCCAACCACAGATTGGCATCGGCTCCAAGTCAAACAAGGTGATGATACAATATTGAGTTCTTTGGCTGAGTACCTAAAGAAAGGTGTAGTGTGTTTTGGTTTTGTTTCTTTTGTGAATGTAACTGTATTTAGCACTGGTGACAGATGCCACAGTGGCAGCCCCAGAGGCTGAAACCCTCTGTTCAGAATTATCTATGAGAGTGCTAGTTCGTGTCCTGACCCATTTTTATGACCTCTTCTCCAGACTGTAGTCCTCTCTTTGTCACCACAAGATGTATAACAAAACAGTGTTAAAGTTGAGGGAGCAATTATTTCATATATACTTGTTAAGTTACTGACTTCTCTGTTGAGACAGTTCAAAGAATGTTAATTATAGCAGTAGGTTTTGTTATTAATTGTAAGTAATTAAACTTTTTATGGCACACAACAATTTAGTGATATATTGGTTTGTAAAGTCTTAATTTTATGATTCCTTGATTTCCTATAAATGCATTATTTTAAATATGAAACTCTACCTAATCCGTTGTGGCATACAGTTCTTCATATCTCTTGCTGACTTTAGAAGAGATTGAAGGAAGAATAACTTTTTATACCTGTGCACTTTCTTTCAGGCAAGGTTATACTGAAGATTATTATACAAAAAGTGGATGGAGTGATTATTATCCAGGCTATTACCCAAACTCATATGATTATGGAGGTAAGGTGTCTAAATGAACTCTGAATTTTTCTATAGAAAATTGCAGGTTTAAAAATTTATGGGGAAGAGGAACTTTAAGATCAGAGAATTATTATATTTTTCCATATTAATAAAATTGATATCCTTTCCACAACCAGCAAGAATAAAGTTATACTTGCTGAAAATTGATCTTTGGGCATACTTCAGTTCTCAATACCATGCCATCCTTCCTGTATTTTTTTTTATTCAGTAGAAGTAGTAGATAGAAAATAAATTAAGTTTTTTCCTCAATACCAGCCTTCAGTTTGCCTTTCCATTGTGAAAGCACACCATTGTAAGTCTACAAAATAGTTTTCTTCAATGCATTGCAAGCCTGTCATTCACTGGGGTGTATCCCTGGTGTGTAACCTGCAGGCAGACTTCTAAAGTAAATTTTAGGTGGGTGTAAACAGAAATTGATTCATGACTAGAATTTGGTTTTGTCCATGATTATATGAATGCTCACAGAGACGTAGTGGCGTTGGTAATCTGAAAATAGTTGCTTGTATAATGCCTGGGAGGATTTTAACCAACATCTCTCCACATCTTGAGACATATAGCATGATGCTCTGAAGACTGATCACAAAGATTCTGTTAATATTTATTTGGTCGTTATCATGTTATGATTGAGTTTTAAAGTTGTTAGAAAAGATCTATCTGTCCGATGCTAAATGCTGTCCCTTCAAGAGTATCTAGCTAACTATAATAACGTTGTTTCTCTAGAAGGTGTGAAGTAGATTTTTTAGTTGGTTTTGTTTGGTTGTTTTGGTTTTTTTAACTAAAAATGAGTGGACATATTTATGTAGCTTTAAGTACATTATTTTGGTTTTGCTATATGTTTCAGGACCAAATCAGCATGTAATTAAAGAGAAAGGAGTAGAAAAAGGTTACAGGCAACGGCTTCCAATACCTAAATGATTTCTTTTTATTTTTCCAAAGATCCAAGTCGCTGGGAGCGTTACTCATCAGCATATGACCCCAGATACAGAGATCCTAGAAGTTATGATCAGAGGTATTGGTATGATGCTGAACACAACCCTTACCAGAAGAGAGACGCGTATCCATATGGCAACAGGTTTGTCCATTTGATCCATGTTCCCTCAATGCTCTTTCCAGATCTAGGGCAGTGCAGGGCCTAAGTGTTGCTGTTGATGAGTGATATAGTGTGCATGTCTGCGTGAAGGTGGAGAATCTGGTATTGTTTTTTTCAGGGCTGAGTTCCCCATAGTCAATATGTCACCAGAAAATTAAGTTATGGCAGTAAGTGTTAAGGCAAAGTTAAGGCAAAGGCTGAGGCTTTGCTTGTGCACTAACAGAAATACTACTTTATTTGCTGAAGATCTGCCCCAAAGCCTTCAAAATTTATGAACTGTTGTGATAGTTGTATCAGGCATCAGAATTTCAGGGTATTGTGCAGCTTTGTAAGTAAAATCCTCTCAATATTCTCTAGAAATGCAGATGCATCCTGTAACAGGCTATTAAAATGCAGTATTGCACACATTTCACAGCTATATGTTGCTAGTCCTTTCTGTAGCTTTAACATAGGTCATTGAGGAAAAACAGTTGAGCTGTCACGTTACTCTTAACAAAAGGATTTAAGGCAGTAGGACTTGTTTTCAGATTGGGTGAATATTCCGTGGGTTTTCCTAGAACAGACTCTAAGTATGATGTTGGTCTTGACCTTGAATATTCTGGATGAACCTCTTGAAGAAAGGTCAGTTTGTTTAATGTAATAAAAACCTCAATCTAGGAAATAATCTAAAAGTCCTTCTGAAGCTAGGTACAGTTTTCTTCTTGACAGTTATGCAGTGAAGTCACTTCCCTCAGGTATATAGGTGGCTATGTTCATTTTTGCTTTGCGTGTTTCTTTGTTCTTCAGACATGACCGATATGAAGATAACTGGAGATACGATCCTCGTTTTACTGGAAGTTTTGATGATGAATCTGAACCCCATAGAGATCCTTATGGTGATGAATTTGATAGACGCAGTGTCCATAGTGAGCATTCTGGTCATAGTCTCCGAAGCTCCCGCAGTGTTCACAGTCACCAGAGTAGTTTCAGCTCTCGGTCTCAGCAAGTGAGTTTCAAATGGTCATGCCAAGTATTCTTTCAGCTGAGTTGGGTCTTTCTCTATGTTAGGGGTGGGTGAAACATTAGAAATGTGGAAATATTTCTGAGTTTACC
This sequence comes from Haliaeetus albicilla, assembly GCF_947461875.1. Taxonomy (NCBI): domain Eukaryota; kingdom Metazoa; phylum Chordata; class Aves; order Accipitriformes; family Accipitridae; genus Haliaeetus; species Haliaeetus albicilla. The sequence goes on from NC_091508.1 coordinate 19,767,496, forward strand.
TTGGGGAATATGTGTTTTGAAAACTTCTATTCTTTTAAGTTAAGGCTGTTTTATAATATAGTTTTGAACTTAATATTTATCACAGTTGTCAAGAGAACTTTAACCAAAATCAGCACTCAGCTGTGCAAGTTGCCACACACACAGAAATGGAAAATTTCCTCTACTGAATCCATTTGCTGTTTGTGAGAACTTTGCCCTTACTGTGCTTGGCTGTAGTTGATAATGTGTCTGGCTTTCAGTGTTACGTCATTTTTCTCATCACAAGCATGAATGCTATTACCGAACTTGTGATCTGTTAAAAGACTAACTCCATATTTGTATGATGCTATTTTGACCTTAAAAGCAAAAACCAAATCTAACTGATTACTCATCTACTTATGCCATAAGTACAAATACCTGAAAACCACAGAGAATATTTGGGTAATTTTTGAGGTACAGTCTTTGCTAGTGGAATGTGTCATTTTAGCAGTAGTCTCCTGTGTTAGTTCATCATGTTTCTTGGAATTTTGGAGTTCAGACTGGAAAATCACCTAATTCATTTAGTAATATTGGAAGTAGTATTGGAGATCAATACTGGAGATCAATATTGGAGATCAAATAGTTAGGCATTAACCTTTAGGCACCTGAAGTCATTTAGGCATTCATCAGATTTAATCAGTTGAGATTTTCTGTCAAAGTGTTACAGCAGAGGTTAACATTGATTCTGATCCATAGTTGCTGATACAGCACCACTTGAACCTGTAACTCATTCTATGATGTTACTTTTCACACAAGCACATAGACATTCTGTCATGAGAGAGCTGAACATACTTGGATGTGAACAGATCAAATAGTAGTAAAAACACTGAGGGAGAACACTAAGATAATTAATATATCTTCTATAGCCTATTGCTGCAGTGGTATAGTAAGCCTGGTTAAAGAATTGAAGCTGGGGGGGAATGCTTACTGTCTTGAGTCATGCTTGCAGTATTGCTTGCTTTGTGTAACTTCACGCTCTCTGCTAACAATTACTAATATGATCTATTTAGAGCCAGCTGTATAGAAGTAATCATGATCTAACGGCTAATACGTATGAAACTACTGCACAGGCAGTGTCGCTCCACACAGATTATCCATATGGCGGATATGCTGCTAACTTTGATGGACAACAGCCTTTTACAGATTATGGCTACCCGACTGAAACTGGATGGTCAGCTGTAGAACAAGGTATTGGCACCATTGGGGAAGGAGGAGGGAAGGCGCTGTGCTTGCGAGGTTGTCTGCCAGTAGTAGTTTGCACTTCTGTTACTATTTGTAGTGTATAAGATGCCTTTTGTGTACTCATTGAGCCTGTTAACAAGAAAAAAAATGCTGTTTTACAGTGTACGTACACATGAACAAAGTTTTGTTTCCTTTTCAGTGTAAGGATAACTTGCTTGCTGAAACCTGAGTATATCACAGAACAGTAGTAGCTAGGCAGTGTTTGGTATTAAATACTGCATACTTCCATTTGTAAATGTCTTTTTAGATAGATTTTTAACTACACTGCTTGTGCTTCATGGGGAATGATTGAAGTTTAACTTAAACTTCAGATTTTTTTCATATTTTTTCTTACCCTTTTGGTGTGGAACAAAACACTATTTCTCTGGAAGAGCTTTTCCAGAGTATGTTGAAGTATATCATTAGCTCTTTGAAGATGCATTACATATTTGTACAAAGGTCACAGAAATGTGTCTGATACAAACAATCAAAGCCCCTGCACTGAAAAAATAAGTGGATTTTAAAGTTCTATAGTCTATTTTTGTTCTTGTTGTTGCAAATCTTCAGAAGATCTTTGGGACTATAATGGAACTGATTAATTGTTGCTTGTAAAGTATGGCCAAATTGAATGGCAGGGCTTTTTCCACTAGTACTGCAGGATTACTGAATTGGATAAATACATCAGCAAGTTTACTTACTTGCAAGGCAGGTTACTTGTTCTTATTTTATCTCTTCTTCCCATTTCAGCACCTTTAAGGCCCTCAACACCAGAGAAATTTTCAGTGCCTCATATCTGTGCTAGGTTTGGTCCTGGGGGCTTCTTAATAAAAGTGCTGCCAAACCTGCCTTCAGAAGGACAGCCAGCTCTGGTTGAAATACACAGTATGGAGGTAAAGTTTAAAAGAAGAAAGGGAGGTGGTGGAATACAGGCCTTTCTTTTGGAAGGGAAGTAGGGAACTTGGATCTATAGCTTCCTGACTTTTTTTTCTATGTTAACACATGTATCTTTATATTTGTCTGATTGGGCTGTAATCGTAAGTAAAACAGTAACTTAAAAAATTCTTTTCCTCTGAGAGATGATGTGGTCATGATGGGATCATCCAGCTCCCTATAATTTTGTTCAGGTAAAGAAAATCCTTACATCCTAGAAAGGCTGGAGTTGTGTTGGTTTATTTCTAATGTATTGCTGTTCATAGAGACAACATTGTCCTCGTACATTCTCTGCAGGGCTAAGGACTGCATGTTATTTGGGGATTAAATATCATGGGTATATTTTCATTCTTCTTGAGCCGCTACAAAAATATGCAATACTCAAGTCATGTAAAATATATGGAAGGACAGGCTGGAAGAACAGGGTAGAGTTCATTGGTAAAATATCACTAGAAGGGAGTAGAATTGTACACAAGTACTAGAACAGCATCAGGACAATTATTGGACTTGGCAATATTAGGTTTACGGTTGGACTCGATCATAAAGGTCTTTTCCAACCTAAATGAATCTGTGTTTCTGTTCTATGATTAAGGAGATGTGAGGAAGATTTTTATATTTTGCTACAGAATGACTTCCATTGTAAAGTAGATTTCATCATTTATTATCCTTTGCAGGTTGCAAGTCACCATATGTGTTTTGTTCAAGAGCAGTAAGCTTGATTACAGGTTATGTTCAGGTCTGGGGTTTTTATTGTTAAAAAGCAAAATTCATAGTTATAAGAATTTCTTATGGTTTATATTTGTGTTTTAGACTATGTTACAACATTCTCCAGAGCAAGAAGAGATGAGAGCATTTCCTGGTCCTCTTGCTAAGTATGTTCTTACAGATTTCAGAATAACTTTAATGCCTTCAGAATTTATTTCTTCATCGAACTTTTAATTGTCTGCAAATTACAGGATTTAAACTGACTTAAAATATTTGTGGCTTTTCACCTGCTTAAGTAATATATGAGCTTTAAATTTGTTCCTCTTACTAATGACAATAATGATCTGAATGTTTACATTTGTCTCATTAAAAGCTTTTTTATTCTTTTTTCCTTCTTTTTTCAGGGATGACACCCATAAAGTGGATGTTATTAATTTTGCACAAAATAAAGCTACGCAGTGCTTTAAGAATGAAAATTTAATTGACAAAGAATCTGCAAGTCTGCTTTGGGACTTTATTGTACTGTTATGCAGGCAGAATGGGGTATGTCTCACTGCTTGAATTTTTATCTGTCCTAAAATAATTTATACACAAAATGATATTAATGTAAAAGACAGTAATATGTGTATAGTGACTTATCTTGGAATAATTCACAGATAGATGGAACGGGCAAACTGGTCACTTGTCCTCAGGTGCTCAGAGGTGCTGATACTCACACATTGTTGTTGAAGTGACAAATAAAATTAAGACAATGTTGAAATAACAGATTTTTTTTTTTTTTACTTTTTTTTTTTCTCTCTCTACTTGTATAGACTGTTGTGGGAACAGACCTGGCTGAACTTTTGCTCCGAGATCATAAAACAGTGTGGCTTCCTGGGAAGTCCCCTAATGAGGCAAATTTGATTGATTTCACTAATGAGGCTTTGGAACAAGTGGAAGAGGAGTCTGGTGAAGCCCAGCTCTCATTTCTTACTGATAGTCTTATAACCACAATTGACAGTCTTGAGAAAGAGACAGAGAGATTCAGAGAGTTGCTGCTTTATGGCCGCAAGAAGGTGAATGCTTGTGCTGTTAGTCCAAATACTGCATGTGCCTTATTTTGTTTACTTATTTTTCACAAATCTTAAAGCTCTAGGCACCAGTTAAAATCATTTTTGCAACTTCCAGTGCCTATATTTCATGGCACTGCACTACACTGATATGGAAAAATGTTATGCCCTACAGTTTATAATATAAACCAAAATTATATTCGTGTGTTAGCATTTGATCTAAACAAACACTTTTTTAATTCAGTCACAAAGTACTACTGTAAAACAATCATTGTTTATCTGTGTAGTATGTTAAGCTATTCCCAGGAAACTAATTTCTGCATTAATTAGGATGCTTTGGAGTCTGCCATGAAGCATGGTTTATGGGGTCATGCTCTGCTACTTGCCAGCAAAATGGACAGCAGAACACATGCAAGAGTTATGACCAGGTACTGTTTTGCTTGTTGATTAATACAATATGACTGCCTATCCTGTTAATGAGGGAGAGACTTGGTCCTCAGAAATCTTAATGTCAAAATCATGAGTTATCCTTAGTAGCTCATGCAAGAATTAAGCTTTAATTTTACCTGTATATTCAGTTGTCATCTGTTACTTTTTATTCTGGGGCCTTCTGGCCATGACCTTAAATCTCAGAAATTATTCTATGCCACTTGTTCCATTTAAGGGGTATTTGAACAGTGCCGTCTATGGGCTTGCTTAACGGGTGCTGTTAGTCAGGCTTTGAAAAAACTGTGCAAAACCCCAACTGACAACTTTGTTAAAGCCGAGTAATTCTGTTGTACCCTTCATTCTCCTTGCCTGAAAGAAGCAAGATGTGTTTGTGCTTGCTTTGTCTGTAGACAGAAAAACTTTCTTTCAGCTTCCTGAGCTTGTGAAATCATGTACTAAGTCTAGTCAGCTGGCAGGGGGAGAGAATCCTGAGATTTTTCCTAGCTTGGACTGACCTCTGTCAGAGTGGCAGATCCAGTTAACTAGTAATGTTTTGCTTTTGAACATTATCTACTGGGCAATTGCTTATTCAGTGTAGTATTTTCAAACAGCACTTCCTTCTCTTAAACTAAGCTAGATTAACTGCCACTGAGTGTTCGTGTACGTTTTAACTGTGCTTACCTTATATTTGTGTTTTGTTTTTCTGTATAACTCCCTGCAGGTTTGCCAACAGTCTCCCAATTAATGACCCTCTGCAGACTGTTTACCAGCTCATGTCTGGAAGGATGCCAGCTGCATCCACGGTAAGATTCAAGTGTGAGCTGCAGTTGAGACTGAAGAGGTACCGCAGTGAGTAGCATAGTTCGCGACAGTAATCTTTCCATGTGCTTTTTGTAGAATTGTCAGATAAGTTGTTTTAGTCCTTTTTAGGTTGAAACACTTACCCATGTAGAGCTCCAGTCACTGATTTGACTAAGTAATTCTTCTAATTTTAGTGCTGTGGAGATGAGAAATGGGGAGATTGGAGGCCTCATCTAGCAATGGTGTTATCGAACTTGACGAATAATGTGGACTTGGAATCCAGGACCATTGCTACCATGGGAGACACTCTTGGTAACTTTTGGGGAATGAACAGGGTGATGACTGAAGGAAAAGCTTTCTGAAAGTTTTAATTACTCAGCTTATTTTTTTGAAAACAAGCAATTACTGTGTAAAATGTAAAGTGGAACAGTTTTATATGGGTGTGTCTCTATTGTGAAGGTATTTGAAAGCAAAGCCAAAACAATACGGGACACTGAATTACAATGGGACACTGAATTACAATGTGCCACTGAGAGGAAGTATCCTGAGTTCTGTCACTTATTTCTCTACAGCTTCTAAAGGCCTGCTGGATGCTGCTCATTTTTGCTACCTTATGGCCCAAGTTGGTTTTGGAGTTTACACAAGGAAGACAACAAAGCTTGTCCTAATTGGATCAAATCATAGGTTTGGCTTTTTTTTTTTTTAATGCAAAATCGAAAGCTTAGTGGCTTCAGAGACTGAGTTGCACTGCTCCCCTTATCATCACTAGTCACAGCTGGTTTTTGAGATAACTATTTGATGCCCTGTCCTTGTTTGAGGAGTAGAAGTTATTGGTATTGTGTGTCTAATAGAGCTATGTTTCAGACTTCATTTCTGATTGTCTCTATTTATTGTCAGCATATAATCTCAATGTTAAATAGTATTTTTGCTCTCCCATTCCTGAATAGCTTGCCATTTTTTAAGTTTGCTACCAATGAAGCCATTCAAAGAACAGAAGCCTATGAATATGCACAGTCACTAGGAACTCAGCCTGGCTGCTTGCCCAATTTCCAGGTGAAGAACTGTTTGTTTGGGTTTTTTTTTTTATTTGGGGGGGTTTTTTTGCAGGTTTTGTGTGAGGTTTTAATGTCTCGTGTTTGTATTCAGCACAGCAAATGTTTTATCCAATGTAACAGGAAATATTCGTGGATAACATAGTGCAAGATAGCTTTTTTCCTGATGTCACTTAAATGTCCTTTTTCCGTTTTTTCATCTGTGCGTTCTGAACTTCTGTATTTTAAATTTCGTTGTTATTGTAACTATATTCCAAAAGAAAAATCCAGCAGAATGTGTTGGCACTAGCTGTAGACAAATAGATAACTTCCATTGGATATGTTGGGTGGAAGAGGATAATTGAATGCTTTTCCCCTCATTTTTTTTCCCTGCCTAGTATAGAGGTGATAATGGGATATCTGAGCTTTCAACTGAAATGACAGACTGACTTTCATTTGATAATTCTAAGAATGTTCTGATCACTTGGTTTATTTGACCTGCTTGCATTCCTTAGGTTTTCAAATTCATCTATGCTTGCCGACTAGCTGAAATGGGACTCGCTGCTCAGGCTTTCCATTATTGTGAAGTGATTTCCAGAACTGTCCTTAAAGATCCACATTACTATTCACCTGTACTTATTGGCCAACTAATCCAGGTAACATAAGGAAGAATTAAGTATTTGTGGCTTGATATTGTAGGTGGTAAGCTGTGGCTGAAGTTGCCTTTTGTTGGCTAGTAAACTTTACAATGATTTCTTTCTCTAGATGTCATCACAACTACGCCTGTTTGACCCACAGATAAAAGAAAAACCAGAACAGGAATCTTTTATTGAACCTTCATGGTTAGTAACGCTTCGACATGTGGATGGACAGATCAAGGTACAGAGTGTACTTTTCAACATGAAGTGTTCTCTTTTAAGGATTAGTGTAAATCCAGTTTTTTAAATATTTTTTTTTATACTGCTAATTACAGAAATGTATGAAGTGACCTTATGATATATTCATGTTGTAAAGTGCAAGTGTTATGATTTAAACCAAGTGGATTTACCACACTAGTGCCCTAAGATTCAATGCAGAATAGTTAAAGGGTGGTGTACACTATATGAGACAGGCTTTTCTTAGTACCATAATGCAAGGAGAATTGCAAGGCTCATTAGGTTGCAATAACTCCTGCTGTAAGCAGGGAATCTGCTTGCCAGAAAAAAGAAGTTATGTATGAATTAGTGTAGCTAGATTGTAACAGAGTTGAAATAACTACTATTTATTTAAAGAGATCTCTTAGAAATTTGAACCTTGGGCTAATTAGCTAAGCTTCCATTTAAAAAACCAAACAAACAAAAAGCCAAAAAAACCCCTTTAAATTATTTGATTGAACTTGGCCTGCAAATGGCTGACAACTCTTTTTTTGACTAATCACTAAAAAAACCTGTGTGCTGTTTTCACTCTTGAGATTTCCTTTGCTATATGTTCCCTTGGTTATGAACTTAATGTCTGGTACAGTTAATAAGATCTTGCTTTTTTGTGCAGGAGGGTGCAATAGCTTATAACACAGACAGATCCACCCCACCACCATATGCATGTAGTACACCAAGCTCTGAATTAGACCATGCTAGTCAATGTGATGGAGCAGGAGTTGGTCGTGACATGGGTCCAGGTGCTGAAAATGCATTGTTAGCGTCCTTATTACCCAGTATGGCTCAACAGATGCAAAGTGTGCAGCTGATGCCTTCAGGTTAGTGTTTCATATCCTTCTTTGTGACAGAGAGAAAATAAATGTTTCAGGTTTCTGGTATAAGAAACCAATTAAGAGGGTGGTAGAAACAGTGAGATTTCACTTTTGCATTGTATCATTTATTCATAGGGTAAAAGGTTTATGCACCGGAATTTCTGTTTAGTTATAACTCTTAACTTTTCCTGTGTGTGCTGCAGTACCTCAGGCTGTCCTTGATGGGTCAGCTGCTGTGATTCCTCCTGGTGACCAGGAAGCTGTCCGAAGTGTCCCTTTCTACTCAGTGGCTTCCCAGCCTATTGGTCCAGGACCTGGCTTTGCACCTCCAGGATTTTCAAATCCGTATGGAACTGAACCATCACCACTGTATTTAGGGTCAGCAGTACCACCAGGAGGGCCACCACAAGAAATGGAACCACGGTCAGAAGAGCAGGCAAACCTGGAAACAGGTCTGGGATCTTAGTAAACAACTTTCCTTCCTTATAAGGGCAGTGAAGTATTTTGGGGAATAATGCAAAATATCTCAATATTTAGAAAATAGCAAGTCAAGTCTTGGGTAATGAAATTTAAAAACACCATGTAATGGTACAGAAACATCTGTAGAAAGTTATAGTATTCATCCTGCTTATTTGGCTTAGTTTGAAAGAGAGGTCAGACTCAGCAGATTATGATTTAGACCCTAACAGGTAATCACTGACTGCACTGGGATTGGCAGTTCTGTTTGCAAGGTCTGTGATTGGAGCCTCAGGGATTTCTGCCTCTGGACGTCAGCTTCTAGGACCCTGTTAAGTTTTAGTTCTGTGACAGCAGAACCTGACATGTATGAAGGCAGGCATACACAGGTTTGGCAGAGCTGTGTTAGAGATATGAAGAACCTTAAAAGTGCCCCACACTGATGGTTGCATCCCTCAGCCTGCTCTGACCTGTGTTTACAACAAACATAGTACCCATGCAGGAGAAGAAGAAAAAAATTCTCAGCAACTGCAGTTCACATTTTTTTAAAAGACCAAATTCTTTCTAGCACCAAGTTCATAACTAGTGAAAACTTTTGCCTTAAAAGTGGTATTGTGAGGTTTGGAGGCTTTTGTTGTTGTTGTTATTGTGTCCTCGCTAACATAATCTCATTTGTTTTTTAAGGAATGCAGAGAATTGCCCCGGAGTCTCCTTCACAAAATTCTTTCCCTGAACAGAGAGAGGAGGATTTCTATGGCAGAATGGCTAGCATGGTATCTTTATTTCATACATCTCTTCAGCAAGGGTCAGCTGCATTGCAGATCTTTGCAAACAGAAGAGTATATTGGGGCTCTGTCTTGCTCTTCAGCAAGACTTGAAGATTAGTTTTTCTTTCCCACTGTCCTTCCCCTTCAGGAGAATAAATAATGAAGAACTAGTAGAAAAACTCTAGCCATAATTTTCTTCTATAAAAATAGTATTTTTTTTTTAAAGGGGGAAAGGGGATATCAGGCTCTTGTCTGAAGAGTTTAATTTATATTTCTCTGCCCTGTCTTCCTCTCCTACCTCCCAGAATGATTCTTCATAGCCAGAAGATCTTGTAGCATACATCAGCAAGTGAGGCAAGCAGGCCCTAAAGAACAGTTCTGTGACTGGGTTTTAAAAGCACAGTATTGGCTACCACTTGGTCATGACTGGAAATGTGGAAGGTGTTTATCAAAATTCCAAACCTCTTTTTTAAATATATAGTATTTTCACTGTTTAAATATCACTGAAGTTCGTATGTCCTTGGAAGTTAGTCTCCTGAAATGACAATTGTTTGAAAGAATTAATATAAACATTTTTAATAGGGATACATTTGGCAACTGATAAAGGATGAGGAGACTTTTTAACTAGAAATTAACCATACTTACAGAAGAAACAGTGAAGATTTTTTTTTTTTATGCTTGAGTTGCTGTACAAGCATTGGAAGAACAACCTGATGTTGGAGGGGAAAACAAATGCAGCAACCACTCCCTGGTGCAGCATGTTTATATCTTTCCTCTTGTGGGCTGGTTAGCCTGCACAACAGTGCCCTGATTTAACTCTTCTTAATGGACCAGTGACATGGTAGTGCAATTACTTGGCCAGACTTCAGTTCTTTTTCTGCACCTCCTATATGTCAGAGGAGATAGAAGTACCCAAATAACCAGCTTGAATATCTTTAATTGTGCGGGAATTCTTGATAAAAGTGAATGTTGTGTCAGATATTTAGCTGCTTGCTTATTATGCATGTCCTGGCTTTATATCTAACCAGGCACCAGGACGAAGATCCAGATCTGCATCTCAGTCTTCAGCACATATGGTATGCCACAAGCAGGCTGTTTCTTTCACTAAATCTTCATTCTTATTTATGTTTTTTTTTTTTTTAATGTGCTTTTGTATCTCTTCCTATTACTAACTTTTTAAAGAAGGAATTTGTTTAGCAAGATGAAATGTAATCCATCACTCCAGCAGTGACAACTTTGTACTTCTCTGTATATTTGTAATACAGGGCTATGGGCGAAGATCCCGAACAACTTCAGAGTCCTCTGCTCATTCTGTGGGACGAGAGAGATCCAACTCTGCAGCAAAACAGCCCTCTCCTTCTCCTTCTGTTCCTGTAGGGAAAGAAACTAAAAAAGAAATAAAAAAGGAGCCAGCACCTAGAAAGGTAAATTTTCTAAGAAAGGTAGCTATAGCTGGAGGAGATTTGTTAGTATATGTGGTAACTCCTGATCCAGGGTACTGACTTAAGAGGTCCTGTCTAAACTGTTTCTTTCTATTTATTAGGTGTGACTCTAGGCTCACAGTTGAACTCCCTAACAGAAAATGAATTGTTGCATGAAAGTTTCTTTTAATCTGCCCGTAAAGACAGTATTGAGAGAATTAACTGAATAGATGAATTTATTTTTAGACTGGTGCAAACTGGTTTCGCTGGCTGATGGGAAAAGGAAAGAATGAAGCTCACCTTCCAGATGACAAGAACAAATCAGTAAGGCTGCTAAATCACAAAAACCTTTATACATTTTAATTTGTTCAAAATGTTTTCCTGGATGACAGGTGAACGTTGTTTTGACAAGTAAACAAATGTGTGTAAAACTTTTCAAGATTATGCTTATTCCAAGACTGGCTTTCAAAAAAAAAAAAAAATTTATGTGGTTTTGGGGGGTTTTTTTGGCTTAACAGCTTTGTTTTGAACTCCTAATCTTTGACTGTGATTTTTTTTGTAGATTGTTTGGGATGAACAGAAACAACGCTGGGTTAATCTGGATGAACCAGAAGAAGAGGTAAAAATCTTGAGTACTCATTATTTCTCTAAGTGGAAAACTGAAATCTGTACTGCCACACAATTTTCTTTAATCTGTTATTGGCTCTTAAGAGCTGCCTTTTACTGAATTTGAATTAAAATGTGCAACATCGTGAAACTAATAAGCAGGTTACATGTTCTTATAGCCTACATCCTTATGGAACCATTTGTATCTTTAGTTGCTGGTGTGGATCCAGTAGTTGCAATTGAATTTACAAAGAAATTTGCTCTAAATATAGTCCAGTGTATCTCTTCATAGAGGTTGGCATCACCTAGACAATCGCTTGTTAATTGATTTCCTGCAAACAGAATATTTTGAGAAAAAGGTAGGAAAAGTCTATAGTTTTGAAAATGTAATGCATTGTATAGCAAAGAAAATCACACATCCTGTCCATCCTTGTCATTCAAGGATCTGTCTCAAAACACAAACAAATGATAAGGACCACTGTTGTAAATGTTTCCTTTTAGAGTGAGCATAGATGGGCTGTAGAAATGTCTTGACATTAGTTATCACATGGAAGATGAGGAATATTTGTCTGCACTACAAGATGTATGTCTGTATACCGAATTTTATGTGCTCTGGAATAGGTAAGGAAAAGGAGAAGTCAGGTGGACACTTGGTTTAAAACTCAGTCAATGATGTGGTTGATTTTTTTTCTTTTTTTTTTTTTTTTTCTTTTTTTTTTTCTCCCTGCAGAGTAAGCCTCCACCACCACCTCCGACAGGATTTCCTAAAGTTCCTCAGACTGTTCCACCTGGGCCTGGAGGCCCACCTAGTGCCCCTGTCAACATGTTCTCCAGAAGAGCAGGTAATGGACAACATTGATGCTTGAAGTATGGAGGACTTCAGATTTTCTCTTGCATAAAATGTGAAGGGAGAAGTCTTGGCTTTTCTGGAGTTGTCTGGGAACAGTTGGCAACTCAATGATATGGAGCTCTGGCTATTGCTGGCTTTGCTTGTGTCTAGCTTCTGCACTGTAATTGCTGTCACAACTGTATCATGGTTGGGTATTGTTGTTTGTATTCCTGGAGCATTATTTTCTGGTTCTGAAAGATGGCTTAACTGGCAGACTGTTCAAAATAGACATGAGGATGACTAACACAAGGCTTATTTCTTTTTTTTCTGGATTTTTCTGTTTTAGCTGGAAGCAGAGCCCGTTATGTTGATGTCCTGAATCCAGGTGGAACCAAGTCAAGTGGTGCTCTTCCTGCACCATCAGACCTATTTGCCCCCTTGGCACCAATGCCAATTCCTGCAAATGTATTTGTTCCAAACTCAGGTGTGTCATGAGTGGATAAAATTGTAAGGTGGTTATATGGTTATTTATGGTTGTGTGGTTATCTAAGTCACTTTTGACAGTGTGTCTATTATATCGCCTTTAATGAACATTTAAGAATGTTCAGTCTCATTAACTCCAGTTTGTTTTAAAAGTAGAATCAGTCTGGTAACTGCAGTAAAACAAATGGGTTAGTAAAGCCCAGTTCTGCATGCTGCAAACAAAGGGTTTCTCTTTTTTTTTTTTTTGCCTTTTTTTTTTTCCTCCCCCTGTTGCAGAGTGGCTAGGCCATCCAAATAGCATTGAACATTTGAACTGTGTAATATTGCTGCGTTACTCAGTATCTCATGCTTCTGACACCTGTTCCTAGTCCAGGATTGCTATTTGGCAAAAGAAAGGGAGAGGGTTTTTTTTTTTTTTTCCTCTGCTTTCACTACATGCTATGTTGCACCAAGGTTATCTGTATCAATTGTAGGCATCTCCTGCTTGCAGACATGTAACAAGACGGTAGCATCTAGAGACACTGACACTGCCTTCTTTAAATTACCTTTTTCCTGGGAGAAGATTGGTATTGTAGAAATTCAGTTCTGTTGATGTCCCTGCTTCTCATTCTGTGAAGTCAAACACCCTAGTATGGTGTGTTTGGCTAAATGCCATTTTGTTTGTAGTTCCAGGGGAACCCCAGCCAATGGAAGGGAGTGGAGCAGCAGAGCACACACCAGCTGCAAATCAAACCAACACAGATCCTGCTGCAGCTGTTGAACCAGAGGTGAGTTAGAGTGTCTTGTGTATATATAATTCAAACTTCCAATTAAAAAAATCTTCATGATTCTAAATAGTAGTTTCATAGCCACAGTATGTACAAAGCATGTTGTTGTAGGGATTATGTTTGTGTATAACATTTTAGTTCAAGAACTGGAGAAGGAAAATGCAAGTGAAAATGGAGCGGGAAGCCCATGAAAAGTTGCATTTCCTAATTTGGCAGGGCTGCAGGTTCTATGGGTGCAGTATGTGTCAGGAAAGGGACCAAGAACATAAGAATAGCCATATGCTGCGTATTTCACCTGGCTTTGATGTATTGTAACATTGTTTTGGTTCAGTGGGATCAATGCAACAGAAATGGGAAATAGCTTCATAGTAACAAAGATAAACAAAAGTGCATTTTTTTTTCTTTAGTATTTAAACCCTGCAATCCTTCCTCCTGGATCTGGACTTCCTGTTTCTAACCCTGATGGCTCCCAATCAGGCGAGGTAAGGCTTGATTCAAAGTAGTTAGCTAATGACTTTTGCAGCACATTTTAACCATTAATTTGTAGTGGACGTAACATGGGCCATCTAAATCAACAAGTAACTGACTCAGTTGCTGATGACTAGCCAAGATGGAATCATATGACTGCCTCCAAAATTGTACAGAAAAGACCTCTAAGCCCATACAAGAAGTTCAGTCTCCATGTCCTGTATTCTGTGGTGTGATCTCCTTTTTCTATATGAGGAGACTTTTATAAAGCTTTTTCAGAGTTAAATGTCAATAGCAGTTTGAGGATCTCTTCTTGCCTCCGTGCATGCATATAATTTCACTAATATTAAGTGCAAGACACAACAAGGAGAACAGATTGCTATGTGCCAGGCAGAGTAACATTACCTTTGTTCCTACTAAATGTTTTCTATATCTACATAATTTTGTGCTTTAAGAAGTCCTTTTGATTTAAACTAACTTCTGGCTTTACATTTTTTTTTTTTAACTTGAAGTTGGTTTAACCTTTGGCAGTGAGACTTTTAAAATTAAATAAAACAACTGAAAGCTTGGGGCAGTGACATGCATGACGACTTTTTTATTTGTGTTTTTTTGTATTTGTGTGTTCTTGCTGTTTTGTAGCTTTCGCGCTCTAGTTCAATGAGTTCATTATCGCGTGAAGTAAGCCAGCATTTTAATCAGGTACATGTGGCTGGCCATTCTCATTTATGTTAACTTATTTACTTTTCCCCTCTTTATTTTGCATTTGCTCAAATACTTACTAATGCTACTCCTAGTCATTTTCCCCTCTTCTCATTTCACAGAAATAACATTAAAAGTAACTAATGATGTAGTGTTCCTTTTAACACTCAAACAGGGTCTTCAGAGTTTTTTGTATTTGTGAGAATGCATGTAATCCAGGCATGCTTTTTGTTTATGTTCATGTTCCTAAGAGAGTCAATAATTTTGATCAGCTCTTTTCTGGGATACCAAAGAAGTCAGTTGATTTTAACAAACAAACAAAACAAAACGAACTCCTAAAACCAAAACTTTGTCATTCTGCTACTGCCAGTCTCAAATAGGTAATAATACCATTGCCTGTTTCATGTGCAAAAGCCCCTGTAGGAATTAAAGGAATGCTTCATCTCTGCTGTAAGTTCCAGTACTCTGGGGTCACCATAAAGGGGTGACAAAAACTCTTTCTGATATTTCTTAGTAAAGCAAACCTTGACATAGAATGTTTATTTGGGGGCAAGTCCTACGGTCTACTAACAAAAGCAGAAGGTACTAATTCAGTGAAGTCGCACCGGTGTCTTGTTTTGGTTTTGCATGCTTTGGATTTTCAGAGCTATATACAGTTTATGCATGTGACATTGTTTTGCCAATTCCTACATTAAGCAAGTAATATTAAAGATATGGATGCAAACTGTACCAGCACTTTCTGCAGTTGTTACAATATGCTGCGCTGTCCATATTGTTGGCATTATTACTGTGAATATTTGCGCTGTATGACTAAGCAAACCACATTTGAGAGGCAGTGAAGCTCTGCAGGTCTGTAACTTCAGTTATTATCTACTTTCTAGCCTGCCACTGTACCACCTTCAGGCGGGCCTTCAGCAGGAACAGTACCGTTCTACAATCCTTCTCAATTTGCACAAGTGAGTAAAGACCTCATCTTCACTTCGAACAAAACTGTTGGAACAAAACCATGATTTTATGTTCTACTAGCTTAACCTGGGCTGTTGCATATAGAGTGTTAAATGTGCGCAGAAACCAGTCTAGTACCTGTTTAAGTTAAGGGGTTTGCATTAAAACTTTGTTGCCAATTTTTTGTATTTTGTGTCCAGTATGACACTTTTACAGAACACTTCATTCCTGTTCTCCTTTTTCAGTCTCCCGCAGCCACTGGAAGTTTGAGACTGGGAAGAATTGGACAGAGGAAGTATCCAACATTGAAGTAGAATGCAATGGCTTTGTATTTGGATTCTCACTCGTGTTCTGAGTATTCAAAGAACTGTTCAATCTTACGGCACATGGTATCAGTACTAGCTACAGTTGACATGACAGAAATTTAATGAAGGGTGATTTTTTTCATGGGTCTCCCTACTTGCACCTCATCTACACAAATCATTACCAAACATGAAATATATGTAACTTTTCCTTTTAAAAAACCTGGCTAGAAATAGCTTTGCTGTGATAAAGAATAGACACAAGGGAGGGAATAGTTGCTGTCTGTTACAAAAAACATTTGTAAATTGCATAGGCAATTTATTCCTTAAGTTTATTTTAAACCTACTAGTGTGACCTTCGAAGACATAGTTTCAGGGATTCCTTATTTCTGAAGGATGCTCCCCTCCCAGCGGGGGAAGAACATGTCCACATTGTAACATAACACTCTGTGGCCTTAAGAGGACCATGCTCAATTGTAATGCTTATCAAACAGGACTTGGTTTGTCAGTGTATGAAGTCGGAGATGCTCATCTGGGAAATGCCTCATGCTGGTTTGTTTTTTGAAGGGGGGAGGGGGCCACAGCTCATCCAAATAAATTGACCTATATTGAATGAAAACTGTGACTGTAATCTAATACTAATTTGATTTGGATCTTACCTAGTATGTATGTAGTTTGTGGTTTAGACTACTTGTAAAGCAAATTGTATAGTCTGAAAGAAGCTCTCTGTATAATAGCCAATGCTGTACTATTTGACGAGTGAGTGTTCTTTTAAGTGCAATACGGTTACTTGCTTTCTCTCAAACTGCTGGCACTGTACAATTAAGGTGGTAACAGCTTGAAAGTTGTTTTAAGTTTTTTCCTGTTGAGTGCCAGAATCAGCATAATACTCTGTTCTTGAATCTCCATTACTAAAATAACCAAGGTCTTAAATAGCTAACAGCTGAATTTCAAACATACTAAAAGTAGATGGGTTAGACCTCTACTGATGGACTTTAAAATCTTTAGGTTTAATATAGGAAGTCTTGAAAACCATGATATGCAACATTCATATTCACTGAAGAATCTGAATTATCTGCAAAGAGAGAAATAAACTTTAAATATTTATTAAATCATTAGGCCATGTTTTATTTAGAACTTGCCACCAAACTATTTGATTTTACTTGAATTCCTGCCCATGAGTAGAAATAATGTGAATGTGAAGTTGCCAGTGTTGGTCCCCGATTGTGGTTTTTTTGTTTTGTTTTGGCTGCTTTTTTTTTCCTGAATAACACCACCTTTCTAAGATCTCGATAGCCTTACCTATGTCCTAAAAGGTTTGTAAGTAGCCGAAGCAAAATGCTGTTTGGGGGGGGATTAGAAACCTTTGCATAATGGTCCATACTCAATTCCAGACATGGTCAGCAGCAGTCAGCGTGGTTTACTTTTCTATAATTGAAAGCTGGTCAGACACTTGGCTTTCCTCTAGTTCAGCCAGGCTGCTGATTATTTTCTCCTTTCAGTAGAGACTGCCAGACAACTTAAATTAAGAAGGCTTCCTTTGAGCTGGGAGCGGCTATCTTTCCTAAGTGTAAGATTTGACACTGTAAATTCTTAAATAAAATATTTTGCGCTCTGGAGCACTTTCACATTTTACTTCTTCTTGTGGTTATTGCTTTAGCAAGCTGGGTGAAGGAACCTCTCCCGTACGTTTGGAAATAATCCCTTTAAAGAAAGGGAGCTGGAGCGCGCTGCCTCTGACCAGGGGCTGCTCTGTACAGAGCCCGCGTCAGGCTCGGGGCTGTGCATAAGTGTCTTCATTCAAATGTTCAAAATCGAAGCTGCAGACTTAAAATAAGCAACTTTTCATTGTCCTGAAGTGTAAAAAGCTTTGCTTTCGACTGCTTAATTCAATGTCGCCTTCGTCAAGAATGGCCCCGCCCCGGGCGGGAGCTGGCGGCGCGCTCCTCCGGCCGCCAGGGGGCGCCGCTGTGCCGCCGCCCGCGGGGCGGGTCCAGCGTCGCCGCCGCCGTTGCTACGGGCGGGCCGCGGGCGCGCAGCGGGGCTGAGGCGGCCTCCACCGCCGCCCGCTCGGCCTGCCCGCCCGCCGGGCCGGGGCAGCTGCCAGCCCGGCCTCCGAGGCCCCGGTGGGGAGAAGGGTGGCTGCGGCCGCCTCCGGGCGGAACCGGCGGGGCCCGGGCCGCCTCCCGCCCGCAGCGGCGGCGGGTGAGGTGCCGACGAGGCCAGCGCAGAGGAGCCGGCCTCCGCCGGGGCGGCAGCGGGGCCCTGCGGGCCGGGAGGTCAGTGGTCTCTCAGGGGTGAGCGTGTCCGTGGTGCGTTCGCCGGGGAGGGGGGGGGGGGGGGTTGGCCCGTGGGTGGTGTCTCCGGGACCGCCGGTGCCCGCGGGTGTCAGCAACCGCGGCCGCGGGGAGTCTCGTCCATCCTCTCCCCTCGCCTGGGCCTGGCGCGGCCGCTGTCAGGGCTGCGGTCGTCGTGGCGAGTAGGTGAGAAAGGGAGGTGTGAGGAGCTGGCGAAGCCATCCCTCCCGTCTGGTCCGAGGAGAGGACGGGCGGCTTCCCCTCGGGTACAATACCAGCGTTCCGGTGTCTTTTAACAGGGTTTTGCGCTTCCAGTGTAGAGCTACGCAGTGTGCCGCTGCAGGTGGGATGTTTGGTTTGCAGTAAGTGCGGAATAACGAGGTGCTTCCCCCGTTAAGTAGGAGTTTGCCTTGAATCCCGATTCTGTATCCCTAAAACTACTCCTCGGATATCGCCTCAGTTTCAGCAGCAGTAGTCGGGGGTTGGCGCGAAGCAAGAAAAGGTGGCAGCCATCTCCCTGCTGTGAGATCACGGTAGAAGCTGAGATCACTGGAAATTTCCTGGCCTCTGGCACCGAGTGCTGTGGGCAGCCTGGAGGCTGGTTGTACTGGTGACTCACTGTACAGCAAGGAGAACAAGCTGTGATTTATATACAGTTTTAATTTCCTTTCACGCTAACAGTATACACAATCTTTTCTTAAAGAAGTCTGTACACAGCCGTGATGCCTACAGCAGTGAGGAAGGCAGTTCACTGCTCTGCTCTTGAAAGAAAAAAGAAAATAACATTGGTTTTCTAACAAGGTCACGTTAAGGTTTGAATTGTTCTAGAGGGAGGTCTTGTGAGGAGTTTGCTTTCTGATTAAGGAGCAGAGTTTGCAGCTCGATAACTTTTCATTCTTACGTGTTTCTCTTGGGGAAATCCAGGTATCCCACCTCTTGAAATTTTGCAGACAATGCATCTGCCTACACATATACCTGCCCTTCATTCTCAGCTAAAGACTGAGCTGTCTTCAATTTCCATGTCTCTCTGGCTTGGTTAAGCCCAGCGAACTTAGAGGGTAAGCAAGGGAAGGAAAACTATGATGTGAGGAACTTTTCGTATGGAGCAGTATCCATAGCTGGTACCCTGGGGGAGAATGAGTACTCCAAATGGATTTCCACAGCACTCCAGGGCATGTGTTACTCAGAGCACAGAGGGTGGAGCAGTACAGGACCTGCACGCTAAAAAAGCCAGCAAAGCAGCAAAGAAGGAGGCTGCTGGCAATGGGGTGCTTACCTTTGAAGATCCTCAGAATGTAGGCATCTCTTTAAATGAAACCTTAAAGCTTCTACCAGATGAACTCAAAGCTAATACAAAAATTAAATCGGTCACTCCAAGGCCTCCTCGGAAACCCCGGCTGGAGCGTGCTGCATCTCTGGATGAGAAGAGCTGGAGGAGGTGGCGGCGGTTTAGAACGAGTCAGGAAAGTCTGACTGATCCCAATGAGACAAGTTCCTCAAATGGTTCTCTGCAGGAAGCATCCCTCAGCCCTCCCGTCAGGGGTAGGGCAAGCCCCTGCCATCAGTGCTGCCAGCAGAATTCCTTGCACAGTTCACCAGATGCCTCAGAAGCCAGTCCCATGGGGAAGAGCAGAGGAGGCACCTCCGACCTGGGGAAACGAGCCTCCGAGATCTCCAGTGCCTTTGGTGGGCTTCTGCGGGGAAAAGCGTTTGCAGGTGGCAAACCCCGGCTGTCCCAAATAATGCCGGCTCGACCTCTGCCACCCATGGAGCTCAATGTGGCCTCTCACACGCTGAGGACAGCTAATAGGATTGACTCAGATTGTATGGATTATCGACATTATTCTCAGCACAAGTTTGGGAGGGTAAGCAGCAGCTTGAGCGATAGCAGGCTACATGGCAACGGGATGGTCTATGATAATTGCTCCACAGACTCCATGAAATCTACATTCAGTCTGCTCACTCCCATTCGCTCCAAGGATGTTCGAAGCAGGTATGTCTCCCAGCTTCTCATGGCAAAGTTTGGGGTGTGTTAGCAGGGAGCCAGCTGCCCTGCAGAATCCTGCTGGGCAGAGGCGGGGAACTTCAGACTGATCAGTAAAGCACAAAAGTTGTTCTGTGTTGTTTAACCTGCTGTGGAGACTGGAAACAGTTTGAAGATGAAGAGATTAGTACAAATATTCTATATTTGCTCCTTTCAGTTGGGTACTGTTTTTCATTAATACGTTTGATTTGCTGTCAGCTTGCTTGTAATATTTAAGTAATCTGTTTTGAAGATTAAGAAACACTAGCTGTGCATGCTAACAGTTGGGAAAAACTTTTTTTTTAAAATCTAAAAGTACATTGGGTTTGAACTGAAATGTTAAATGGCTGGAAAAAAACCCAAATATTTTAGCTTGAAACTATCATGCAGTACATGCAATGTTATCACAATCCTGTAAGGTGCTGAGGGTCCTCTGCAGATGTTGAGCTTGTTTGGCTTCTGGCAGGATCGAATCATGTACTGTGACCTGCTTCCTGCTCCCCCAGGAATCTCTTGAGGAAGAGTATGATTCTACTCAGATCTCAGCACTTTCTCCTAGTGTGGCCCTGACCTCTTGCTCTGGTTGCTCATTTGTCTTCATTCTTAGTTAAGTTGAGATTGTTGATTGGAGGGAACTGCCGGGAGTATATTAATCTGCTTGCTAGTGTATCAAATCCTCTTCTTGTGTTGGCTGCAGACCCTCTGTTTGTGAAGACCTGCCAGCACGCAGCACAAACACTGCAATGAGTATTATTGATAATACTGCAGGTCAGGAAACAAGTTAAAAGGTAAAGGATACCA
The DNA here is from genome assembly GCF_947461875.1 of Haliaeetus albicilla. Classification (NCBI taxonomy): domain Eukaryota; kingdom Metazoa; phylum Chordata; class Aves; order Accipitriformes; family Accipitridae; genus Haliaeetus; species Haliaeetus albicilla. The sequence goes on from NC_091508.1 coordinate 19,788,270, forward strand.
AGTACTCAGCTAAAGGTTGTATGTTACAGACACGCTACAGTCTGCAAGACCTTGAGGGATAAATCTGATCATTGATCCAAAGAGTGGGAGTCAGTGGTACCTGGGAAAATAATTCTGAGATAAATTAAAGTGTTACTAACTGGTAAAAAAGCCCCAAAGGTAGATTGTTACTTGTTTGCCATGGGGGTTTTTCTTTTACTTCCCTATGCAAAGCTTTTGAAGTCAGGTGGGCAGCTGGGTAGACCAGTGGGTTGCACAGCATTCCCTGACATCATGCTGTCATCATTATTTGCAGAGCTTAAGCAAGATTCAAAATGTTTATTCAACTTGCAGTCTTTTGCCAATACCCCTTGCTTTTGTAAGCAGCCAGTGTGGGGCAGATCTATCCTTTTCGAATAGGATATTATTTTAGACCTAAGACTCAATAAATCGTTTACTTGAAAGCTAATTTGATGAGCTGAATTCGAAGGAAGAACGTGAGTTTGAATCCTTGATTAGGAGCAACCTGGTGCCAGAACACTGGGAATGGTGGAGCTATTTTCGTGTTTTAAGTAAACTGAGCTGCTTCAAGATACTCAAATATCAAACCAATCTCTTCGTTTTGTGTCTGCAGTAAGTACTAGGGAGATTGAAGACTTTGGATGACTTCAGTCTTCTCATCACAGAACCTGAGAGCAGCATCAGTCTCACCATCATACTCGTGTCTTGGCTTTGAAAAGGCCGGTTTATGACAGTAGTTTTGTTTTCTTGCACATGATCCATGAACTCTCTATAAGGGTTGGAACTTTAGGCAAGCAGAACAATATATAAATACTAAATGCTATTTTCTTGAGCTAAAGGTATGTTCTTGATTAACTCAAGATTCAAGCGTTACAAATCATTATTCCAACTGTCATGCCATTTCCTTAGGTGCTCTTTTATGGGTCTTCTGTTCACAGAAGCTATTTGGAAGGCAGCCTTCTGGCGAATGGTGCCTTACTGGGAGCAGAAGAACTTAGCAGATATTTCCCTGATCGGAATATTGGAATTTTTGTGGCCACCTGGAACATGCAGGGTCAGAAGGTATGTGCGTATAAGTCTCCAGAGGTCTTTTGGCAGTGGTAAGGTTACCCCATTTTTAGTGCAAGGACCGGTGCAATGGTGTTTTTTTCCTGTTCATTACTATGTTCCTCATCAACCTGAGTTCATCATTGTTATCAAATTACAAGGCCCTGTCATGCATGTTCATCTTAGTGAGTGAGTCATTGTAACAGGGTTCCTCAGACACCAGGTATGAAAACAGTGCCACTGGCTTTCTGTGGCAGCTCCTTTGTGCTCTGTTGCAATTAGGGTCATATGAAGACGACTGATGATTTAGTGCTTATGACGAGAACATCTCTGATAAAAGAACACAGCTTCCTGCCTACATCTTCATGTAGCCTAAAATTTCAAGATTGATTCTACCAGGTGACTGAGAAGCTATGCTTGGAAGAACACGAGCAACCCCTGGGGTGTTCAGTAAATAGCCTATGACCTTGGTAAAAAGTAAGCATCACTGGAAATTAGAAACATCACATTACTGGCCCATATGGCTGAACAGTGGAATATTGGTTACTGCTGGAGCAACAGCAGTTGAAGTCTGCCTTTGGGAAAGGAGAATTTTTAGTATTATCACTTAAGCTATTTTTTGAAGCTGAATTGTTTGTGTATGCTGTGGAACTTGTAGCTTAGCCTGGACTTTTCTTGTACTTTTCTAGTAAATCTTTGCATAACTAATATTGCTATTTTATCCTTTTTCTTCTTCTTTTCTTTTTTTTTTTTTTTTTAAATATTAGGAGCTTCCAGTGAATCTGGATGACTTCTTATTACCAACAGATCCTGATTACGCCCAGGACATGTATGTCATAGGGGTTCAAGAAGGCTGTCCAGACAGGTAGCAAAAACAATGTAATGAACCATCCTCTTTTATTGTTAACTAATTACTTTGTTTTTAATTAGTCTGGAAATAGTCTCCATCATATTCTTAATATTTTCAATAAACAGCCCATTTAATAAGACTCTGAATTCCATTGCATGAGCACTAGGGAAAATGGGTTTTAGAGGAAAATGTCACAAAAATCTGTAAATACAGAACCTGGTCCTTTTGTCAGGGCAGCTAATAGCAAAACTCCTGTCTGATTTCTGTGGGCTTCTTACCATAGACCTGAGCTGGCTGTGATCTAACTCACAGGCTGGCTGTTAGTGTTAGGAGCCACGTGCTCATTAGTAGTACAATACTGCAAATTTCTAGTCTGTCTGAGATTGACCAACCCTAGAAGAGCAGGTTGAAGCCTCGTGTCAGGCTCTGCTTTTTTAGGGTATCTTCCCAGTGGGACTCTCTTTTCCTCAGATTTGCAAGCTGCTCGGTGCAGTGGGAGTAATACTCTCTCACCAACATGCAGAGCCTGCTGCATGGCATGTGTGGAGATACAGATCAAACTGACCAGCCTTCACTGCAGCATGGCTGTGGCAGTGGAGGTTTTGCTTACGCTTACTTTACTTTTTTTGTCAGAGAGATTGCTCTGTTTTCACAATGCTGATTTCTTTTCCTGGTTATTGTCTCTTGTACTGTCCTTGTGATCCAGCTGTTGTTCTTTCCTGCAGAAGAGAGTGGGAGATCCGCCTTCAAGAGACGCTAGGTCCCCACTACGTCATGCTCTACTCTGCTGCACATGGAGTGCTGTACATGTCGATCTTCATTCGGAGGGACCTGATCTGGTTCTGCTCAGGTTTGTGGTCCAGTAGGAGCTGGAGAGTGGGGAGGTGAAAGGACTGCTGCCGTTGGGTGTCATGTCCTTTTCTCCAGGGCTGTCCCTCACCTAACTTTCCTGCTTACTGTCTCTAGAGGCTTTTCAGTAAAAGCTGCTGCTTTTTCTCCTTCCAGAAGTGGAGTATGCCACAGTGACAACTCGAATTGTATCTCAGATCAAAACCAAGGGAGCTCTGGGAATCTGCTTCACGTTTTTTGGGACCTCCTTTCTCTTCATCACCTCCCACTTCACATGTGAGACATTTACAATATTATTAGAAGTGTCCTGATTGAGGGAGCAGGAGGGTTGCTTTACAAAGGTAAAAAAGCTGCAGAGGGATAGAGGAGCAGGACAGTCTGAAGTCAAAGCTCCAGACTGCTGAGTTGAGAACAATAAGGGGGGAGGATTTTTTGGTAGCAAACTTACAAAAGAACTGTGTTTAGAAAAACAGAAATGAACTCTGCATAATTGTATGCCTTTTTCCACACTTTCTGTCATTGTTTTTCAGTCTGTATGCTCCCTGGATCAGAGTGTTAAATTTGACATGTGGAAAATGTCTGATGTCCTTTGGAAGTTCCTGTTATAACCAAAAATGGTAATTGAATGAAAATGATGCATAGTTGGCAGTAATGGAATTTCTGTCTTTCAGCTGGGGACAGTAAGGTGAATGAGAGGAAACTGGACTACAATAAAACCATTCAAGCCCTTACACTTCCCAAGAACGTTCCGGACACAAACCCATATCGATCGAGTTCTAGTAAGTGTGAAACCATGCTTGTGTGGGAGCCCAAATGAACACAGTTTGTGCATTGTCTTTCAGTCTATACTAAGGAAAAGAGAATGAGAGTGCTAATTTGAGACGGCATAAAGAGACCACAAATCTTTTTGTCTGAGGATGGTTATTATTCACGTGATTATTTTTTTTTTAGGTGGGGTGTAATTTTGGGGGGGGGAATTTGAGAGAAAAAGTTGAAATGGAGGGGGAGAGAGAAAATTCAAAAGGAATTTTCATGTGATGTATTTTTTTCTCAGAACAGCAATAAGATAATTTTGGTGTAATTTTTATCAATATTATGGATGTGTTTCACTTTCCAAGTGTTTTCTAGAACAAGTAGAAATACTTTATTTCAAAACTTAAGAGAAAGAACTTTATTCAGTTTGCTTATACACAGGTCAGCATATTGTTTGCCAAATTCCCTTATTGTTTGTTAATACTGTGCTGTTAACATGATGTCTGGATAGATAGCTAAGCCCTTTTTCTAGAAAGATTAATTTACTCTTTATCTGCAGTGTAGTATTAGGTTTTTGTGTTCATACTATTTTTAGGTCCTATAGATAGTTTGGTCTCTTTTCAGCTTTTTCTATGATTTTTTAAATTTCTGTTCTATTTTCTACTGTTTTTTTATTACCACATTCTGTGATGATGACAAGCAGAAAACATGCTCAAGCATTATATCTCCTGGTAGCAAAAAGAAAGAATTTATGCCTGTTTCCTGAACACATCTAGCAGCACTCTCAGGAAGCTATGCATCATACAGGTCTCACCTTGAAAGAATTAAGTGAGTTTCATTTTGATGAGCGTGTAGCTACATCATATACTTTAACTCAAAAGTCAAAAGGAGATTCAGGGAAGAAAAGTGTGGGATTTTTTTTTTTTTTTCTTTCAGAACTTTTCAGGATGTTTACCTTTATACTGACACTTCTGGCTTGAATTTGCAGATGATGTCACAACTCGGTTTGATGAAGTATTCTGGTTTGGTGACTTCAACTTCCGACTAAATAAGGATCGTGAGACCGTGGATTCCATCTTGAACCAGAACCCAGAAACAGACATGTCCAAGCTATTGGCATATGACCAGCTTACCAGTGAAATGAGTAGAGGTGAGGGACAGCTGTTTTTCTCCCTAGTCTCCAGGAATAAAGATATCGACACACAGAAATAATTACAGCCAAATCCCTATTTCCTAGATACTTTTCCTGCTTTCTCTTGTTAAGTTCCCTAAAAAAAGGAAGTCAGCAGTTGTCAAATACAGTGGTAGTCTGTACAAGGGACTTTTTGCTATAGCATTTTGCTATGTATAGTGTAATCTCCCAAGCTATTTACTACTCTGTTTCATCTGACTCCTCTATAAACTGGATATCATTCTGTCACAGTGTCTAGGGCATTTACATTTGAATAATTAGCATTTGCAAAGTATCTTGAGCTTCAATGGAATGGGAAGTGCATGCATCAAGTGTTTTTTGTTTAAATAGCCACTGACTAAATAGCCACTGGCTATTTTTTATCCTCACTGTGTAAGAACTGGAGCTTGCTTCCTTTCCAGAGCCCAAGGCCAGGTCTTTATAGTCATGTATGTACATGGCTGCAGTTCCTAGCCAGCATTAGTTAAGCAATGTTGAATAAATGCAGAAAGTGTGCCATGTTCTTGTGAAGAAGGAATTTGTTGTTCATGGTGTTCTCCCCTTCCCTTACAGGGTCTATTTTCAAAGGATTCCAAGAGGCTGACATTCATTTCCGTCCTTCGTACAAGTTTGACATAGGAAAGGACAGCTATGACACCACTTCCAAACAAAGGACTCCTTCCTACACGGTAAGGGATGATTTCAGAGCAGCATGCTGGAAGGGCTGCTCAGCCTCACATCTGCCTCCAAAGGGGATTCTCACCTGTGAGAAAAAGCTGCCTTCCACAGTTGGTCTGCATGAGATACAGTCATGCTGAGATTTGTTGCTTAAGGGCAACAGGGCATCTGGAACTGGTTTGGAAGAAAGGATTGTTGAATCTCTGAGCGCAGGGAGAGTTTGGCACAGGCTGCTAATCTTATTTTCCCTGCCTTACATCCTGTTCCAGTGCATTCTCCCCTGTGCTCAGAGATGAGCACAGAACTGCTATTGGGATCAGACACACATTTCTTCATGAATGTATCCCTGTCCAAGACACTTAATTTCACTAAGTGGAGTGTGATATATGAATGGATTTGTCTCATGAACCAGTGCTTCTTTCCAGGGTGGATGTGCAAAGGGAGTTACCATCAGTCTCCCCTCTCTCTCTACCTCCCAGGATCGAGTTGTATACCGCAGTCGGTACAGAGATGACATCCATGCTGTCAAGTACTCATCTTGTCCTGTGATCAAAACTTCAGACCATCGGCCTGTATTTGCCTTGTTTCGTGTGAAAGTGAGGCCTGGCAGAGACAAGTTAGTACCTCCTTATGCCACTCTAAGATTGCACATGGCTCCAGTGATCCTGAGGATATGCTCCTGTTTGGAGTTTGTCCTCTTAGGAGAGTTCCTGAATTAGTTTATCCCATGTAGCTCTCTGCAGCCTGTTTGTTTTTTACTCAATTTATGCTCTCAATGGTCAGAGCAGTAAGAGTGCTTAAACCTTGCACTGACATCCAAAATCCCTGCTGCCACCTTCCTTAATCCTCCTGAGGGACATAAACGGAGTCCATTGCAATTGACTATAAATCTGTGCTTTATCTGAGATGCAGCTCTGTTTTTCCTATCAGCATGGACAGCTTTCCTCTTCTGTTCCTCTGTCCCTTTTTGGGATCAATGATGTTTTCCCTCCACAGTGGTGGCTGCATTTCAACATAGCTGTATGTCAGTGGAGTATTTTGAGATCCTCCAAGTTCTTAATGTCCCACTGTGGGCTGTTGTGCTAGTAGAACTACTTAGAAAACTTGATTAAGTCACTGAAATTTAGTTAGTCTCTTTTCTGTGAGTAGCATGGTCAGCGATTTCAAGACCCAGGTATCTGGAAAATGGTGATTTCTCAAAGCACTTGTCAGCAGTGCAATTAGATTTGGGATTTTTTTGTTTATGGGTATGAAATAGCCATTAAATAGAAGTATTGCGGAGTCTCTGAAGCTGAACTGCTAGGGTTGCCTTCTGGCCTCTCTAGAACAGACCAAGGTAAGAACTGTTGTGCATGAACCATACCAGCACATACACCAAGTTAACTGTATGCTAGTTTAGCTTTTCAAATGTGTTTTGTGGTTTAGGGTCATAAAGAACATCCTCCATGTATGTCCCTTATGAATGCAGGCATGTTCATGCTTAAATTGAAAGTACAGTTGCCTTTTACAACCAATATTTTCTTCATTTAAATGTATTGTGAAAAACCTTAACTGGTTGCTGTGGAAGAACAACTTTATTTTACCCATTTTCTCCCACAGCAGTAGCTGAATGCATTAGGAAAGTAAAAATGAGGTTTCTGGCCTTTGTTGTATGAACTAGTGGGGAAATGTTGGGCAAACAAGAGTGTATTTGTGCCCTGATCTAATGGCTTGTGTTTGTATTGTAGCATTCCACTTGCTGCAGGGCAGTTTGACAGAGAACTCTATTTAATTGGAATAAAGAGGCGGATTACAAGGGAACTTCAGAAACGGCAAGAGCAAAAGGACCAAAAATCCAGCAGCGTATGTAGCATTTCCTGAGCTGAGGACTCTGCAATGCTTGTGTTAGAGGTGCCCGGAAAGAGGATTTCAGGCCACAGCAAACTCTGGCGGGAATTGTCTGCTTAAGCACCTCTGGCAGTTGCTGTGGCTTGCGAAGAATGTCTTAAACCTCATCCTGGATTCATTTGCATGAGCTAATCCATGTAGCTCAAGTGCTTTTGCTGAAGAAAATGGAGTCAGTTATTTAGGACATCCATCCCAACAGATGTAACTGATTTATTTTTAACCATAGTATCTTTGGAAGCAACCGGGTGCAGACTCTTGGTTCTAAGATGACTCCACACAGGGGGTACAGCTTCTGGAATTGGCATGACCAGGGGCAGGGGACCTAAGAAAAGCCTGCAGAAAGGTGAAAATTTTTGTTTGTCTCTTTGATTTGATCTGGTTAGCTTATGTATGTTGTGGGGTTGGTTTTTTTCTCCGCATCTGTAGCCAAGTGTACGGTATTCTGTAAAATGCGTAACAGGGACCAGTTAGGGGACTTCGGCAGTTTTGTGTAAGGATGGTGCTCCTGTGTTGGGCTTTTTTGGTCCTCCACAGCAAGATCTGTGTGAATGTACTACTGTACATTTGAAGTGTAGAAACATTGCCTTTCAATAATTATTCTATAGGCCTTCTGTTACTAAGGGGGTAAATATCAATCTCTCACACCATATATTTGGCTGTTGAGACTGCTTGAAACAATCCCTTAACTCACTTGCCCTCCCCAGGGGTGATAAAACACTACCTGCCTTCATTAGAGGACACTTGAGTTGAAAATATTGGTCTAAGTACAGCTACTGTGTAATGCTTCACCAAAGTGATTAAGATGTCAAGCGAGTATACTAGGGAAGTATGCAGAGAAACTACAGCAAGTCAGATTGGTGCAGTTCCATTACCTCTGATTACGGTTAATTCCTTTTGTTTTTATTTTTCCAATACAGTGAACTGTGAATAATTTGCTATTTTTGAAGTAGTGTTGTCTTAAAGCTAAACATAACTACATGGGCCAGTATGGCACTGGTAAAATCTAAGTACACCTAATACTCAAAAACTTCATGGGCACAGATCAGCTGGATCATTAATCACCTTAGTACAGAAAACACCATGCAAACAACTTGGGAGGAAGTGCTGCTAACTATGCAACCTGTCCAAGACAGAGCTTCTGTTCTGCGGTACAAACATTTATGGCACTGACCTGTCTGTAGCCATCAGGTACTTGGATTTCCTTTCTTTTTAAAGGAATAAAAATAAATTAATGCAATACCTTAAATGAGAACCAGTTCTTATTGCAGGGTTGTCCAAACTAGAGTTCTTTGACTGTGTGATGCATGCTAACTGTTTGGGTGACCTGAGCCATTTGTCTTCAGCTGGAAAAGCAGGATGGATTTCTTTGGGATTGTTTGCATTGAGCAAAGCACACTTCACCTGCCAGTTAAAGAAACCCAGCCATTAGCTGATGAATTTCAGAACTCTTACTACTGGCTCCAGTCATTTAGAGGTCTCTTTTATTTTCTTACAAACATACACAACAACTGAATAGGACTTCCATACTGTGGGTTCCACAAGAAGCAATGCAACCTGTTTTCTTCTTAGTTGCATGAGGAAAGGTATGAGGACAAAGCAGGTGATAGCTGCCTCACAGTGTTCTGCTCCCAGTCTGATTGCTCCTTACAGTGCACATCAAGCCAGTGAAGTGCTGCAAGGCAGATGTCTACATTTTTAAGCCCATATGTTAGGGGATTACGTACATCAGATGCTTTATTTCATCTCTTCTGGGTCTCCATTTCTTCAGTGTATCAAATGCATGGCACTTAGCTTTGTGTGAGTTGCTTTCAAGATCATGAGCTTTCTGAACATCATTTTGTTGATCCGGACGCCTAGCTGAGCTCCATCTCTGCTGAGGCTGACAATTATGTCTTCTTTTTGCAAGACCTCAAGTTCAGCCGTGTGACAATTTGAAGAAACTAGGGTGCAGTAGCAACTCCTTTAATAACACACTGTTTGTATACTAACTCTGGAGTAAAAGAATTTTTATTCTTTAGCATAGTTCACTTGCAAGTGAAAAACCTAAAGAATAGGATTGCTTTAGTTCTAAGTGTCCATGTAGCAATTATGTGTAGTATCTCTGTATATGGACTCCCCAGAAACTGTTAGTTATGCCATAGGTCTACTTTCTTCTGAGCTCTAGCAAAATTATGAAGTTGTTCCCAGACATGATTTCTAGTAGTACTGCAAATGGTAAATGACACTGATGAAATGGATCCATGATGCTTGTACTGCAGGAAACTTTTTGCTTAACTTCACATGGATAATAACTAATATTTTCTAATTCAGTTTGACCAAGACTTTGTTCACCTTGGTAACAGCTATAAATAGTCTTTGAATTCAGCTATATGTAAGCCAAGCTCTTTAATAGGCCACCACATTCCTCAAACAAGGGCACGCCCCAGGACCCCCAGTGTGACAGCCCCGCCTCTACTGCTGATTAATAGGATTAAGTGGTAACACACAGCAGTGACTGCCTTCTCAGATAGATACACACTTTCAGTTGTAGTGATGATTATTTTGGCTTGCCATTTTCTCCCCAGTGCCAAGAGAAGCCTGTATAAACCCATCTTCTCTTGTAACCTATTCAGAGGGTCAAAGTACTCATCCAGAGCCAGGGTAGGCCTTTAAGCCCGACATAACGAGCCTTTTACAGACCAGTGTGCTGAAGCAGCTTTGTTCAGCTGTAGCACAGCTCCATGTTTGAACAGTATGCCTGGAAAGATGGGGGAAAATGCTTGCAGCAACATTATAATCTCATAAATATATTAAAAAAGAAGCAAGTCTGTCAGACATGTGCAAGATGCACTGTTTTATCGAAAGAGCCGGTACATCCGAGGGAGTCGCCCATCCTTGCTGGAAAGCGCTGCCTGGATGTGTTCATAAGTGGGCAAATCCGTTAAGTCACCCAGTGCAGCCACAGCTGGTTTTTTATGAAGCATCTTAGTGACCACTCTCTTGATATCAGTAGATTTCACCTGACCTGCAGAAAGAAAAAAAAAAAAAGCCAGAGCTGTGACCACTACATTCTAAATAGCATGAAGCAGCTTTATTATGATTCTGAGTCAGACCCTGTGCTCAGAAAACCAGTAACTAACTCTAGACCTTCCCTACCATGCTTCTGGGTTTTTTCCTTCCTTCTGACAAAAATAAGCATTGTGCTAGCTTGCAATCAATTGAGAAAATCAGTTTGAAATATGTATCTGTAGAATTTATGCCCTCGTGCTTTCTAAGGCAATTCATCTGTGCTACAAGAATACGTTGTAAGTTGCCCCCCCCCACCTAATTGTACGTACAGTTCAATCAAGGCAAGGAAAAGCATTGTCTACTCACTGATCAGGGCACAGAGCTCATGAGGTAGCTTCCTTGTGTTTGTTGCCAACACTTGCCTTCCCACATCTTCAAAGATAACTGGCCGAGACTCAAGGTTCATCATGAGCATGGACTTCAGCTGCGTCTTCGCTCGCTCAAGTTCTACCTGTAAATGAGCAGCAAATACAGATAGATGTTCTGGCCACTGCTCTCTAATACAAGATACCACATAGAAGTTCTGGAAACACCTTCCTCTCTGTGAACATGTTGCTAAAATTACTATATTCTTTTACAGAAATACTTAGCATACTTATCTACAAAATTTCATTCTAGCAAGGCCAGTGCAATGCAGTATTTCAGCTCAAAGCCCATCTGCACAGTCTGCAAGTTAGGCTGCTGACCTCTCCTACTGCTCCTGCCATTAGAATGAACTCTCTTGTGATGATTTCCACCATCTCTCGAACCTAGGAAAAACAGATAATTGAAAGAAGATTAGAACAATGCTTATTCTGTTAACGTTCCTGTCTGGTAATAACCAACGCGATTACTTTTAAAGGACACCTGTCTTTGAATACAGGACTACATACCTGTTTTGGATCTGCGCTGGCATGTATACACAGGAGACCTGTATCCTCATAACTGTGGTGGTAAGAGGTTGCGTTATACATCCAGTGGTGCCTGTGAGTATACAAACAGTACTTAAAAAAAAAAAATCTAAAAACCAGAATTTAAATGTAAAAATTAAACAAACGTGGACAGTGAGTCCCCTCCTAGTGCATTTTCAGGATCCTCAGCAGTGTCAATGAGAATTATCAATCCCTGCCTCTGACAATTTCTGCATGTGCCATCTTGTTCCTTCTCTCCACTTGCATCCTTGAGACCAAACCCAGAACAATGCAGAGCAGTATTACTGGTACCTACTGCCAATTCTGTTAATACCCCCTGATTAAACGATGGGTTGGGCTAGTGGAGGAAGACAGGATTCCTGGTCACTTCTGCCCTTTCACCCTCTCAAAATACCTACTAACAAATCGGCCCCACACGTTTCAAGCAGAATAAGCTGATGTAAAACCCGGGGGTGCTGGCTTTCAAAAGATGAAGCCATCTGTGTGAACCTGCTAGAGAAGACCATTTCTGCTATTTCTTAAACAGAAAGGCAAACAAACCTGTTGAGCACATTGAGATACAGTCGGGTGAACATGCCCTTGCCAGGCCCTCCAGCTGAAAAAGAGCCACCGCCTCCCATCATCATGTTTAATACAGCAAAGGGAATGAAATCTTCCTCCTGAATTGCAACAAGAAATTCAGTCAGCTAATAGCAGAGCTCGCAAGGGTCTGGGATGAGTAAAGAGGGAGAAGAAGAGTCAGAAGAGCGTAAAGGTCAGTGCCTTCTTCAAACTGTCAGTGAAAAAGCTGCTTGTCTGTACATGCAGCACCAGCAGCAAAAGTGCCAACGTTTACATGAAATACTGTACTCTGGGATTCTTCAAGTACAGGGCACCCAAAACAAAGGATTTTAGGTTGATACTTACTAAAAATGAGCAGCTTTCTAATCCAATCATGATGTGGGTAAGCTCTGGGATGGGAGTAGGGCCCAGACTCACATCTGACATATCTTTTTCAACCTGTGGGAAGGGCAGACAAATGATTAGGACTGATTTTCACCTCTGTTGTATCCAGCTTGATACATTCCCAATAATTAACCTGTCACCCAGATAATGGCTGTCATGGCCAGTTTTGGCTCATGTTCATGAATGGTATGTAATTTTAGAAAAGCAAAGCCTATAGAGAAATCAGTTCAAGTCCAAATCTGCACCTCCACCTTCCTTTTACCTTGACAATGCCTCCTGTGTACTGAGCCACAGATCTGTCCACGTCCTTGGTCTGCCCACTGCCCCACACCGGCTCCACTCCAAGCAGATATTTCTTCGCACACTCCACTAACTGCTCGTGCTCAATTCCCACCCCGGCAAGGACCATCCTGTCTGGTGTGTAGTAGTTGCGCAGGTATGAATGCAGGACTTCTCGATCAATTTTGTCAGTGTTTTCCACTGGGCAGAACCTGTTCAGTCCAACTGTATTTTCTCTGTAGGCTGCCTAAAAGGAAACAGATACATTACAGTAACAATTATTACTGCACCCCCCTCCATCTAAACTTTCTTTTTCTGTTTTAGAATTATGCCTACCTGTTTGAGACATGTAAGAGAGCACAAGCTGAGCATTATTTCACTAATGTCAGCATAACTCAACAATTTGTTGTCACCCATGTCAGCAAAAATAAGTTATAGATCGTTTTAGTTTAGGTTAAAACCTTACATGTGTGAATGTAGGATTTCAAAGTGGAGGGACAGCAAAATTCTCCCACCACTGAAATCTAACTGAATAACAGAAAAATCTGTTCTCACAATAATCTAAAATAAACACTGAAGTTGATGAAAAACTGATGAAGAGAATGCAGCATCTCTCATACAGGGAACTGCACGCAAGATAGACTTTTCAGTGTTTTACCGCATGGATCATTTCTGTGAGCAGAGGCTCTGGATCAGGTCTCATATTCAAGTCTTCAAGCTCAAATCGTATAGCAGTTCGAGTCATCTCAATCTCTTCATCTGTAATAAGAAAGAATGCAAGAGATGACAACCATCACGCAAAATAGCCAATTGCTACATGATAGCTTCTTGATGAGCACTGTCTAATGAAGAATTCTAAAATCTAATAGCAAGTCATGTGTTGGGAGTCTTTTTTTGAGACAGAGACTTATGTTCCCAGACCTGATAACCTGGGCTGTAGCGCTACATCAGCCAGCAAGTTGACCACTGTGTCCAGGCCTTTGGCATCAGCAGAAACAGCATACATTATGGTGTCCCTGCAACACAAGTGGAAGGGTTCTGCATTGAGAAGTCACTTCTATGGTCATTCAGTAAACGTGCATCAGGAAGTCACAGATAAAGCTGCTTGACCATTACTCATTAAAAGGTTTCGAAAGGAAATAGAACTGACTTTTATAACCGTTTCAGGTTCACTTTTGTAGCTTCTTAGCAGTTGCCACAAATGCATTTTTGCTGCTTAGAAACACAAAGTGGCTTCTACTGCCACACATCAGAAAAAGCAACTCAAACTACTGTCAGTGTTACAACCACTCAGGTAACAGAGCAGAGAGAAAGAGCATCATACCTCGACGCCTGGCAGTCACAAATGCCCCCGTGCTTTTCTAAGGTGAGAAGGATCTCATCTTTGCTGCCAAACTGAGCTGTGGACTAAGAAGATATACCAGTGTTACTAATTAGTAAAGCAATAACTGTTTATAATCCTTCAGCATAGCCCAGAACAAGCATCTTCTACATTAAGTCAAATGGTTTGCTAAATACTCACTAACCTTGAAGGTGAAAGCACAACAGACTTTCAAAATACAACTACAGTCACACTAATTAATGAGGAATACTATCAACCATCTCTTTAAACAGATCAGACCCACAGTGCTGTCGCAAGGAGCAGGCCCTGCCCTCGGCCACTCGCTGAGGTGCAGATTTACGGTGTTTCACACAGACTCTGGGACCCTGCTATGACAAGTATGGTACTCACGGAGAAGGCCAGTTTTTCCAAGAAGTGAGAGATGCCACTGAGGTATTTGGCTTCATGTCTTGATCCCGAATTTATAAGAACTAGCGTTAAGAAAAGCAGAAGTCAGCGTGACTTTTATCACATACACCACCACCCCACTCCCTGCTCCTTACACCCGGCCAGGCCCCCGCAGGCGGGGAAGTGTCACCGCTGCGTCCCTGGCCAGGCCAGCTCAGCCCGGTGCAGCTCACGGCCCGGTGCCCCCGCCAGGACGCCCCCCCTTTGCCGGGGAGTGGGTACTCACGGCCCACGGTGCAGAACTGCCCGAATTTGTTCTGAGAGGCGACGCGCAGCCCGTTCTCCAGTACCGTCACCCGAGTTTCGAACCTCTCCCGGCCCTCGGCCGCCGCGAAGACCGCCTTGGGCACGCCGGGCAGCGGGCAGGTCAGCGATACGCTGGGGTAGGCGCCGCCGCCGCTGTAGCTCCGGCCGGCCGCCAGTCCGCACCTGCGGGACAGCGGGAGCCGCTGTCAGCGAGGCCGGGCGCCCCAACAGCAGCTCCCCCGCCGGCCGGTACCGGGCGCTGCATCCCGCCCGCCCCCGTTTCCCTCCCCGCTCACCGCCGGGCCGGGCCCCAAGCGCCCCGCCGCAGCCACGCCATGGCGACCGCCATCTTGCCGTCAACCGGGAGCCTCGCTGCCGCCCGGCGCGGGGTCACGTGCGTGCGGGGCAGGCGGCACTGCGCAGCCGCGGTGATTCCCGGGGAATGGATGGGCGGGGAAAGGGGTCGGGGAGGCGGGACCCGGGAGAGGCCGCGGTTGGGTGAGGTTGCGGTGACCGCTCGCTAATTGGTCCGTTCTGAAGGGAGGCGGGACGCGCTCTGAGGCGAGGCCCCGCCCCGCGGTCGGTGGTCGCCCGGGTAGCGGAGAGGGCGGAGGTGGGGCGGCCATGGCGGCGGGTCCGGGTCCGGCCGAGCCCAACCCCTTCTCCTTCCGCGAGTTCGTCCGCAGCAAGGCGCGGAGCTGCGAGGAGGCGGGCGGTGCTCACCAGGTAGGGCCCGGGCGGAGGCGCGGCCGGGCCCCGCCGCGCTGAGGCGCCCGTCCCGCGCCCACCTCAGCCCCTCTGCGCTGCTCTCCCCTCCGCAGGCGGCGCGGCCCGGCCCGAGCCTCGGCCCCCTCTTATTCCCGGATCCGGCGCCGCCCGGAGAGGCGGAGGACGAGGAGGAGGAATGGAGCGGGAGCTACCAGCCCTTGGTCGTGGAGCAGGCCCACCTCGCCGTCGCGGGCCCCACCTCGCCCTCCGCCGGCTCCTTCTTCTGTGAGGGCGCGGGGCTGGCAGGCAGCGAGGACCCGAGCATGGCCTGCCTCGGAGCCCCCCCGGGGCCGGGCTTTCACTCCCTTCGGCAGCCCAGCTACGAGGAGGTAAGCACCTCGGCCAACCTCCCGGCTCCTTTCTCAGAGAGAAACGCAGACACAAACGCTGCCTGCGAGCTCCGTCTTCTGTCAAGTAGCTCCGAGCTCGGGTATCAGGTTCTTAGAGAAACTTGGTGTCAAAGCGTGCTGTCAGCAAGGGCTGCGCAATACGTGGCAGCCTGAGGGAGAGAAGTAGGTCTGGAAAACTGCTCTGCAGCATAAGTCAGATCTAGCACCTTGTCTGTCCCGCTGCTTTTGGTGTGACCCAGGTGACTTGCTCATGCTCTTCCTCTTGAAGTCATATTAATTTAGAATTAACAGCATTCAATGAGTCGCTCTGCGGTGGCTGTTTCAGTGCCACGTTTCTGTGCCCCAGAGGGTTAGTGAAGTTAAGTGGTTTCGAGAGGGGAAAATCAGGTGTGAAAGTAAGCTTGAATATAATAGAAAGTGCAAGACTTTCCAGCACTAGAGTTAAAGCTGAATGTTTCTTCTGGTACTTGTCTTGGAGTGCTAGTAGTGTTGTGAAACCACACCCTCATTTCTAATGAGAATCTTTATTTTTTAGCTGAAAGAAGAGAATGCCAGTTTGAGAAGCAAGATCAATAAGCTTCAGATTTTCTCTGAAACCCAAGCAGACAAGTGCGTAAGCCACAATATGGGGGAAAGTAACCACATAAGCAAGGAGTTGTCTTAGAAGAGGTGCTCACTGGAAACAGTCAACGTCTTTAAAGAAGAAAAATGTAGTTGAAATCTATGCTATTTATTAAAAAGCTTTAACAAACCTGGTTTTCTTATTGAAAAAGGCTTGGAAAGTAAGTAGCAAGCTGGCATCTGATGAGTGTGTTTGTGTGGCTTACGCTTCATGCAGTTTAGGTGCTTAGTGAAAATGAGGGTAGGGCTTGACAGGATGCATTTCATAAAGCTTTAGATTAACAAAATAATGAATCTTAATCTCTCTCCTTTGAAGCAAGAGAAGCATTTTTATTTTTGCTGGTGAGCAACTTGATATTGGGAGACTTGAATTTCCTTAGGTTAAGCAACCTGGTGACTTATCTAGGGTGGCAATTTCTTAAGTTCCCATCTGAATCCTCTGCACTCTGCTGCTCCTCACAGTGAGGCAGCTGGTACTTCTATGGTGATGAGGTAACTGTTTCAGAATTACCCTTATCTAGACTGATTGTGAACAACTGTGTTTTCTGCATGGCCTTTCTGCATTCAGCTGTATAGTTCCCGTTAATGCTAATGGATGTTGAGCAAAGAAATCCCCTGAACCACAGCCTAGAAGTGTAGTTTTGCGGGAAGACTTCATTTTTCTTATAACATGAAAGAATGAGTTTCTTCCCTAGAATTTTCTTACTGAAGTATTTAATGTTACAAGTGCTTACTGTACATTGTCTCTTGTTTTTTAAGGATGAGGAAGCTTGAAAAGAAGCTTGAGGAGAACAAAATTAAAGAAGAAAAAGAGGCGCAAGATTTGGAAGCAATGGTGCAGCACGTGGAACAGAATCTCCAGCTGATGACTGTAAGCATTGGTCACAGTAGCAGAAGCTTGCTCGCAGCTGGTGTAGTTCCATTCCTCTTCCTTCCTCCCGCGGGAGAGTGAGGGAAGCTGAAGTGATTGCTTCACCAGTGTGAGCACTAAACAGCTCTGGCATGGGTTCAGACTTTCCCCTTATAACAAGTCCCAGTCCAGAACTCCTTTCACTACCTAGAATAAGGGAGGTCTTTGCAGAAATACCATTTTCGGATTCATCACACCTTCAATTGCTTTTTTGCAGCCTTCTGAAAACACCTCCTATATGAACTAAGAGCTGTTTTTCCCGCTTGCTTATTTATACTGAGTACCTTTTCCTCTTGTCCAAGAAAAAAAATATATATGTCCAGAAGTGATGGATGGCACTTGAAGATATCAGAAAGGAAAAATGGGGAGGAGAGGAGACAGCTGATCAGACATGACTGGGGGCACTATCCCCATCTCGTAAAGCATTCAGAACACAAGGTGGTATAACGCAAAGCACATCACTTTAAAGTTATGTGCTGGAATCGTGTATTCCTACGTAGGTCAAACAGCCTGCTCTGTCTTAAGCACTGCTATGGTATAAATAATCTTTATTCTATTTCAGAAACGGGCTGTTAAAGCAGAAAACAATGCTACAAAACTGAAACAGGAAAATGCGCTACTTCAGGTAGGAAGCAGTATTCTTAAGGCCTTGCTGAATGTCCTGGGGCTGAAAGCATACATCTTGAAATTGAGCCTATAAAAAAGATATTGAAAAATCTTAACTATGCCTCATTTTTCCTAGTGAATGCCAGAGAAGATGTTCTAGACTAGAACATTTCAGCCCTACGCAGACTGTTAACTTCATCTCTGTGACGTGTGGCACTTCAGTTACTATTTTGCTGAAGTTTCGTGTGATGTGTTTGATTTTTGGGGACCTGTGAATGCTGTAAGGCAACAGGGCAAATGGGTGTTTAGCTGTAGGAAAGTGCCTGGCAGAGAAGGGAGAGAAGCTTGACAGATATTAGAGACAGCTCAGCAGGGCCTGCGTAGTTAGATGATAGCATCCACGTCGGGTAACAGCTTCCATCACCGCTGTCGGAGCTGGGGCACGCCACTGTTACAACACTGGATTGGTTCTGTGAAACAAGCAGACGTGAAAATGCTGTGTACGTTTTCAGTTTTAATAAAGGCTTCTAAGTTGTAGTTTTCTGTCAGAGACTGCTCTCCAGAGCAGGGAAGACATTCTCTCTAGGCAGTCTGGTTACAGGATCTATTCATTAGCTGCTGTAGCTAATAAACTGCTGTATGAATGTGTTCATTAGTTGCTTTAGTTGTAAAGTATCTAGCAGAGTTTTGTAGTTGTTTTCATATAAAGTGTTTGTTTCCTCCCTAGGTTCAGCTGAAGAATTACAAGACAGAGAATGAAGCCTTGAGGTCGGGCCAGTCGGCGAGTCTGGCTGTGGTGAAACAAAACGCAGACCTTGCCTTACAGAACCTTCTCACGGTTATAACAAACTCCCGGTCTTCGATCAAGTGAGTTGTTTTAAGACGACTCTCCTAACGCTACCCCTGAGGCTTGTCTAAGTACTGAGGTCACAACTACGTGTCCCCAGTGGGTTTTTTAGGATTGAAACTCGGGTTCTTGTATTCTGTATGCCAGATCAGCTAGTCCATGTTCTTACTTACCTGCAACATGTTTTCCTCCAGGTTTAGGTAATAAAAATAACTAGAATGTGTAAGTCCTATTTTTTTACTTAATGTAAAGCCATTATACTTAGGATCTCTATGTCTCTTACACTTCACTTCAAGAAGTGTAAGTCCAGATAAACTGCTTCTTGAAAAATCACATTGCACGGGTAAACACCACCAAAATGCTGCCTGGCTACTTCATCCTCTCCTCCTCAGTCTAATGCTGTCTCTCTCCCACGTTCCAGGCAGCTGGTCTCCGGAGCAGAATCGCTGCAGCTCGTCGCTGATCTCCTTAAATCAATAGACAGAATTTCTGAAGTGTCAGAAGACGGACAGTGACTCAAACAAAACTGAGAACTTTGCTTTCATGCGGAAACCATTTCTTCAAAGTTAATTTCTGATACTCAACCTCGCTACGATGTGTGAAGCTGTTAGCGCCGCTGCAGAACCGGCTTTCCCATCTCTACCTGCCGCGTGGCTGTGGCCGCCCCGGGTCGCTAAAACCCGAAGGGACAAGATTACACCCCTTTTCCTGCTAGGCCGGGACCACGGCCCTGCCTCCCCTCGTACCCCGCGCTCCCGTGAGCACCCCACGTTTTGGCCGTGACCCCGTGAGCACCCCGCGTTTTGGCCGGGACTCCCCTTGCCGTTCTCTCCCCGTCATGGCGGAGGGAAAAGGGCTGGCGGTGGGCGGTTTGCGCAGGGCGTCGAGTCCCCGAGGTTGCGGCGGGGCTCGGCCCTCTCAGGCGGTCTGTAACCCTCGTCCCGGCCGCTGTGTAACGGGTTTTGCGGAGCTATTAAAGGCCGCGGAGGCGGCGGCACATCCGGTGTGCGGCACAGGGGAGGGGAGCCGGGACCCGGCAGCGCCCTGTCGCCGACCACGTGCGTCAGTCCCGCCCCGCCGCGGCATCGGCGGCGCTCTCGATTGGCGGGGAGGTTGTCACGTGCGGAGGGGGTCAGCTGACCGAGGTGCCCAGCCGTGATTGGGCGGAGGGAGAGGGGGCGGGCCCCGCGGCAAGGCCGTGCGGCCCAGGCCGGGGAGGCGGCAGCGGCGCCGCAGCCATGTCCCGCTGGCCGGGCCCGGCCGGGGCTCGCCGCCCCTCCGGCGCTGAGGCCGCGCTGTCCCCCGGGGCCCTCGACCTGAACGCGAAACGGGAGAAGATCCGGCGGGAGATCGAGGAGCTGGAGCGGAGCCTGGAGCCCGGCGGGGCCGGCATCGAGGTGGCCGTGTCCGATTCCAGCCTCAGCTCCGGTACGGCGGGGCGCGGGTTCGGCCCTCTCCGACCTCCCCCGGTGCTTCTGCATTAAGTTACTGCTCTGGCTGTTGAGATGCGTGTCGGGAGAGAGGCTCGCGTGGGGTTTTTATATTAACCCCACCGTTTCTGCCGAGCGCTGCGCCCAGAGGGTGCTGGGAGCGAATTTTGGAGGACTTGAGGCGAGGTGTCTCCTCGAGGCTTTCCTTAGCAAGCGTCCTTGCGGGAGAAGCCTCTTGTACCGGTGTTTTGCATATTTTCATGATGAAACTAGCGGGGAAGGTTGAGAGCGCCATCACACCTTCTGATGGAGGTTTCTAGTCGGGGAGGGTGGTAACGCGCTGATTCATGAAAGGTAACAGCACACCAAGTATTGCCGATAGTTAAACCACAGCCGCTTCCACACCGTGTGAATGGACAACACAAACTCTCCTGTGTGAGCCGCTCCATTTGGCAGCCTGCCTTGTGCCTCCTAAAATTGATTTTTTTTCAAAGCAGAGAGGGGGTGGTAATAGTTTGTGTATCTATACCTATGGTGGCTGTCACAGTCGCTTCATCCACCTGTGTTTTGATCACACAAGTCTGAATAAGGTATGCCAGAAGTCTGTAGCCACGCTGAATGCAAAACCAAATATTGCTGAAGAGTGTGGAAGGGCTGTGAGGTAATTTCAAAGTGTATGGGTTCTATTGGGTTGGAATGTTCACTTGGCTGCACACTGGAGCCTGTAATTTGCCATGATGTATAGGACCAAGATGCAGCTTGATTGTTGCGGTAGTTATCAGGAGCTGCTCTTTTTTCCTACTCTAGAACAATAAAGTGCATCTGTGGAGTATAACTAAATATCATTTTTATTTGACAGTGTTGGCAGTATTCAAAAACTCTAATGGTCATGTCAAATACTATGTGGTGCTTTATTCTGTATGCTTTAATGGAAAAGTCTTTTGTTTTGAAGCTTTTTTTTATCTCGCTGCAATCAGCATTTTTGTATTTTTGTTGTCTGACAGATGATGATGAAGATGATGACTTGGATTCTCATCCTGAAATGGTAACCATTTTCTCTTTAAGCATATCTTTCCATCTGTCTATTGAAGGCACCAGGAGGAAGGGAAATTTCACTGTGTTCTGGGGAAATCTAGGCAGCTGGCTTGACTCTGAGGCTCGGGAAGGATTAATAATAGACCTGGAAGTTTAGTTATTCCTGCCCGGGACTTTGTTATTCATGTGTAATAGAGAGACTTCTTCATGTGAAAACAAATGACAGGGATCAGAGGCCTCACTGCTCTAGTGCTTGCTGATCTCTGTCACTGGAAACACACCAGCTTCTGGGGAGGTCGCAGAGCAATTGCACATGGGAAAGAAATCATCAGCTTGTGATCAAGAAATCTTTTACTTCTCTGTACCTGAAGAATACTGGATTTGTACATGAGGGGAAAATTACTTCTAAGACTTTTTAGTATTTGGTGTTGTTTTAAACATAGTATTTTTTCAGCCTTCATATAGAAAACATTTAGCAGAGAAATGTCTTAACAGCCGTATAGCACAGGGAAGGAGAAGCCAGCTTGTGAAGACAGATCTGCTGGTGCAGGTTGGACCCAGGTACAGAGCACCTTCATGAAACAGTCAGAGCGCTGCTTTGTGTTTGAAGCATGTGGTAGTAAATCACATAAGGGAAGAATTGCTTCAGTAGAAGCAGAAATGAGGTGGAAATTTGAAGGGGTGGTTCTGAAGTACAGATTTAGCAGGTAAGATAGCTCCAGTGTAAAGTACTACTATTTTGCAGTTTACTTACAGTTTTGCAGTTGATGGCACAAGACCAAGTGTTGGCAGGGTTTGGAGTCGGACTTTGGTTCTATCAAATAGGATTAGGCTGAACTAATGAACAGGGTGAAGGGGAGCTAGGCAAGGCTAGTAATTCTGCCTCTGGGAGCATTCAAAACAACTGCCAGGGAGAGACATGCTGTTATGTGCCTCCAAATCTTTTGAAAATCAGTTTTGTAAGATAATAGAAGTATTGAGTTACAAAAATAATTATGTTACATATGTCCTTTTAAAGTAAGCATTTTTCTCTCTTCTCCCCCTCCCCGCCCCAAATGCCTTGTTTGCTTCAAGGAAATGGAAAGAGAAGATGACAGTAGCGATGATGATATTGAAAGTAGTCTGCCACAGGATCCAGAAACATGTCTCCAGATGAACCATGTGTACCAGGAAGTTATCCAGGAAAAGATTGAGGAAGTCGAGCTTCTCATTGCACAAAACAAAGAACAGCAGGTGAGTGAAACAGGAGTAAAATGTTCATTCCTGTGCTTTTCTGAATTGCCATTTGCCATCTTCCCCTGCCCATCAAGCCCAGTAAAACTTTCTAGGACATTCCTAATCCAGCACAGGTACTAGGGGAATCAGCTGCAGTAGTCATAGTCCCTTATTCATATGCTGGTGCAGTGCTTAGCTTGCTTGGCCAGGAACCAGGTTCATTTTCTTCATGGCAGTTCAAACCAATGATGGTTCCATGCTTTCTTATCACCAAAAATGCTATCACTAGGGTACTTTATATCTTATATTTTAGCTTGTAGTAGCAAGTTAGGTTTTTTTAATCATCTGCAGCGTCCTGTACAAACTTAGGAAGTTACAAATCCTGTCTTTAACATGTACACTGATTTACAGTCTGTTGCTGCAAATTTGAACCCTGCCTGGGGTGTTTGTGGTGGCTCAGCCGCTGCCCTCTGAAATTAGGAATTTGAAGGAGACACTGATACCATTTAATTAATTCTTGTATTGCAGAAGGAAATCATGTGCGAGCTTGGTGGTCCAAAAATAGCAAAGGCAGGAGATGGTAGAAATCTACCAGCGAATGTATTTTTGGGTCATTTTATGAAGCCATACTTCAAGGATAAAACAACAGGAATTGTAAGTAAATGTAACTAGGTTACCTACTGATATGTCTTTCAATGATAGATTTAAATTGTAACTATGTTAAAACTGTGTTACATTTCAACCCTGTAACTGTGAATGTCACTCCTCAGTTTGAAACCTTTTTTTTCCCCTCACTTGTTGCTTACTTACCCTCTTTTGGAAATGTTTGTTCAACCCATGTCTGACTGATGTCTGAAAGTGAGTTCTGAGGAGTGGCATTCCAGCCATGGGGCACTTGAACATTCTTGGTTTTAACTTAATTTCGATTGTTTGTCTTCATCTCCACAACGCAATTCCAGCCATGGGGCACTTGAACATTCTTGGTTTTAACTTAATTTTGATTGTTTGTTTTCATCTCCATGATGCAATTCCATGCTGTTGTTTAAAGTACTCGTTGAAATCTTATTGTCTTTGAAACAGGAGTTTTCTGAGGCAAGTGTCATGACTTTTTTCATGTGTTTTTAAAGGGTTGTGAGCAAAATATCTTGACATTTTGTTGTAGCTGTCAACTGTCACCATACATATATTAATATAATATTCAAACAATTTCTGGTAATTTTTCTATTAAATCCTACCCAAATTGGTAGTACATCTTAAGTAGGTATAAACGTGCATAATACGTGTCCCCATGTTCAAAATGGTTCTTTAAGCAACTGTCAGCTAATGTGAGCAGGCCTGGCGCTGAGCTGAGAATGCGCTGTGTAACCGTGGACAAACTTATTTGCCTGAAGTATCTCTATTTGTATTTGTTTTCTTACATCTTCTGATGTATCTGTGAGCTAGTGCTAATAAAGGTAACTTAGCAGTTTGAATGTGACAATTTGCACAAGTTTGAGTTACCGGTCTTTTTTTAGCAGTTCATGCTAGAGTTCTAAGAAGAAAAGGCAATTTTTCTGTGTATCTGACTCTTCCAATGTATCTAACCCTTCTAATCTTCATTAGGGCCCGCCTTCCAATGAAGATGCCAAGGAAAAAGCAGCTCAGGGCATAAAATCCTTTGAACAACTGCTGTCAACAAAGTGTAAGTAACTATGTGCTCTTCAGTGTTCTATAAGAGCTATAACAAATGTATATATTCATATTGTTAGTTCCCCCCATTTGCAATTAAACATCAACATTTCTGGTATTTCATACTTGACTCTACAAAAAAAAGTAGTTAAGTAAACGGGATGCTCTGTAAATTGTTTCATCGAGTGATTAATGACTTGCTTCTTTCATTTGCATTTGTTTTGATGTGTCATATAACAACTCCTGTGAGCGCTCCAAAACTGAATGAGATCATGCAAAGGTAGTGCTCAGATGAGAGAAGTTCAAGGGACACTTGACAGCTCTAGATAGTTACAAACACCTGGGTGATGATCTTTATTGAGATCTCTTTGGAACTAAAACTGAGCAAGAGGCTGTGACTTGCCCAGGTCAGACATGACATCAATCATTTTGGTGGAGAATACAGTCAATTTACCTAGCCTCTGGTAGCCGCTTTGCCCAACAAAATTGTGTAGCTAATGAAGATGAACTATTATGAAGACTTGGGGGGTACTTTAAGAGTGATATTGAAAGCAGTGGATCTCTCTTTTTCTTGGCAGTGGTTTTGCACCAGTGTCTGAATGCTCAATTACCTTGTTTTGTCTAGGGAAAAGCAGAGAGAAGACATTATTGCAGAAATCGGTAGTAAGTGACCGCTTGCAGCGCCTGCTTCAGCCAAAGCTACTGAAGTAAGTACTGTGCAAAAGTCGTCTTTCTCCTGATGAGAACATTATATATGAAGGAAGGACAGGATATATGTGGAGATTCTACCTTCCTTCAGCGAGTTCTCGTGTTAACTGTTTGCAGTTCGGTAAGGTTACAAAACAGAGCAGAGATACTTTGACTGTCACTGTCGGTCCTGGGATAGTGGCTCTGTGAATTTACAGCAGTGATCCTCAAACTCCCCTGTCCTGTGGGCACCAGTGCAGAGGATGACACTGTTGTAGGTAGCAGCATCTTTTGTTCTTTGTTGACACCTATATTATCTGTGTGTGCACGTTGTACCGAAGGGCCTTGGACTGCAGTGCTCTGACCATAAGCAAGAGTTACAGCATTTGGGTTGGGTTCTAAACGCTTGATTGGGTATGTGGCAGGTGGAGAGGTTTTGTTTTGTATTGTGGCATTTTATAGCCATCTATTTCTTCCCATTGACACAATGGTATAACTTAAAATAGTCTACAGGGCTTGAAGCTGAAATTGTGATATGTAGCAAGTCATAATGGTATATCCAGCGAGAGATTTCTGTGCCTGGAGCTGGTATGGTCTTTGTTGCTGTTGCAGCAACCATCAGTTCTCTCTGTAAATACCGAAGTGATTAATCTGAGACCTGTTCTGGGTCAATGATTTGCATTTGGGGGGCAAAAATCGGACAATGAGTGTGTCATGTGGGAAAACATAGAAGAACAACAGTTTTGTGTACTGTGGAAATAAACTTGAAGGAAAGAATGATACTGACAGGGAAACCATCTTTGCCATATGTCTTCTGATGCCGTTGACCTCATTCACATCTAGTCATAGTAAGTAATGATAAAATTTTTTTTGAACAGGATGAGTTATTGGAATCAGAAACTGGAGAAAGTCAAGACTGAAATGGAGAAACAGATCTTGGAAAAGCAAATCAAAGAAGTGGAGCGAGAAATAGAGGCAATTAAGTGAGAAGTCTTCTTTTTATGTTCTTCGTGAAAATGAAAGTCTATTCTTGGAGTTTACCTCTTCTTGGAAGTTCCCTCCTTCCTTGAGCACTTATGGATGTGACATTTGGAGAAATCTTTATTTGTGTTGGCTTGCAAAAAATTAAGTGCTGTTCAAACTCTGCAGAGCTCTCATCTCCACAGTTCTTTACTAAGAATTGTGTTTTGGGTCTTGATACACAAATGTAGTATCTATACCCAATATAGAGGTGCTGTTTTAAATAGTTCTTGATTTAGCAACAAAGAAACAGAGTGGTCTGAAATTTTTAGTGTTTTGAGCTTTTGCTCATTAGGGTGTCTAGAGCAATGTATTTTGATACTGCATTAATGGTTTCTCCTGCTAAACCAACATCATCTTGTAGGGAACTCTTTTTCAAGGAGAAACGTTGGTTTGGGCAAAGTTACTATGTTAAAGAGCCTGATGCTTTTAGGTAGTAAGTGTTCAGTTCTTGTGGAAGTCAGTAACAGGTGGGAGGAACAAGATGAAGGAATATCAGGAAGACAAAGTGACTGTGTAATTAACCATTTAATGGGGTTCTTTCTCTTTGTACCATCTGCTTTAGCCAACTCCCAGAAAGTGACTTGTTGGGAAACAGATTTGATGAGCATGACTGGGAGAAAATTTCAAACATCCATGTAAGTTGGGAGATCAGCTGTTTTATTACTTCACATATCTGTGTCTCTTCTCTTGAGAATTACCTGACCTGGTCTAGTTTGCATCCACTGTTCCCATCGTGAATTTCTTGAAGTTGACTGTGATCGTAACTTGGCAAGCACAGAAGTACTGAAAATTTGATGTTATTGGTTCAATTTGATTATTTAATTCTGGAAGACTTAGCACTAAGACATACCTGGAAAGCAAAATATATTCCTTGTATTGGTGTTCCTGTCTGTCCAGGTGTTCAGTCCCAGCTACAAGACAAAAAAGATTTTTGATGTTTCTTTTAGTTTGATGGACAACGTAGCGCAGAAGAACTGAGGAAGTTTTGGCAAAATTGGGAGCATCCAAGCATCAACAAAAAGGAATGGACTGAGGAGGAAATAGAGAGGCTAAAGAAGATAGCTGCTAAACATGGTTATCTGGACTGGCAGACTATAGCCCAGGAGTTGGGGGTAAGGTCTTCTGAGATCAGAAACAAGAGGTGAAAAGTCAGTTAATTCTGACTTAACTGTGCCTCATGTCACTTTTTGGAAAATGACATTAATGTTAATTCATTGTTAATTAATGCTTTTCTGAGAAGTGTTCAAGAACAGTACCAAAAAAGTTTGGTACTTTAGCCTTGCCCTCTTGCTTTTTATACTTATAAATATCCAGTTTTCTGAGTAGCTCTGTTTTCATTGTATTAAGACAAACAGGACACCTTTCCAGTGCTTGCAGAAGTATCAAGTCTATAACAAAGATTTGAAAAGGAAAGAATGGACCAAAGCTGAAGATCAGATGCTTTTAGATCTTGTTCAGGAGATGAGAGTAGGAAGTCATATCCCATACAAGAAAAGTAAGTGACCTACAAGTCAAAATTTCTTCCATTCACCCATAATCGTTATTTTTTTCATTTTCCCAGGCTTATGTCTGTTAATGTTTCTGCATACTAGAGTACCCACCCAGCCTGCTCCAATTCAAGGAATTAATGAAGTTTTATTTCCTATGAATGTTTTCATTTCCAGGATAGTCACAGTTCTATGTTTTCACCTTACCTTTCTAGCCTGTGATCTAGACAGGGCACAACAGTGCTGTGGCTCATCTTAAACAACAGATGTACCTGTTTCTAAAAATGCCTTGTTGGCGAGCTGAATGAAAGAGGATCGTTGTTTTCCCTCTCTTTCTATTTGGTGGGAGCAGTAATATATGTCTTTCCTGTAACTACCTGGAAGTTTCATTGTATCAGCAAGAGCTTAGTAGCTCTTGGAACCTTTATACATCTTTGAAATTTGGTTGAAACTGGCTGAGAGTTATTAATAAGTACCGATGGTTGTGTGAGCTTTGTTTCTTATAAAAACATCATCAGGGTTCTTCCCTAGAAAGCCAGTATTCATTCATGGCCAGCTGTTTTCGCAGTTTTCAGTGCTGTGACCACTTTTCTAGGGCCGCCTTTTCTAGGGCGTCAGTACTGCTGTCTCTATTCCTCAGAAGTGTGGGAGGCAGTATGAGAATAGTAACCAAGTATCTGGGGTCCTAAATCCAAGCCTGTGCGTATAACATGTGGTATGTTGAACCTGTCAGATGTGTATTGGAGCTGAAACCTTTGCTAGTTCTCTGTTGTTGCAGGATGGATTGTTGGGTCATTAAGTGTCTCGTATGGATAATGCCATTACAAATAGTAACATTTTGTGTATGCCATGCTCTTTTTCAATTCTTGTTGTGTACCATTGTTTAAGTATTTAAGCTGAGATTTAAATGCTGCTTACGGTGATCCACTGTTTGGAAATATCTCAGTTACAATGTAAGTAAAGGAAGAAATGCTGTTTGCAACTGACTTTAAAATACACCTTTGCATTTCTAGTTGCTTATTACATGGAAGGAAGAGATTCTGCTCAGCTGATTTACCGATGGACAAAGAGCGTGGACCCCAGTTTGAAGAAAGGACCCTGGACACCAGAGGAAGATGCTGTAAGCCCTGTTCTCTGATGCCTAGAATTGCAGGGTGCAAAAAGTGGGAAGGTTAGACTGTTGAGATACTGCATGGCTATATACATCTGAGCTGTAACAGTGGCACAAAGGAATGTAAAACGGATCGAGGTGGCCAGTTTACAAGTCAAGAGGGCTTAGAAGCTCCTAAATGCTTTTGCCCAGGGATTTACAACACAGTGGAAACAAATATGTCTGCTTCTGTCTCAGGTCTGTTAAGATTGTTACTGATGAGGATTTCAACTCTTGATTTGTCTGATTAACATAGATGCTGTTGGCTGCAGTTAAGAAGTATGGAGAGCGTGACTGGTATAAAATTCGGACAGAAGTGCCAGGGAGGAGCGATGCTCAGTGCAGAGATCGGTAAGTATGCTGAATGTAGCAACTGTGATTTCAAGTTCATTACACAGAGCCAAGATGCAACTTATTTTACAGATATGTTTGATTTGCTTAAATCAGTGTCACCTTAAGGACTGTTTTGTAAAAAGTGATTATGGTCTATATATAGTCGCTAACATTATCTCCACATAACCCTGCATTTGTAGTTACAGAAGTCAAAAAGTTGAAATTGAGTTTAACAGAGAGAACAGACCATTGTTGCCTGTGGCGTGCTACTCCTTCAGTTTACTTGTCTGTGGGTTAGCAGAAGTTGGGAGAGATGTTGTTCAAAATAAAGCAAAGGGGTCATTGAAGATGAACGAGCGCATGTTGGGAGGGAAGGTTGTCATCCATGTATTGTCTGTGCATCTGTGAAAATAATCTAGTTAGTGACTTCCTGTAACTGAACACCAATGAGGTGGTGAGCAATTTTCAGCCTCAGACTCAACTTCAGGAGATGCAGAGTACGGTATGTCCTAATTTCAGTGACCTGTTTTACAGCCGCTTGTTGTAATTCTTAATCATGTGGCCTGATATTTTTGAG
This sequence comes from Haliaeetus albicilla, assembly GCF_947461875.1. Classification (NCBI taxonomy): domain Eukaryota; kingdom Metazoa; phylum Chordata; class Aves; order Accipitriformes; family Accipitridae; genus Haliaeetus; species Haliaeetus albicilla. The sequence goes on from NC_091508.1 coordinate 19,817,430, forward strand.
AGCAAAGTGACTGTAGCTGTGCTGTATTAAGGGAGTAGGGATGGGACCTTTTACAAACAGGAAAGATGGATAAGGAATGCTGGATTTGTTCAGCCTCAAGAGTGTGTGGTGATGATCAGAACTGTACAAGCAGAATTGAATGTTCCTTACTTTAATGTTTTCATTTTGAAGGTACTTAAAGGCATTGCACTGTGATGTAAAGAAAGGCAAGTGGAGTTTAAAGGAAGAGGAGCAGCTAATTGAACTGGTTCAAAAGCATGGCCTGGGTAAGTGTTTCTGTGGCTTAATCTTTAGAAACTTAGAGAAGTAAATATTGCTAAGGAATTTATCATTTAAGTTTTCTCCTCTTTTATTTTAAGCCCCAGAGCTGATACTAGCAGGCTCTGCTTTGTACTGATGATTGCAACCTTCCTTATATGGTGTGGTCTGTTCCTGGAAATTCGGTTATTGAGGGATTGCATAATAAAGAGTTCTATAGCTGTGTTAGCAAGGTGTCAGAGCTGTGACAGTTTAGAGGGGTGAGTTCCCCTCTAAACAGCCTGTGAAAGAGGTCTCTTATTTTCTCTAAGAAAAGTTTCCTTAACAAATAGAAGCTTCTCAGCATTCGGTTTAAGCTTTCTTCTAAGTGCTCTTTTACTGCTGCAAGGGAGTATGTAGTTCTGCTAGGGTTTTAATCACTGATTCATTTATGGTAGTTTCTAACTTGAGCTGAGTGTATAGGAGTGCAAAGTCTGATCGAAGAACTCTAATGAGTATTAAGGTTTTGAGATCCATTCATATAGTTACTCTGTCTCATACAAGGAAACATATAATATGTGTATAACATTCTGCATTGAAAAGGCCTGTCACTCAGTTTGTTGCATTAACAGGTATGCTCTACTCTGCATCCTTTTTAGGTCACTGGAGTAAAATAGCTTCTGAATTGCCACATCGAACTGGCTCCCAATGTCTAAGCAAGTGGAAACTCATGATTGGGTCCAAGGTATTGTACAAAATTCTGCTGTGTCACTGTCCCATCTCTTTAATTAAGATTCTCTAAACTAAAAGCAAAAACCTGTGAAATCAATACAAAAATTGACATTGATTTCACAAAAGCAAGATTTTGTCGTGGATGTTCATGGTCTAATTTTTCATGTGTTAAAGTAGCCTTTGTTCTGAAGGTCTGAAGTTAATTTGCTATATATTCGTGTATTACCCAGAATTTTCTTTATTACCTTGAAGTGCCTGTAAGGATTGAATATACCTAATTTTTCATGTACATACCTCATGAGTTGCCAGTTTTGGTACCAGGCACTCCAGACATTCTGGCTGCTTAAGACCGTGTTAAAGGTACAGTCTTGTTTCCATTGGCAAAGCACCTGCCCTAGGGAAGGATTCATGGAAACCTGAATGTGTCAAGGTGGGGCAACTGTAGTTAGTTTGTACTTCTGTGTGGACCAGTTCTTAACACAAGCCCCTATCTGTAGCTTTTTCTTTGCATACAGGAATCTAAACCAGTAAAAAAGCTGGGTCCAAAGACAATGGTCAGTTGTACTGGATTTAGTTAATCTTAGCAGAAGTAAAGCAGATCTATCCATTGGAAGCCAGACCTTACTGGTAGGACACTGCCCCATGAAACTTTTTAACTTAGTGGTTTTGAGAGATTTGCAAGTCAAGGCTGAGCGCTGGCTAAAATTTGTCTGTGCTTTTTTTGACTGAGAAGAAAAGATCTAGGCCAACAAAACGCCGACACGTGCAAGAGAGTTCCAGCTCTTCAGAGAGTAGCAGTGAAGACATAGAACTGGACTTAGCAGACAGTTCAGAGGAGGAGACGACAAGCAAGGAGGAGTGTGCATTTCCCAGTATTGATTTGTGGATACCAACACGGACAAATACACAGGAGTCAAACAAAGGAAGATACCAAACTCCATCCCTTTTCTGTCCTGTGAGTGCTGATGCAAAGACCGGTAGCAGTGAAGTTCCAAGTGCAACGTGTGATGGAGCCGAGGACAGAGTTGCTGATAAATCGTCAGAGTTGAACACCCTCCTAAGGGGCATTGCACGTCCACATTCAACGGACACCATTGTGAAGAATCCAGCAGAAGTAATGAACAAGGTGAATCCTGGGATTCTCAGTCTGTTCTTGATGGGATTGGTGCTTAGATCAGAAGTGACTGGGAAGTGCAGTTGCTGTAGTAAAGAGAGTATGTGATGAGTAGATGGCAAAATCTTTTTTGCGCCTCTGTTGGCTGCTTTCTCACTATGCCATTGGGGGGTGCTGTTGGAAACTGAGCTGTGGGATTAAACAGAAATTTCTAGCACTGCCTCCCCATGCATTACCTAGAAAATAGCTGTGTTCCTTCCTACATGTAGTTTCACAGAAACAAAACTTTTTTTAGATCTCATAAAGCAGAATTGTCCAGTGAATTGTGGCGTCTCTCTACCCTGGTGACTAGGGCATATTGGCTTAGAATTTGGAAGAATTAAGTTACTTATACATCTGTATCTGATTCTGAACTGGATTTTCACCCCAGATAAGGTACTGAAACAGTACAAACCCTCCTAGCACATTTTTGCAGAAAGATACTCCTTAGCAAAACATTAAATATCTAAATCGCTATTTAAGTTCACGTAAGCAAAATTGTTCTGACTTTTGTGTTAAGAATTGCACATGTGCCCTAAACTGCGGGGCCAATTGCACCAATGACAAGTTTGTTGGTTACAGAAGAGGTGTGTTCATGGGGGTTATGGTATGCAAGGGTTGTAAGTGCTTATCTGGCATAATCAGTCTTAATTTTGATTACTCATACAGCATTATTTTACTAGCAGAAGTTTAGAGGAGAGTCAGTGGCATTTCCAAACCTCTTCCTGTACATTCCTTTGTACTGTTAAGCCAAAAAATATAAAGAGAATCATTCAATAAATTCTGACCCTCAGTGTGGCTTTTTGTAGCTACCTCACACAAAGGCTTTTACAAAGTAGATATTTGGTATTGTGACAATGCACAAGGTTTAAAAGATAAGGTAAATGTCTGCACTTAGGGGCTGATTTCATTTAATAAGATACTTTCAACAGCAGGAATATTGAAAACTTTTGTACCTTCTGTGTATAGTCAGTGCAAGTAATTTTCTGAGAGATACTTTCCCTTTCATATTTTTTTGTATGCTTTCATATTAAGGCTTCCAGATGTGGAAAGCAAGTGCTACGGGTTACCCTGGAGAATGTGAGAAGAGTATTAAGAAATAACACATGCTTTCAGAGGAAACTTGTAAGTGCCTCTTCTGTCTTGTCTGCTCTTGTGATGTGAGCACTGCCAGGCCGTATTTAGTGGGAAATGTCTTTTGATAGAATCACATACCTTCTTGCACTGTAGTCACAAGAGGAAAGGCTCATAATTTTTTTTTCATAACTGCCCCATGAATAGTTTGTCCTGGGACTAATTTTGGTAGAACCTTCCTAATTGGAACTCTATGTATTTGTTCATGCACAGCAATCAAAGATACTAAAACCTTCTGCCGCTGTTTTAACAAAAACATCTGGAGTTAGTACATCTGTTGGGCAGAAGCTTCAGGGGCTGCAGAACATCACGGAGAAAAGTTACCGTCAAGAGAGAGAGCGTTTGAGAAGAATGAACCTTGACAGAAAGCTTCTAATGGCAGTAACACCCTGGGTGGGCAATGTGCTACTGCCTTGCACCTTGCAAACCGGGAGGATGGCTTTTTATCAGACAAAAGGTAGTGGTGACCCATCAGGGGTAGTACTCTCCTACTTTTTGTCCCTACTTTCTGACATTTTGTAAGTGAACACCCAGCTGATTTTGATGTTGGACTTTTTTCTAGCTGATTCTATTCAAGAGAAGATTAAGTCGGTCAGTCTCGTGAGCACTCCCCTGTTCACGCTTTTCATTCAGGTAGGTTTACTGTCTTAAATTATCCACTTTCAGACAGTGGTAATCTTTATTTCTGTATTTGGTGCTTAAATAAACGGTTAGTCTTTGTTTCTTAAACAAATCATCTAATTGCTGGACTAATCTGACCTCATGGCTTGCATATGATGTTTCTTAAATAAATCCTGCATCCAAAATCTAATACTGTCAGGACTTTTTCTGTAAGTGTAAAAATGTCACCAGAATCTTGCATGTGAAGCCTCTCCAATTCAGTCAGTGGCCCTACCAGAACATTTTTGTTCTCAATCAAACTTTAATTCTCATCTTGCAGCTCTTTCAGATTGATACCAATGGCTGTATGAAGATTATACGCGAGAGAAGGCTAAGGCAGTCAGAGCTTCTTAGAGCTAATGCAAGAAGGCCTCAGCAGGTATTGCACATGGTCTGTTTCTAAGCTTTTCCCACTGAAGTCTTGACTAAAGTAGAGATTTTTCATTGTGTGTGGCCAGTGCTGCTGTTTGTGTGTGTGTGTGTGTGTGTGTGTTACCAATTTGTTTTGGTTCAGAAGCATAATAAAATATATAGGATGTTGGCAGATATGGGTTTGATTGACATCTGTGCTGTTTTAATGATCTTTAGATATCTCAGAAGTATAATTTAATATAATTTTTTTGGCAGGCTTCCCAAAATATGGAGACTTCTTCAGGTACCTACCAGAACATTTATTTTTATGATGTACAAGAACTTTCACTTAATTCATCACCGTTACATTAATGACCAATTTAACTGAAGGAGAACTTTTGGAACAAAACTACATTGTCATGCTCATTTTTGCTAGCTCTTGGATCTTTCAGTTATTGGCTAAATATGTTACCCTTTGGTAAGGACTCGAAAAAATACTGAAAGGCTGGGGGACCAGTGGCACTGGGCCACCAGTTCTGTAGACTATTGCTGTTACGCTTTTCTCCAGCAAGGTGCTGGCTGTAGGCTGTAGTGAACATGCTGGCACCAACCAAAACCCGTTTGTTGTTGTCATCCTGGCTGATGCAAAGTGCCTATGTACAATTCCTTGTGTGCAGTGTTAAGGTACATTCCTAGCCCATCTGTGATTTCTGGGGAAAATTACATCATCACTGAACAAGTGGTAAGCTTGCTGCATCAGAGTTCTCTGGCAGACATCGGGACGGGGCTTGATTAAATCAAGACTATGGTGTTGTAGGAACTCTCACAAACAGGAATTTTGCTACTTCCAGTGCAGGGTGCTTGATGCTTAATAGTTAAGGAATGGCTTTTGAAAATACTGTTCAATCTTTCTAATTTTTTTTTTTTTTTTTTTTTACTTTATTTCCCCTCCTCTATAGGCAATTCATCACAATCTTGTACTCAGAGGAACTCCCGAAGGGGCATACCAAGGAATGCTGTCAAGAGACCTGTTGCCTTAAAAGCAAGGGACACTGCTGCTGCTGTCTTTGAGAGCAGTGCTCCTGCCATGCAGGGAGGTCTTCCAGCCCAAGTGCAAAGACAGAAGCCTAAAACTGTCTCAGAATTACTGAGAGAGAAGCGGCTAAGAGAATCCCGGGCTAAGAAAGCTATGCAGAGGACAGTATTTGTTACCCCACAGATGGTGGTTTCAGGGCCTCTGATAATCCAGCACACACCACAGCAAATCATTCCTTCTGCACAAGCAGGGAGCAAACCTGCAGCAGTTAGTTGTACAAATAGCCAAGTACAGTGTGCACCAGCTCCATTGCCAGCATTTAGTTCTGTTCCAGGTTCAACTTCTACCGCTATTGTGCTTGAAAACCATTCTTCATCAGTGCCAGGAACTGGGGAAAGCCCCGTTTCCTCACAAGGGACGGAACTACAATCCAATAAGGAACTAAAAGAGCAAGCTTTGGAAAGTAGCCTTGAAGGAGGGGTTTTTCCAGGCATGAATCCAGCTGCAGCAGAGAAAGCCCCAAATCAGGGAGGGTGCAATGGTCAGGTCCTAGCTGGTAGCTCAGCTTCAGTAGTGTTGCAAAACCAAGCTTTTGTGCCACATCAGATTACAGTGGTGCCTGTTGGCATTGAGTCTGGCACCAACAAATTGTCTCTTTCTGCACCAGTTACCTGTGAGCTAAATAGTAATGGGCCACAACAGAGGCCAGTCAATCTATTGCCTGCTCTTGTAACGCCACAAACTGGTTCGCATTTGATTCCCAACAGCATACTGCCTTTCACGTGGGTCGTAACGCCACAGGCTTTGCTCCCCACTGCTGTACAAACTGTGGTGGGTGTTCCCCAAGGACTGCCAGCTGCTGCTGTGAGAAGTCAATGTCAGACAACTGTGACTTCCAATGGCAATGTCTCTAGCTTAGGAGTGCCTCCTGTACCAGCTGGAGCAAATACGCCTCACCCCAGCAGTGCAGAGACAAAAGCACCAAGTGCCCAGTTAGCAGAAGGAGTACCTTTGGGAAAGACAGCTAACCATTCCACAATTCTTCAACCTATGACCTCAGCGAGTCCTGGATGCACCACATCCAGCGTTTCTTCTGCAGCATCTGCATGTTCAGATGGCTTCTCCAAGGCTTCTGACTCCTCTGCAGCTCAGACTGTTCTTCCCCCTGATGCACCAACCCTGCATGCTGTGCTGCTGCCCCAAACACAGCTACCTGCAAGCACTCAAGGGTCTGATTCCCAATCCGTGTCAAGTCTCACTAGCTTGGGAAAGAGCCATGACTCTATTACAACAAACGGATCATCTTCCAATCCAAGTATCATCACAAAAGGGATTGTGCTACAGCCAGGAGATCCAGTTCCCCATAACAATGTCCCAAGGAACTCTGATTGCTTTGCTGCACAAGCATCGAAAAATAGACCTATTGCCTCCAAACCTCCGACTATGCAGCCCGCTGACAGTCCACCCCAGCCAACAACTTCCAGTGCAGAAAAGAATCTACTTGACTTTAGCCTGATATCCCTTGAAGATGAGGGGCTAGTGAAGGAGTGGCTGAATGGGAAACAAGGTGTCCAGGTACCATCACTGCAAACCAAGTTGCCTTATTTGCCACCTTTTCTGTGCAACTTGAAAACCCTGTCAAAGCTACTTCTGCAGAAAGCAGCTCTAGAAGAGCAAGCGGCATGTCTTCTGGCTTCTGATGCTGGTCAGGATGAGGGCGCTGGGGTTGATTTGCATGCTATCAAAGAACTGGTGCAGCAGAAACTTGGCGATAACCCTGCTTACCTCCTACTGAAAGCCAGATTCCTAGCAGCCTTTACACTCCCAGCTGTACTAGCAACTCTGCCTCCTCCAAAAGTGACAACAACTCTGTCAGCCAGCAGAAAGCAATATGAAGAGAGCGACGAAGAGGAGTGGCAGAGTGAGAAGGAAGTGTCTGACGAAGAGAGTTGTGAGAATGAATTAACAGGTGTACGGTTGGATTGGACAGTTGGTGATGAGCCTGGAGATAAAGATGCTGATTTACTAAATCAGGTAAAACAGAGGTGCCAGGGACTAAAAGCAGAAAGTTACTGCCAGCTAAATATTGCACTGGAGTCCAGGGTGAAACCCCCACTGTTCTTACGTGTAGCAGAAATTTGGTCCTTTTGAAGAAGCATAGTTTTGCAGCTGATAAAAGGAAAAGCTCTCTAGCTCAGCTGGGAGCCCTTAGTCTTCACAAGAGTAAAAGTCCCATGGTTTTTGTAGCACATTAAACTTGACGTGATAGTTCCCAGAAGTGGGTATCAAAGCTCCTTTCCTCTTACGGTTTATAATCTGCTGCACTGACTCCTGTATTTTTTAAATCAGGCCCTTGTTTTTCATTGTATGTGTCCTTTAAACCCCAGTAATATCAGGGGGATTGTGTACGTTTGCTGCTATTGCCGTTTGAAGTCTTCGTCCTGAATTGTTTTATATGACTAGAGATTATTAGAGTATATGGATCGATGTAGACCATAATGTCAACCTAAATCAGTGTCTGATTTTTGAGCTAAATCCATTACTGCCCAGCACTGTTTCTTACAGAACATGCCAGGAAGCTGTGTAGCTCAGACTTGCATTTCAATTCATTGTGGCTCCAAAATAAACAAACAAAACACTAATGAAGATAAATAAACAAGGTAAATGGCTGTTTCTACAGAAAGATTGCAAAGCTGCCTGAAGATCAGAGCTTTCCCATAGTAAAAGCCAGCAGTTATCTGTTCTGGCTCTGACTTTTGGGTCTAGGCCAAATTCAGTGTAGTTTGAACTGCAAGCAGTTGGTCCAAAAGTCACCAGCAATTCTTCACTGCCTGCTAGCCTTACTGCCAACCTCTCTGTCCTGTGTCATCTTCCACCAGGCTCCCTCCCACTCCTTTTATTAATGCTATAGCCAAGTTGTTTTCCTGGTGCTTTTCAGTGAAAAGTTTGTGGTAGGGGTATGTTTTATGAGAAATCAAAAGCTTGTGTTGACCTGTGTTGTCTGGGGCACTGTCTGGCTCCAGCAGTGAAAGCTAAAGCATCACTTGTGGCAGGCATGCAGCCTCTCTAATGAATGGTTGTGCCCGCAACCTTTGTAACAAACGGTTGTGCCCAGACAGAAACTGCAGCAGGAACTGCTCCAGTTTGGTAGCGGTAGCAGAAGCAGGAAGAAATGCTAGTGTTGGCTGAAGGTTTCGCTCTGAAAACTTTGGGATGTTTTGTGCCTGCTGTGACCTTGGTAATAGAATGTTGTTGTCCCATGCTTAATTTTGAAAATAAATGGAAGATTGTTTTGGAAATCTTTGTGAGCTCCCTAAAATAAAAAGATGGCTGAAGGGGTTCTTTTGCAATTATGCTAGCTCACATGGTGTTGATAAGTCTCTTCTGCTTATGTTGCAGGGCATGGGAGCTGAAGAGAATGCTGCACAGTCTGTTTCGGGCTCCTGCACTGATGTGGCTGATGCCAGTGCTCCTCAAATCAGGAGAAGTGCCCGCTTCAGGAAAAGGAGGAGGATGTGAGAAGGAAATGTGTTAGTAGCTACTCAGTGGATCTTGTATTTCTTGCCTGAGAAGAGAACCTGAAACGCATTTGTCTGTGGTACAGCTTAGACAATGAATCGTGACCCTAGAAAAGGACTGAAATTATCTCAACTTTTGTTCCCATAGGACACAGAGTTCTATAATCACCCATTAATCATAGACTAAGGCTAATACTTTGACATTCGGGGGAGGGAAAGTTGATGTCTGTGTGATAAAATTATATACAAAAGTCATGAAGTTCAAACATTTGGCAGCCTTTTAGTCCATGCTACTGCCTACTTGCATTATACCTAGTTGGTAGCACTCTACAGGCTTGTCTGCTAAAATGAGACTAGTAGAGGTTCATAATTGGTGGGCCAGGAAAGCCTGGGCAGCTACTGCTGAAGAGAGGGTTTGTGTGTGTGAGTGCTAAGCACTTGCAGCAGAAGCTGAAGTAAATCCCTGCTGCAAGTTTGAGCAGGCTGGTGGTAAGATGTCCTTGCTCAGGGTTGTCAAGCAATCCTCTAGATCCTGGGCAGGTAGCATCAGCTCTTTGTGTAGTTTGCCCTCTGTAGCCTGGCTTGTGAGTCTTGAAGTGAAGAATAGTATTAAAAGCTAGTGGGAACCTGGGGCTTAAGACTAGCGGGTACTTCAATGGAGTTTGTCTTCAACACTTCATCTCTGAACAACTTCCCCCTGCCCCCCCATCCCATATGGCTTCATTTCTCTACATGTATTAACAGGACAGCTTCTGTAGGGTACAAGTGTGTGATGGCTTAATATCTGTGGAGGCTTTTGGTGCAATAGACCGAATGAACACGAACGGTGTTTGATTCACATAGTTGTTAGATGAGACTGTTCGGGTTTCTTCTTTAAAATTGGTTTTAGAAACTCCAAAAGGGCAGCTTCTCTATAAAAATGCTGTGACTAATAGGAGTTGTTTGTGCTTTGTTACAGGAGTCACTTGACTGTGGGTCTGCCTTCCTGCGTGGCAGTAGGAGATACTCTTTGCACTATTCACTTTTAACACTTCCAACAAACTGACTAGACGGACCTGGGGGAGAGGAAAATGGCTGGACTGGTTTTCCCATCACCTAACAAAGTCTGCATCTTTAGACAAGTTGCAAAAAATGAAACAAAATGACTGGAGGGAAGTCTTTCAGGCGTAGACCAATTCTGTTCTCTTTCAGACTAGCACCTGCCATAGATGCTGGGGGTCAGGGGAGATTGCTGGAGATCTGGGGAAACCAGCAATGATGGTTATTTATTTCCTTTTTGTGGTAGCCCCTATTTATGTGAATGTTTATCCATGTTCAGAATATGTTGTTCATTGGGTGTTATTTCTTTTTAGTGCTGTGACAGTGGTTTTGCTTGATAGCTAACTGACTGACTACTGCTGAGTAAGCAGCAGATTAATTTTGTATCAAAATGAGTCTTGAGTATTTGTTGAAATACAGATGTTTTATTTTTCTCACTTAAAAATTACTGATGTATTCTGTGTGGTTTTTTTTCTGGTAAATAGTGCTTTTAATAATGTGTGTATGAGTATGATTGCTAATGAGAAAAATGAAGTTTGCAAGCTGCATGAAAACCAGGGAGAATGGGGAAGATGAATATGCATGTGGCTAAAACTGCAGGATTGAATTAGGCTTGGATTTTTTCTTGATTCTTCCACAGCCTGCCCCATACAGACATTAGCAAATCACTTTACAAAAACTTGTTTCTTCATTCATAAAACAGCAACTTCTGTTTTACAGAGAGGTGCAAAGCTAGCTGAGTCAAAGCTGATAAAATCTAGTGGAAAAGTGCTGCAGAAAGCTTCATTCCACTGCACTGGCTAATCTTCCCAAGAGTGTAGTGGTGAATTTAGAGTGCTGTGAGGTGCAACTCTACAAGCACCCTTTAGGCAGAGCTGGTGTTGGGGACAGTGGATACCGATGTTGCTGTAATTGGGTGTCAGGACATTATGGAGCAAAAGGAATTATTTTGAAATGGCTTTCCTTTGCAGTGTACTCTATTTTCCATAAGCCAGCATAGATAACATTTTTCCAAGAAATTCAGATATGGCAGAAGCTCTGCCATACAGTTCTGTGTGCTAGTCACCACAGGCCTGTTACCGTGAGGCACTGGTAGTAAATGTGATCTGTGCTCCAGATGATTGTTGTCCTTTGCAAATGCTGCTCAAGAGATGCCTTTGTAATCCTACTGCTTGTGGAAAAACTTTGTGTAACTATAAGAAGCTGTCTTTGTTCTTTTTCAGGATTAAATTGATCTGTTACTATAGAACAAAAACTCCTGAGGCTAGATAGGTCAATTAGCAGACATTCCGATTACCTTCAGCAAGGGCATAGCTAATAGAGGTATTGTATCTTTTTTTAGTGTAAAGCTAATTTAATGCCTAACAAGAAGCACAGGCTTAAAGAATCGCTGAGCATCTCTGCCCCACTCCTAATGATAACATGGAGAAACTCTGCAGAAACTTAGAAAGCAGAACAAAGAGTAGAGTGGGAAGCTAATGGGAAAATGTGTCATGCTGCCATGGTATCAGAGCGTGTATGTTCTCGAGACTTTTTTAAAACAGACTGTTAGTGAGTTCTTGTTGCAGCTACAGTTCGAGGACTGTGGGAAGGCGGGGAGGCAGTCAAAGGTATGATGTTGATGCTTAACATCATTACAATGCTGCTTGCTGTGCTGCTCCTTTAATTATTGTTAGAGCCACAGCCTGTAATTTGGGAATCGTGGGTTATGTTCTTTGCTTTGCCAAGACTTGACTCCTTTTCCCTCAAAATACTGAGTTGTCGTAATTATGCTTGAAGCTTAAGGACATCCAAAATTAGAGGCATCATTATAGAAATCATCCTTTTCAGCTGAACTCTAAACCAAGAGAGAGTTCTTGCTGCCACCTGCTTTCCTGTATAAAGATGTTAACAGCTGAAAGGCCATTTTAAGAGCCTCTTTCTTCTAACTCTGGCTTGTTTTGTCCCATGAAATCAGCTGAACAGACCTGTGTCTGTGACCTTTGTTCTTTTTAGTCTTTCTGACCACTGAAGAAACTTTCTGGACCCTATCTGGTGCTTCAGCGGTGCAGACTGGAGAACAAAGCCAGAATGAGTAAAAGCACTGCATGTATAATGCTGCTGACTTGCAATGCAACTAGTGTTTTTTTCCTCCCCCATCACCCATTCTGGCTTCCCCTTTTTTTTTCTGGCTTTTTTTTTTTTCCTTCTTCCCTTTCTTGTCTCGGAGTATAGCTGAGTAGTTTCCCCTTTTCTCTTTTCTCAGACCAGTTTTGCTCCTGGAATGATCTTTCTTCTAGCCAGAATATAAAGGGAGGCTGCATCCAAGACAAGTTCTCTCAGAGACAGGACACAGATGAGTGCTGCTAGACCAGGAGAGGAAACAAGGAGGCTTTTGACTGCACAGGCTCAGGTTGGTCCGTGTAATGCAGAACGGTTTATATTAACAAGGAGAATTTTTGTTTTGCAGCTCTGAGGTAAGGAGGTGGTGTTTATCAACAGGGGAATGCGTTTCTTGTAATCTGCTGGAGCTGGTTTGCTGTCGGGCAGAGCAGAGTATTTTCTCTGTGCTAAGTAATGACTAGTTCTATGTCAGTCCAGCTCATTAAAGTTAACTGACAATGTAATGTGTAACAAGTATGTGCTGAAGATGCTGGAGCACAAAAACAATGAAGGCTTGAGATGACCTTGGAGAGAGATGCAGTAAGATGTGTGTGAAATCCCAGCCCATGTATAGCTGCTGATGGTTAGAACTCTGTTCCCACCCTCCCTGCCCCCAAAAACGTGACTAAAAATGTGAATACTAAGGTTTCTTCCTGAGCCACTGGAAATGACAATGGCTACTGCAGTCAACTCATACATGTGATTATAAGCATAGTAATTAATGACTGGCATTTCAGAAGGTACTCATTATGGAACAGTCTGACCACAAAGGGGCAAAGAAATAAAAATAATGCCAGTTTCTTATTTGAAAGGCAAAGAAGCCTGGGTATAGAAGTGTTGGATTTTCTGCATCTGTTTACATGCGCACTTCCAGGCTGAGAAGTAGTAGTTTTTCTGACCCTGTGGTTAATAGCAGGCTCTTGTCGGGAGGCAGGTAACTAGGAACCTCGGAGTACAGCTGCTGAAGGGGAGCACTGCAACAAGCTCCCACCAAACAAACACACAGAAGCACTCTTCATCACTGGGAAGGCTTCCATGGCCTCTCCATGTGTCTGTGTGTTAGTCACACAGGTGGTGTTTGTGAGCACATAGTGCTGAAGCTGCACAGGTGGAATCTGTGAGGTGGATGTGAGAGGCAGCTGACCTCATGGTTTCCTGGTACATGATTTGCACCTCTGTTTACAGTGAAAATTCTATACAGCTGTGTGTTCCCCTTGCACAGGGATAAAGCACACTGTGCAGAAAAACAGCTTTTGTATGATTACAGCTGAACACAGTTAAGGCTATTGCCACTGGGGGTTTTCACAGAGCCTTTTGTGGGTGTTAGATTTAGTGACTGTGTGGTCAGACAGAATACAGGGATCTCGAATGCTGGGAGATGGTGAAAGAAGAGTGTGAACTGTTTATAAAGCAGAGGCAACAGCTAATTAGGAGAGCTTTAAAGATGTTTTCACTCCAGAGGATGCTTAGTTTCAAATTGGAAAGTTGTGGTTTGCCATCAGCTTATCCTGTGTTGTGTTCCACCCTTTTTGTATTGTTTATGGGGATTAAAGATTTAATTGTAAGCATAGCTGAGCATCTGGAGAACCCATGGTGAAGTCAGTGAGATGTGACAGCACTTTCTAGGGGTATGCTGTTGGGAATCTAGTTAACTGGATTTTCCTCTATTCATGGGGCTCTCAATGACTTGCTTATTGCCAATGGACCTGTTGCTAAATAGTTTCACTTTCCTCTTGCTGGGAGATGTTCAGCTGGTTGGAGGGAGATCATCAATATTTGGTGACTTCTATTTTCTCCGAATTTCACACTAGCTCTCCTTCACGTATGTGTCAGCAGCATTAGCGCTAGCCTTGCAGCTGTTGGTATCTGGTACCACACTGTTCTTTCAGGTATGACTGTAGGGTATCACCATGTTCAGCAGGTGATTTGCAAGTTCTGAGTTAAAGACCTCATGGGAGATGTGTTCCTGTATCTAAAAGACGCTTTTCCATTCTCAGTCTGTTAACATACTTGGTTTCATCACCTGCCGCCACTACTCTAGGAGGCTTAAAGTCTGCTTGTTTGTTTTCAAGACAGGACAACACTGCTCACTAATACTTCTCACTCACCAACATGTTGGAAGAAGATAATGATGAGACATGTTGGAATAACCTGGAGAACTTCCGGGTGAAGCTGATCTCCGTGATAGATCCTTCCCGTATAACACCCTATCTTCGCCAGTGCAAAGTGATCAGCCATGATGACGAGGAACAAGTTCTTAATGACCCCAGCCTGGTCATGCGCAAACGGAAGGCAGGTGGGTGAAGCGCAGCCTTCGGCTCTGTAGATGCTCCCATGCTTTGTTGGTTCTTGGGAGCAGATTGAAACAGGGTGCTAACAGACTGAGCCTGAAGGAATGCATTGCTTCTGGGTTACCATCTGCTTGTGTTTAGACATGAAAGTTGTAGGCACTGCTGTGCAGCCCCTTTCCTCTCCCTTTCCCCAGCACATGATTGTGTGGAGAGGAGGAATGGAGATGGTTCTATCAATGCATTCCCGAGCTGTGTAAGGGGAATGGGAACACAGAGGGTGTGCGGCTTTTTGGTGTTCTGGATCTCTAGATCAGCGTAAGGGAGGGAGTTGCTTGGGTTTAACCCACAAGGCTATTCTTGTGTAACAATTTTGCAGGAGGAGATTTCCAAGATTAATTCAGTATGTATTGTCCCTCATTCCTGTCTTCTGGTGTTCGAGGGAACGTTGGCAGCACATTAAGTAAATTCTTCGTGACTGTTCTATACAGTCCTGGTCTTGTTCCAACCAGAGAGAATGACAGAATTCATTATGCCATTAGTACATCTTTTGGATTGGATTAACTCTTATTGATAAATTACTGAGGGTCATTGAAAAAAAATTATTTTCCCTGTTTTCCAGATTGGGAAACTGCAGAACACAGAAAAGAAAGCCCCCTGGGCTTGATTTGGTACAGAGTATTTCTAAACAAAGTAGGGAACTGAGCTCAAAGTCTTTTTAGTCCAGGCTCCCTTAGGCTTGTCCCTGCTACCTCTCTAGTTATACACAGTGTTCTTACACTAGTGATCCTTTTTTCCTATATTTGCCTCTGGTATTTGGAAGTGGAGCCTTGAGCTGCAGAAACTGTCATGGTGCTTTGTTCTAACTTGTGTTTTCTGTAAGTATCAGCAGGATAACAAAGTGTTCTTCTGAGATCTGCTTTTTGCATGCAGTGTAGTAGGAGCTCAGTACAAGGGTTAAGTTTTAACTGTTCCTTCACAGTTAAAATACTTTTATATAGCTACTGGGCAATTGGCTTAAGATTGGCTGGGGGATTTGGTCCCAGGGACCTTAATCTGCATGTGGAGAAAGTGGAGTAATGTTTTGTTATGTTAGAAGTAGATAAAGAGATAAATAAACGAATAGAATATCCTGTTGCCATTATTTCAGGTGTTCTTCTGGACATTCTTCAACGAACAGGACACAAGGGCTTTGAGGCGTTTCTGGAGAGTCTTGAGCTTTATTATCCGCAACTGTATAAGAAAATAACTGGCAAGGAGCCCAGCAGGGTTTTCTCTATGATTATAGGTAATGTTTGTGTTCTGAAAAAACAGCTATACATTTAGTGTTGCTGTGCAAATTAAGGGGGGATTCGCCTCAGCTCTTGTCTCTCCCCAGCTTCACTGAGCAGAGTTGGGAGCATTCCTTGGCTTGCTCCCTTAGTGCTTCAGAAGGGTTCTAGCAAGAATGGCCCTGCTGTCTGGCATCACAGGCTGGACCTGGGAGGGTGCAGGAGGAAGCAGAAGGATCAATTCTTCCTTCTACCTCTTCTGTCACTGACACTGTGGTGTAGAAATGCACAGAGCAGGGTGGAAACAGATAATTTGATTCCACATGTCTTTAGGGTTTGCATCACATGCTTGTGCGTGGCATGTGATGATCCCAAGCTACAGTAGTAAGTGGGTGGGAACCTGTGCTGTATGTGTGTCCGGGGAGCAGACAGGACAGCGGTGGCTGACACCTGCCCACCAAACAGACACCGCTGGGGAATCCGGCCTGAGCCAGCTCCTGATGAACGAGATCATGAAGCTGCAGAGCACTGTGCAGGAGGAGCGCCGGAAGGCCCAGGAGCTCACCATGTGGCTGCACACCAAAGAGGACACGATCAGAGAGATGTGGGTGAGGGACAGCCTGCTCCGCAAGCACCAAGAGCGGGCGCAGAAGATGAAGGAGGAGAGGGACAGCCTGAGCAAGGAGCTGCGGAAGTGCAAGGACGAGAACTACAACCTGGCAATGAGCTACGCCAAACAGAGCGAGGAGAAGAGCACTGCCCTCATGAAGAACCGGGACCTGATCCTAGAGGTCAGTCAACCTTTTCTAAAGCTTCCTCCTTCTTACCTGATCCCTGGAAGACTGTGGTGTGCACCAGACTTGTCTTTGCCCAGGATGGTCTGGACCAGTCCAGCATGAGATTCTGTGCATCTTCTCTAGCAAGTGGCATGTCTTGGTGATCCCTAGTTCAGACCAGCTGGACCATGTATCACAAGTTATGCTGCGAAGAATTAGCAGTCTTGCCCTCATTCAAGACTGGGCCCTCTCACAAGAGCAACATGTTGTATCCATTTAGCACAAATGCAAGACTCTGGTCCCCAGAGTACCGAGCATCCCGAGGAAAACAAAGCTGGGGAGAAACTTGCCCCATGTTTGTCTGGGGAATGAAATGAGAACTGCTTTTGCAGGCCAGAGTTTTCTCTTTGTTACTGATGAGCTCTGAACCTTCTTGTAGATCGATCACTTGAAGCACAGCCTCATGAAGGCTGAGGATGACTGCAAACTGGAGCGTAAGCACACGATGAAACTGAAGCACGCCATAGAGCAGCGCCCAAGCCATGAGGTGATGTGGGAGATCCAGCAGGAGAAGGAGTTGCTCTTGGCCAAGAATCAGGAGCTGGAGAACACTCTCCAGGTTGGTGGGGGGTGGTTGAATATGGACTCCTGAGAAGTGATTATTTGTAGCAGCCAGGGCAGTGGTGGGGCTGCACTGAAGATTGTGTGGGTCAGCTGTGGCCTTGTTCTCCCAAGTCAAATAGAGCACTTAAGACTGTGGGGAAAGACTTAATATGGAGTTAGATGGTTGCTGTATCTCACTTTTTTTTTTGTCCAGCAGGCTGCCAGGGAACAGAATTTGGAGAAGAGCCTGTCCAGTGAGACTCTGGAGAATGACTGTAGCCAGATACTAGAAGAACGCCGGGAGCTGATGAATACCATTTACAGCCTTCGCAAGGAGCTGCGGCGAGCTGAGGTGCTCCAAGACAAAGTACGTGATGCGTTGCAAATTCCTGCTGAGGGTCAGCGTGTAAGATAGGCAGATGAAGCACCTGTAATGTCTTGCCTATGGAGCAGAGGAGCTGCTCAGCAGTCATCCTTGCTGTTCCTACTCTAGTGTCTGTGTTATAGTTTGTTGAAAAAAGGCACACTAATATTTTAGTGTTCTGTGTCTGTGGCATTAACTGTTACTGTTAATGCCTGTGTTAATTAACAGTTCCTTCCTCAGCCTGGAGTGTAATGGGAGCTTTTATCATGATTGACAGCTCGGGTACACATAAATCTATCACGTTAGCAGTCCTCCTAGTCATGTTGACCAACCTGCTGGTTGGCCTTGCTCCAACTGGGCAGTCTGGCTGAACTTTGACATTTCACGGAGGTCTGGCCATAGCAATCTGTGGCACAGAGCAGAAGCGGTCAGAGTGTAGCTCAGGCTCTGCCCACAAGCAGGGTGCCTTTGACCTTGTCTCAACAGTATGCAGAGGAAAAAGAGATGCTTGAACTACAGTGCACATCTCTGAGGAAGGACTCCCAGATGTATAAAAAACGGATTGAAGCTGTCTTGCAGCAGATGGAGGAAGTGGCTTCAGAAAGAGACCAGGTGATAAAACATTCCTCTTGGAGCTGCTGCTAATCCCTGCTTCGCTGCTTGAAGTGGGCAGATACTGTAACCCTGAATGTACTATTGTGTGACATGCCACGATGTGTTCTCCCTTACGCCAGGCACTCCTGACCCGAGAACAGTTCTATATGCAGTACTCCAAGAACCTGGTTGAGAGGGACGGTTACCGCAAGCAGATTCGGGAGCTGGGGGAGCGATGTGATGAAATGCAACTGCAGCTCTTCCAAAAGGAGAGTCAGTTACTGGCTACTGAAGCCAAGCTGAAAAGTTTGCAACTGGAGCTACCCACACCGGTATGTCTGCGGGGTTGTCATCTGTATGATGGGTTGGGAAGCTGAGTATGGGGCCAGAGTGTGGCTGTTCCGAGGCCTTTGCACCTAACCAGTTCAATTCAGCAGGCAGTGGCCAGCTGTGTGGGTAACCGTTTCCATGCAAATGCCGAGTTTAGAAAAATGAAAGACATGATGGTTCCTATTACCTCACCCTGGTTCCAGGCATGGATAAGCTGGATTGATGCAAGCTGAGGCCTTCTGTGTTTGTGTTTGGAGCATGTCCAAAGATGTGAGGGGATCCTCAACCACCAAAGAGTGAACTCTATTTAGAGACTGTCTGTGAGCCATTTCGATGGAATGGGAGCAGGTGTAAGGCTGTTAAAGTTTCTGGAATGAAATTAGATATACAAGGGATTTTAATTAATGTGGCATCTTGTGTACTTTCTCCAAGTGGTCAGACAGGAGTATAGGAGGGAGGAAGTCCACACTTCTCTGTTTTCTGGAGCTTTCAGTCTCCTGTATATTCCCTTACTACCACTTCCTTGCTTATGAGGAATGATTAATTTATACTGTTTTTATTTCAGACCTCTGACCTGGACGATACCTCCTCCAGAGATTCCCAGGAAGTGAGTAGGGTGCCTTGTTTACCTATTACTTTCTTCTGGAATGGTTTCAAATTCCACACTTGTGCTCAGTTCCCTCAGTAACAGCAGTTTTCAATCCATGGCTCAGGCTCATTTCAGTGCTATCAAAAAGTAGAGAGGCAGCAAAACAGACCAGTGACAGAATCTCCCTGTGTCCTGAGATTTCTAAGTGTAGGACACAGTTATGGCATTTAGTCAGTAAGATTTGTTGAGTCTAAGCAAATCAGGGGAATCAAATTACTTTGCTTCTAATTGTCTCTCTTGTGGGAGAACAGGCAAAAATAAGTCTTACCCTGGGGACATCTGTGGTAAAGAGTTTTGACTTAGTTCATAACTTCAGTGTGAAAGAGATTGTCACGCTGTCTGGAGGCTAGAAGTATAAATGAGGCCAAACGAACTGGATCTACTCATGGAGGATAAATCCATGAGTAGATCTGTAACTTCTGGCTCAGCCTCCTGTTTTGCTGACAGCAAAATGCACTAAGGAAAGGTCAGTTCTACGCATGTCCTGTTTCTTTTATTCCTCCATCTGTTCCTAACTACTGTGTGAGACAGAATAAGGGGCAGTTCTCATGTTCTTGCTTTGTTTCTGTCCCATAGCTTACTCTTCACGGTCATCTAGATGAAGATACACAACCGACTAAAAGTAAGGCTTTTATTGGGAGAATGTAGAGTAGAATTCTTGACAGGATGGTCCAGTGTTTCAAAGGGACAGGAAAAAATATTCCTGGGTTTTATTTTTAGTGAAGAACAGGTAGTCTGACTGGCAACTCAGTTTGTGAGACGCTTCTCAGTGCGGTGTGCTTGGCACTCTGAGTAAGACCTCCTTGAGATGACTCAGAATAGGTACCCATAAATCAAGGCATTCTGCCATACCACCATCTTTCTCACCTATAAAAAGGACAGCATGTCCCCAGATGTTGGGAACAGTGAATGTTTGTTAAGATTTTTTGAGAGAAGAAGTTCCACAGGCTGTCTTTTTTACTACATGGTCTCTGAAAGGGTCTTTCATATAGCTGAATGACCTGGGAAAAGTGGTGTCATTAGACCATCCTAGGAGCTCGAGTCTTTTCTTAGGGGGTAATCTGTCTACTGAATTTGTCCAGGAAAAATCACCTGGTGCCTTTGAGAAATAGCTCCTGGGTGCCTTTTTGCCCCCCAGTCCTCTTGCATTTGTGGCAGAGCTGAGAACAGAACAGAACAGACATCCTTCCACTTCAGCTGGACCATGTGGCTTTCTCCAGGGATTTTTCCCTCCCCTCTTCCCTTTTATGTTGCAGGCTATTTTCACAAAAGCAGAACCATGTAGTTAATGTTGTCACTGGTTCTTTTTTTCTGTGGCATCCCTAGTGGAAATGATTCAGCAGTATGGAAATGAATTAATAGGCTCCTCTAAGAACTTGAAATTCTCTTTCAAAACATGTTGAGAAAGGAAGGAAACTAGCACAGTAGAAGAATTTTTCTGTTCTGATCTCCTAGAAGATCTAAACGATCTTTTAATTCATTGAGATGGGAGATTTTTCACAAAACCTAAACAACACTGATCCAAAAAGCCTTTTATTATTCTACCTCGCTCAGTTCAAAAACACGTAGCACAATACCTGATCGTTACATAAGGAGTTTCACTAAAATACGGTCTGATGTGAAGTGCTTGATACACACAACTTAGTTGTTCGGGAACGGGGACAAATTATGGTTAAAATGATTAACGTGATGTCTTGTGGTGACCTCCAACATGATTATTTTTTTTTAATGATGCTAAGCAGAGATGCTTTTTTGTAAAGGTTTGGTTTGCTCCTGCATAAGCAGAAACTAGAAAGCTGATGTCTCTTTCTGAGCCTGATGGGGAAATCCATCATCCTAAGCAAGGTTCAGGGTTCAAGTAAATGAGAAGTGACTTGCGCATTGATCACAGGACTGAATCCTGAACATTTTGAGGCTTGGTTTCAGTTCTGCTGTTGACTCTGGGTACTGCTGGGCAGCTGTGACATTGCACTATTGCTGTTGGATGAACTGGCAGAGGGAGAAGTTACTTCGCAATGGCAACTATGACTAAAGCTGTAATTTTTCCTTCTCTTAGAAGATTGCGCTGAAGGACAAAACCAGCAATTCAGCACTCGAGAGAGCAGTCTGCCTCCAAACTCACACAGTGTAAGAGAATCTTTGTGGGCTCTTCTTTACTATGACTGGGGTTTGTGACCTTTAATGTTCTTGTTAATGATGGATTTACCGGGTTTGAGAAGCGTGTGAGCAGCTGCCGCTTTTCTAAAAGCTAAGCACTTTGTGGAAAATTCACCCTCCAAAAAGGGTGAGCTCTAAACAGCAGAACACTTATGGTGGTTATTTCTCTGTGCCTAGAAGCTTCTTCTAATTACTTTCTGGCCTTCATCTCTGGGTATGGATGTTTTCCAGTTTAATTGTCTGCAGTATTACTGTTTGTACAAGAAAGAGAATCCCATATTTACAAATGGGAGAGAATAAAGATGGTAAAACTATGTGAAACAGATGTATTACCACCCTGCACACACAATAGTGGACAGCCCAGAAATGAACATGCTGTACTTCATTCTGCAGGCCCAAGCAGATGCAGGAAGCTAGCTGTACGCAGTGGACTGCTTTCCTGGATGCAAGTTTTGGTAGTGAACAGCTGTTCTTGGTCATCTGAAGGCATAGGTTCCTTTTTTTTTTTTTTTTCTTTCATTTAAATTTAAAAATGATTAATTGCACAAACAAGTCAGAGGAGAAATGACCAAGCTTATTTGGGTGGTCTGCAGCAGCCAGATGCAATACAACAGCCTCAAAACCGGCCACCTTTGCAGAGTAGGTTTGCACTCCCTGGTGCTAAGATTGGTCTGATCTTCTGAGGAATCCAGTTCACATTTGTTTGGATTTTTTTCCAGTTCAAGGAGTGTGGCTTAGCCAATGAGGAACTGGCAGAAAAGGAGCGGAGGAGGATGAAGGACTGCTTTGAGCGTTACCGAAGGTCTGGACTTTAGTAAGCAGGACTAATGTAGACATAACTGAGTGACTTAAATTATTAGCTTGTTGTATGTATTTCCTCTTTTCTGTCCATCCCCCGTCCCCAAGTCTGATTTATGATGAACATAAATTCATTACAGATCTGTCATGGTTTAACCCCAGCCAGCAACTAAGCACCATGCAGCTGCTCACTCAGAGGCTTATGCTCCTAGCTGAACTGGTTGAGACTCCTGTTTTAGTACCAGAGGTAGCCAAGACAGCAATGATTGCATTTGCTGTGAACCACGCAGATGGTTCCACAGCAGGGAGTGGAGGGTGCTCCAAAGAACTGCAAGTTTAATAAATTTGATAGATTTCTCCCATGCGAGTGAAATCTGACATTCACTCTCCATCTGACATACTGCTGACTTTCAAGACCAAGCTCCCATGACTCTGAATGGGAACAGATTTCCCCCCTGTCTTCTTCAAATGCTCTTGTTGGAAGGCCTGTTCTCCAAATGTCTGGTGTCTTCACTGATCACTGCCTTTATGGAGCATGAGACTGATTAAAACCGTGTAAAACAGGGACCTAAGTTCTAGCATTAGATAGAGGTGCTCCTAATGTCACTGTAAACTACTCTTCTGACTGCTGACAATACTGTTTTTATTAAAGAGAGGACTTTGGGTAGGATTTCTTGGCTTCTTCAACTGAACATCAACAATACACCACGCTTCAAGAAATGTAAGAATGTCTTCATCAGTTTAGACCAATTCTCTTTACCCTATGCTTGCTTCCAGTCACAGCTTTGTTGGGGGTGTGAGCAGACGGTCATTTCAATTAAACACTGAGTGGATTGATACATACTGAACATCCCCACCGAACTCCCCAAAACATTCAAATATTGCTTGTTTGCAGAAAACATCTTCTAAAAATGAAACATCTAGTCTCATTTTCAGAAAAAGAGCAATGCGAAGGGTACCGAAGGACGGACACCACGAGGCGGACTGGGAGAACACCACCGGCAGCGACAACACCGACACCGAAGGCTCCTGAGAGCGGGAGCTGGCCTGCGAGGGAAACGCCATCCTGGTCTGGGGGCTGCCGTGCCCTCTGTAGTTCTCTCTCAGTGGACTACTTTGGTTTTAAAACCATCTGAACAACCATTTATGGAAAGTTAACATTTGTAAGGGGACAGCGTCCCCTCATCCATCTCTTAGAAATGCAGTGATGCAAGAGATGTGCGGCGCACAAATAAAATAAACAGGATTAAATGGTTGTGGGCCCAACGCCCCGACAAGGCCCGGGATGAGCTGCTCTGTAATTAAAGCCCCAGCGGACCGAGGAGGCCCTGCTCCTGGCAGGGAGCTGCAGAAGCCTCGGCCCGTGGAGGGACGAGGCCGCCGGTCCCACCGACCGAAGGCCCCTGGTTGCTGTTCGCTTCCCGCGGCGGGGCGGGCGGGGCCGGCGGCCGCCCGCCCCTGACATGGCCGCCGCCCGCACCCAAAATGGCCGCCGCCGCCTCACTACCCGCCCCGTCCCCGCGCCTGCGCCAGCGCCATGCAGCGGGCGGTGCGGGCCTTGCTCGGGGTCCTGCTCCGCGCCCCGCCGCCATGTCGGCCCCGCCGTCCCCCGCCGCTCCGTCCCCCGCCGCTCCGCCGCCCGGCCTGCAGTTCCGCCGCCGCGGGGCAGCCGCGGGCCACGCACTATCGCCTGGTGTACACCTGCAAGGTGGGCGGGGGCGGCGCCGGGAGGGCGCTGTGTGAGGGCCGCGGCGGGGCGGGCTGAGGTAAACGGCTCTTCCCGGAGGAAAGTCCCCGGTCCGGGGTGGGCCTCCGCCGGGGTCCGGTCCAGCGGAGAGCGTTAGTCCAAAGCTACGCGGCGTCGTGACAGGATCAAGCCGCCTTGCAATAGTCAGAGATGAGGGAGGGGGAAGGAAGCCTTTTAATCAGGTGAATAAAACGTTTTTCTCTTAGAAGGCCCGGAAGCTGCAGTCACCATGGTCATAAAACCCATTTTCTTTGCTTTGTAGGTCTGCCAGACCCGATCAGCAAAAACAATTTCCAAGTTAGCCTACCATAACGGGGTGGTGATCGTGAAGTGTCCCGGCTGCGGGAATCACCACGTCATAGCCGATAACCTGGGATGGTTTTCGGATCTGGAAGGAAAGAGGTAGGTGTGCCAGCAATGCTCGTGTTTAGCAAGGAAAAGGAGTTGTAAGGGGATCCTCCCGAGCTGATACATTATTTCTTCGATGCTTTTAAAATGTGGTTCAGAGAAAACCAAAGTTTTTGCTGGGTATAATTCAGTTTCATCCAGTTTCTTAAAGCACGCAAACTGAACTTTATAATCTGTAATTTGAACGTCACTACTTAGGATCTAAACAAACGCTGTCAAGCTGCAGCAGAAGCTGTGTGATACACAGGCATCCTTGTTGGTGCCAGCAGGTGAATTACTGGGTGGGGGGGTTCTTCTGTTCTCCCTCAGGCTTTATTAAATCACCGCTAGGTTTCCCTGGCTAGGCTTTTCAAATGTGTAGACTCATCTGCTGCTGAATTTCAATGATTTCTAACTCCCTTAGATAACTTAAAAAATTTCTGTTTAGCTGTAATTGCTAAATTATTGATCCTAATGGATGAAAATAGTCCCAGAAGGTTTGAGTGGTTTTATCTGTTTCCCAAAAACTTTATGGAGAAATACCGTGGTGGTGCTCATGGTGAGTCACTGTGTAGTGTTAATCCTGAGAGCAAAGCATGGAAGAGCGAGCCTGCGCTTGACTGTTAGGTCCGGCCTTTACTGTGGTGTCACTGTTGGCTTTCAAATTGCTGTTAAGGAATATCGAGGAAATCCTGGCAGCCAAAGGGGAGAAGGTGAGACATGTGGCTGGTGAGGAAGCCTTGGAACTGCTTCTGGAAAGCTCGATAGATACTGGGTCTCAAGGTCAGCCCACAGAGGGAGAAAGTGGGGAAGCCCCCCCAGAGACTGACAGCAAGGGACAGACCTGACGAATGGGATTTACGTTGTTCTGCTGATGGCAAGAGAGACTCTTAACCTTTATTCCCTGATTTCAATGGTCTGTGTTTAAAATAAACTCGGGCATTGGTCTTTCCCTGTTGTGTGTCTTTGTCTTGTGTAGTTTTGCCTTTGATGAAGCTAATGTTGGGGTTTTTTTCACTATGTGGATTGGTCAAATACCAGAATAAAGTGCAAAGAGTTTATAGGATCTCCATCCTCAGAGATATTCAAGACAAAACCCTGAGCATCCTCCTCTAAACAAGGGGGTTGGACTAGAAACCTCCAGAGGTCTCTTCCAACCTGAATTATTCTTTGATTGCAAGCTTAAAACCATAAGAAAGTAGACACGTCACTGTACTTAAGGCTAATGGACCTTGAGAGAAGTTAAACTTTCATGCAGACAGAGGAAGTAAGCCCTAACAAAGCGCAATATGATCATCTCACTGCCTGATTCATCACTACCTGGGTGATATATGCTGGTAAACACCTACATTTTTCATCTATTAAATTATTATTTTTTTCTTCTAACTGATCTTAACATGCAGCAGTGGTGTTAATAAGCTCCTCAACATCTGTCATGTAACTCTATGACAACTTTCTAGGTGCTCTACTTATCTCCAACATGCTTCACAAATTAATTTTGCCTTCATGCCCATCCTCCCCCTCACCAACAAGGAAGTTGCGTAACCCCAACACCAGGGAGCCACTCACCGACTCATCGACCCGAGTGGGATTCCTGAGCGCGGGGGCTGACGCTCCCACAGGGCTGCTCACGCCATAACCCACAAATGCAGAAGACTTTCAGCCCTGACACGAAGGGCACAGAAGCAAAACTCTGGAAGATGGCAAGGGGAAGAAAAAAAAAAAAGCAGCACATGACTGCAGTAAGAGCTGCAGTGTTGTTTTGGCTTTGCAAACTTACTCAGGGTGGGGGCATGTCTCCCCAGGTGATATCAATTGCCTCTTCTGCTCAGCTGCTCTGCTGCGGGATGCAGCTCTGCAACCAGCTGCTGCCATGCAACACCTGAGCCAGGCCAGGAGACATTGCTACAGCCTCTAGCTACAGCTGCACCTCCCTGGGCCAAAGCACACAGACAAAGACTTACTGGCTCCCTTCTCAGCAGAGAACAAAGCAAGGCACCTGAGACTGCTGAAGCACTGAGACTTGCCTAAAGGTCAGCAAAAGAAGTATCAGAAAAAAACATCTGCACTTCACCTCTAAAAACAGATGGGGGTTGGACTAGAAACCTCCAGCCTCCTTTCTCATGACAAAACATTCTGGGGCTTTCAGCTGGAAGGGGAGAGGGTTGCAGTTATGCGAGGGAATTTATGTATAACACAGGTTTTGCTGCTAATAGATTGCAGGTAAAAAAGGAATTTTGTGCTCCCTTTTGAAGCGGGTTTTTCTGAAAAATGTTGTGTCACAGGGAAGTGTGTCTGTTCTTGAAAGAGGACAGAGGTGAGCATGCTTTGTCTAGGAGGAGCCCAGCAGACCTTGCTTTAGCTAAAGACTAAAGGAGCGGGAAGAAGAGACGCAGCCTTTCTCCTGAACGGGAGGTGTGTCAAGATGGGAAAAAAGTGACGTGAAGGCCTGGTGCAGCAGAGCAGAGGAGAGTGACTGAAGGTGCAGCCAACCAGGGTAAGTCTTTGTGGCACAGAGGAGAGGTGGTGATTTCAAGGGGTACAAAGTAGTATTCACAGGACAGGTGGCAAACATAAGGCCATTTGCCCATTCCTTGAAGCATTTCATGGTGGCTGTTAAGGAATGGATCCTGTTCCTGAATCCTGTCCCACGAGGGCTTTTCTGCAAAATGGCAAATACTTTGCCTCTTGTTTTCTGCCTCTTTGAGCAAATCCTCCTTTTGTAGTGCAGCCAAATGCCAGCATTAATCCGGCCAGTGTGGGACTCTGATGGGTCGCGTCTGTTAGCTGCAGGGGTTACTGGTGTTCTGGCCCATGCTCAGCAGGAAGGCAGTGGTGTTTGGTAAAGGTGGGTGAGATGGAGGCCCTGTGGAACTGGGAAGCAAGTGGTGATGGGACTTGCTGAGGGAAGGCCTTTGCGCCGGCCCAAATGAGAGGGAGGTTGGGGTGCAGAGGCTCATTTGCTGGGGCTACCTGACATAAACCCCTGCTGCTTTTTGCTACCAGCGTGCATGAATGTGTTGTGTGCGCTGCGTGGGACTGTGCCTCGTGCTGCCTTACGCAGAGACGGCAGTTCTAAACCCCACTACGCTTGCGTGTGCTGTGGAGGGCTCAGCTGAACCGAGGAGCCACTTGGGAGCCTCTCAGGGCGATTTGCCTGCCTCGCTGAAGTGACAACTGGGCAGGTACGTTTCTTTTCCTGTAGCATCAGTGCAGGCAGTGAGGAGGGGTGCTGGGGGCTGTGAAATGAATCTACCACTTATTTGTGCTGCTTGCATAGGGTCTAATGTAGGTGGGTTCTGGGCTGCCAGGTCCTACTGTAGTGTAGGCAGAGAGGCACAGTGAGGGTAAGCGAGCCTTCCCCTCAAAACCCTGCGTGCATGTGTCTATGCTGTGTCCCTGGGCTGGGGTATTTGGTGCGGGGATGCCCCTGCCTTACTGCAAAGCTGTGCAGGAGTTAACTTAGCCCATGGCTGTGTTCTGGCCTAGCGGGGTCCCAGGAGATTGCTATGGAGAGCTGCCAAAAGCTGTCCAACTCCAGACTGAAATTTACAGTGCCTGGGTGCTCTGGGCCAGCACATCCCTTCCTGCAGGCTGAGAGCCTTTCCAGCCAGATGAAGATCAATGACGGCTGGAGCAGTAACAGCACGAGGCTCTGGGGAGGGCTGAGGTAAGTGCGGAGACTCAGCCCTGACGTGACTTGGCAGATGAGCAACACAAAAATCCCCACAGGCCCGACATCAGCCCTGTCTCGCAAGTGCCTCTCAAGGTCTGTGTACAGCTGAGTAGGAGAGATCAGTATCTTGTGTTTCTGCTGGTTTTTTTAGAGTTCCTCTTCTTCACCTCCAGGCCTGCACCGGGGACAGCACCCTGCTCTGTAGTAACCTGCACTTTACAGCTGCAGCAGCAGCGGATCCGAGTCAGCCCGCATTAGTGCTGCGCAGGCCCTGGCAATCCCGCGTCTATCCGGTGGATGTCAGCATTGGAGAACGCTTCCCTACATGGGACCAAGCTGTGTGGGCAAGGGGAAGGCTGGCACTGGACATTGCTAGTGCAGGGTATGGCAGAGCAGCAACCATTGCAGGCTGTGAGCTGCTCTGGAGATTCAGCTGTAGCCGTTGTCTCCTGCTCACAGGGGCTCTGAAAGAGAGGACATTACCTGGAGAGCATGTGCTCCCTTCCCCAGCTGCTAAGGACAGAGAGAGAGACAGCAGGTAAGACCTCATCACTCACTCACAGGGATTTCACCTGTTCCTGGGAATTCAAGCCTCTAGTCTTTGTGTACCTGGGGGCATGGTTCTGTCCCCAAGTCACACACAGAGACTGCTAGCACAGAGCTGCTTTTGTGCAGGCACTGAGAAGGCGTGAGAATGCCTGATGAGAATGAGCTGATGGCTTTTCATTAATCTTTGATCAGGACTGGCAGTGGCCAGCACAAGTTAGTGGGGCATGGGAAGACCAGCTGTGACTTGGCTTTATCCTCACAGGGCTCAGGATCCAAAATCTGCTGCTCTCAGGCCCACTTACTAGCAAAGTCTAATGGCCTGCTCATGCCTGCTGCGTTGGAATGAGCTAGCACTGCTGCCTGCTGCTTTGTGAGTATCTTCACTAAGGGCTGATGCCAGGGCTTTGCGCAGCACTTGCTGCCCTTTTCCTCTGGTAGCTGCTGCCAGGGAAACAAGACACAGCTTTTGGGCCAGGCGCCGAGAAGGCACCGAGACAGGGCTGAGCCAGAGCCCCCAGGCAGGGCCTGAAAGGAAAGGCTCAGCCACATTCCTAGAGAAGGGCTCAAGCTGACAGGGAAAAGAAGGTCTATTCTCGGCCACTGCTTTGTCTGCCCTGTCGTCCTGGTAACTTCTGGGCTTGGGCCCTTGCTCTGGGCAAGGAATGCTCAGGGCTCTCTGTCCCTCCACAGCGGTGCAGTCAGATAGGTGCTGTGCATTTAAGGCAGGCAGAGAGCAGGGGATGGCAGTGATGCCCAAGAGACCTGCATGCTCTTAATGTAAAGTGATGTGTAGGTGGGTCCATACACCCTCTACTTAACATTTAGATGTAGTGATGTCTGCCACAGGAGACCACCACCCACCCCCAACCCCGTTCCAAAGGGCCAGCATTAGCCCTGCTAGCAGGCAGGCTGGCCAAGAAATAATGGAAATGAAGTGTTGTCACTGAAGCTTAGACACAAATATTTATTAAGCACAAACCCCCCCTTCCCCTTGAGCTGTATTCATTTCTAATATATTAATTCATTTGGCAGATTATTTTTTAGAAAAAAAAGTACCTGTGGGTTGGAAATTCCCCATTAAAATGACATTAGCAAATGCACATGTAAAAAATAAATAAGCTTATACATTCAAGTATATGGCAAATAATTAACATCTCTGAAAGCTTAACGGTCAGATTCCAGTTCACCACCTGGCTGAGAGCTGCACAGGCCCAAGCCTGCAGCTGATCAAGTCATCTTCAATGTTTTCCTCCTCTTTACAAATGCGAGCTGGGTCAGTACGTAGGTGGCTGGGCAGGTCCTCCTATCCCTTCTCCAGAGCTCTGACCAGCCTCAGGAAGGAGGCCGAGCCTCGGCCAAGCGATCCATGCAGCAGCGTAGCAGGTGAGTGCTCCCTGGTAGCAGGTAAAATGCAGCTACCCCTCCACATGGTCAGTGCAGGCAGGTTAAATGCCCGATGAGCAGCATCACTGGTCTAAAAATCTTACTGCTGGTTGGAAATGTTTCCATCAAATGCATTTCAAATAGAAAGTGCTGATTTGTCCTCTATAGGAACATACCTGCTTTGGCAGAACTCATTACTGGAGTTTCTGAAGTCCAAGATAGCCTAGCTAGTCAAGGAAAGAAAAAAGACTCCACCTCCTGAAGTTAGATTTCTGCTCCCTGGGCTTGCTTTTCCAACTGTTCCAAAAGGGGAAGGAATAAAAGCAAACGTAGGCTCTTGCGCTTGTGTGTGGGGTGGAACTGACTTCCCAGCCAACACCCCAGTCTGGAGCTCTCGAGAGGCTCCATTTATTGGAGACAGATTGGGCAGAAGCGGAGTGCCTTACCGGGAGCCGCTCTGCCGGGGCCTGCAGGGACTGAGAGAAGCTCAGCACTGGTTTGGTAAGAAACAAGGGAAGGGAAGGGCTATTATCCCTGACTGCTGTTGGGACACAAAAGGGAGGAGGGGATGGTTCTGATTTGCTCTCCTGACAAGCCATGGCCAGGAAACTTCGCTGGCTCTCGAAGTGGATCATTGCCGAACGCCAGCTTCTGCCTTGGGCACACTCACCTGGCGCACAGGACAATCCTGCACGAGACTTCTGGCTCAGTGGCACCAGAAGTGATGAGTTGCCTGTGTTTGCCTTGTGCTGAACAGACGAGCAGAGACCTCCTTCCTCCCTTCCTGGGCACAGGCCCCTGTCTCGGGCCTGCAGTTTGGGCTGCACGGCTGGCGGTTACCTTTCAGGCTTTGTCCCAGGCTGAAGCTGGGCTTTGCTGCACGGCTGTTCTCTAGAGGTAACCAAATCCCACTAAAGCTCAGGGCGAGCAAGGCTTTGCTCCTGCTCAGGACGTCCCGGTACAGCTCTGCATGGGACTGCGGCTGGGGAAGCAGAGGGGGTGTCACAGGGCTCACTGCAGAGTCCTCGGCAAACCTAAAATAAACTTTAAGGTGTGTGGGACCACGACTGCAGCTGGGGCGGGGCTGAGGTTTAAAAGCACTGGTGTGACCTCTGACTTGGGCTCATTTCCTCCCGTAGAAAGAACGAAGCTGAGCAAGGCATTCCAGGGCAGGATCCAGAGCAATCTGTGTCACCTCGTGATGCAGGCAAGACAGGAGGACTTCAAAATGGAAAAGATGCTCTTCCCTTCCCCCATTAAATTAAAAGTGTTGTGGAAATAAAAGACATCAAGGCTGGAGTTAACTACCCACTCTGGGCTCCTCTTCTGGCCGACAGCCAGAACTTGTGTTCTGGAACTTGTGTTCCTGGATTTTTAGGTGATAAGCAAAGGGGCTGCCAAAGTCTTCTTCCCTCGTGCTGTGCCTGGTGTTACAGTGGCCGTGTGTCCTAAAAAAACCCTTGTTTAAAAACCGTCCCCCATCTGATGGGCCTTCCTGTAACACTGCTTCTGCAGAGCAGCCAGGTGCAACACAATGGAGGTATGGCTTCCCGTGTCCCTGGGGCGGCTCCTGAGAGAAGTCTGTGGTAGCGCAGGAGCGCTCGGTTTTGAAACCACCTACGCTTTTTTTTTTTTCCTTTTTAAAAAACAAAATGAAACCAAAACAACCCCCCAAGCCAAACCCCAGTTCTTAGCTGGAACCAGGCCTCTGCTGCTCCTCTGCTGCCTCCTCCTGGGCTGAGGCCAAATCTACTCGCTGCTCATCCATGCGTTTGGCCTGGACGCGCTGGATGAGGCTGAAAAAGTCTTCGTCCGGCATGGTGGGGCCACGGGGGATGGAGTCCGGTGGTGCACAGCGTTGGTCATCTATCCTGGAGGACTGTATGGGGAGGAGAACAGGTGTTAGGACTGAGTACTGATAAGAGAGTCCTGTCATGGATGTAAAGGGCTGGGACCAGTGCCCAAAAGGTGTCCAGAGCACATGCTCCCCGTCTGGGGGTGCAGGGCTGCGGGACCAGCAGTGCTGCACCCCACTGTGGGCTCCAGCATACGGGAAGAGCAGGGACCCAGCCCGGGGCTGTAGGCACTGCATGGAAGGTGAGTTCTCCAGCCACCCTCTCCCCTGTAGAGTGGTAACAAAGCACAGCCCTCGGTACAGGGTAAAAAGAAGGACCTGAGGCAAAGACCAGTACCTGCCCGGGTCCCCGGGGCTGCGGGTGGGCAGCTGCTGGCCACAGCCCTTCCCAGCAGGGCAGATGGGATCAGGGGATGGCGTTTACCCGTGTGGGAGAAATCAGTGTCCCCCCCCTCCAGCTCTGCAGCCCACTCAGCCCTGCCGGTACCTGACACTTCATCAGCATGTTGAAGAACTCGTCCCCGGGCTCCTGGGCATCCCCTTCTACACGCAGGTGCCCCAGGTTGTTGTGTGTTATCCGGAGGCCTGGCAGGTTGCCCACGTTGGCACGCTGGTCATCCAGCCGTCTGCTCTGGGAGCTGGCAATGAGGTCGAAGAACTCCTCCGTCTGTGGAGACGCCATTAAGGAGGACTGTGCTGCGAGTGGGGAGAGGAGCACACATCAGGATCACAGCTCTGCCTGCTCATCCCTCGGCTGCGGTTCTGCTCTGCAGAAAGCCCAAATCCTCATCACCAAACCGCTGTTCAACCAACTGGGCTGCAGCTGAGCCTTACACACTCCCCTGCAAGGGACCGGGGCTCACTGTACAGCCAGACCTCCTGCGGCTGAGCTCGGGAGGATGCCGGCTTCTTGTGTGACCGTCGGCATCTCCTTCCACCCCGTGTCACGGAGCAGGAAAAATCCCAGTGCTGGCAACACAAGTGAGCCAAAACCTACCATCAAAGCAACAAGTGTTACAGGGAGCAAAACCCGCTGCCCCATCTCGCAACCACTCGCTCCCTTTTCTGAAGGCCGGTGCTACAGCACAGCCCTTGGTACCCGCCTCCCGAAAAAGCCTTGGGCTGCATCCCTGCATGAAGGGTGAGCAGGGCTGGCTGCGAGGAGCCTGCCTGCACACGGGTCCCGGCCCAGCAGCCAACGCTTTTAGCAGGACCCTCTAACCTCCCTTCCCTATGGGAAGCGGAAAAGCTCCGGTTCAGCAGAGCTGCGGTTTCCATGTTCAGCCGGAGCACATCTCCCCCCAGGGCTGTGCACACTGCCTCCAGCAGGCTCCCTGGTCAATATACTTCTTAAATGAACATATCCAATTTGTGGGGCTGCAAAAACAGCGCAGTACGCTCCAGAGCATGCCTCCCACAACAAACCTGCCACACGCACACAAAACCATCAGGCAGCACAGGGGAAAAGCAGGTGCCTTGACAGGGTAAAGAGCAGAACCTCACAGTCACACCTCCTGCTGCTGGACCTCCCGTGAGGGGCTCCCTGCTATTTACTGCACTTCGCCCAGCTCCTGGGGGACACCAAAGATGCCACCTCAGCCCAGAAGATCCAGTGCCCTGACTTTAACCGCTGCCGGTGAGTGATCACTTGTTGTTTCCAGCACAACTACAGGCAGCTTCCACTGCTGCTTCCACCTGGGTTTCCACCTTGAGCCAAGAGGCACCACTGCTGCACAAGGGCCAACCCGCACCTCGCTCCGGGCTGGGCAGGTGCCAGCGATTGCAGGTGAGCACAGAGTTCCCGAGCATCACCGGCTTGGCCATGGGCACCCTGCACAGTCCCAAGGGCTGGGTATAATTACAGGCAGGTAATTAGCAAAGCCCAGGCCTGGCTAAGCCACTCACCTGGCGGCACATCCTTTCCAGGCCCCCCCCAGAAGCCCGGCCTTTTTTGGGCCAGCTCAAGTATAGGCGCTGTCAAGGTGAGCCCTGGAGACACTCTGGCTATGACGAGCCGCAGGACCTGCGTCACAGCACGTGCGAGGAAAACTCTCGTGGGGTCTGGTTCTTCTCATCGCACAGAGCGGAGCAGAGCCAGCCTGGGCTCTGCCTGCCGGGAGGGGGGTGGCATGAGCTGGTGGCAGAGGGTCCCGGTCCAGAACCTATACATATAATCTATACTCTATAAACCCCTGGGGGGAGTACCCGCACGGCCGGAGCGCAGCCGTGCCCAGGCAGCATCCCCCAGCTTTGCACACCTGCTCCAGGCAGCATCCCATCGGCACCACCGAGGGGCTCGGCTCGCGCAGGGCAGAGGAACAACGGGACAAAGGGAGGATTTTCAAACACGGCACACGAGCAATGGCAGGACCTCTGCAAAGCAAGTGAGTCAGCCCCCAGCGCTGGAAACGCCTCTCGGGCAGCGCTCAATGGAAAGAGCCTGTTGGCTCCTGGCAGCTGCTGCGCAGTGAAAGGCTCCCAAACAACAGACACTGCGCTTGGGACAGGGGCAAGCAAAAAAACTGTAAGAAACACAGCCGAATTGGTGTTACTGTCCCAGTGAGCACACAGCACTTGAGCAGAGGGTGCCCCAAGCCTCCTGACACGACGTGCTCTTTTTAAAGCCCCAGCTCGTGGAGTTGCAGAAACACATAAAAATCTCAGTGCTAACTCAAAGATGAGTTTCTTCCCCTTTAGCTCACAAAGAAACCTTGAAAATAACATGTCCAAAAGGCTCAGAGACAAAACAAAAGCAGAGCCTGTGCCTACTTGTACATTCTTTATAAAGCTCCATATTTTAAACTCAGCCTCCTAAATTACACAGCTGTTACAGCCAAACACACTTCTGTATCAGAAATGTGTATCTTGAGAAAGTGATGCTCATTTCCACTCTATTTTTAGAAGACAAAAACCTGCTCACCTCACAGCCAACCTGCCTTCCTGCCACAGCCTGACCTTCTCCACACCGCTCTGCTCTCACTGCTTCTGGCACCCACTTCTCTGAGCAGTCTCGTGCTGCAGCTCTTGCCGCACTCGGAGGGATCTCAGGGGTCTCCTCCTCTCCTATTTGTACTTCGTGTTCATTTGGAAACTGATAAACAAATCCATCACTTCAAATGAAGTGTTTTGAGCCCTTTGTGGTGGTGATTAAGTGTGCAAGTGTGACCTGCACATTTTAATGCTTCTCTCCAGCTTGATTTAAACAAAGGACCTCAACGCCATATCATAAAAAAAGACGCGAAACCAAAGCGCAAACACAGACCTGACCTGCCTTTCCTGTCCCATCTATTTGTCAGACAGCTTCCTCAATTTATCCCTTTTCTTCCTATGGGTGAGCTAGCTGTCTGCCTGCTGGAGCTTCCTACTGTTTATCCATCCTTCCGGCTTCTCTGTTCTTACACAGCACCTATCACAACAGCATCCAAGAACTGTACAAAATCCAGAAGTTCTTCCTCCATGGCAACGCTATGAGAAAAACTGGCAATACTTTAACCTGTCTGTGAAAGCCTGCCCCAGCCCTCTGCATGCCCCAGCTCTCCAGGCTCTTACAAGGCTCCCTCAGTAATGACCATCAGCATCTTCCTCCTGGAGATGCTGGCAGAGGCAGAAGTCCTCGTGCCAACCTCACTGTTCAAAAGGCCAGACCTTCAAAAGATCCACACTGAAAAAATCCAAGTATATTTTGCATTTCTCTTGCTGGTTTACTCTCCAAGCCTTAGTTCGTATTCTCCAGCCTTTCCCTCAGCAACCATTAACATAAGAATGTTTCTTTCTTCCTTAAATAATGATGGAGATTGCCAAAGGACTGCTAAGTTCAGAATGCTGAGGCTTGGGGAAAACAGTATAAAACAGTAAGATTCACAGTAAAACCACGACAGCTGGCCACACCATGGGAGCAGCATCACTCCCATAGCAATAATGACTTATGAACGCATCAGTGCTTACATATCCGTTCTTCCAGGGCAGGGACCGGTGTGGCAGCTGCCTCTGCAGCCTCCGATGGGCATTCTTCCAACGGGCAGCGCTGATCATCCATCCGGTTGCTCTGGAACTTGCTCAACAGGTCAAAGAAGCATTCCTCATCCGAAGGGGTCCGGTTGATTTTCTGGAAAGACATTAAACACAGATGAGAGTCAGAACGCCCCAAACAACTCCCCACGTCCAATTGCTCCATCTGGCGTGGCCTCGGCAACGTGTCGTGCCCTCTCCTGGTCTGTTCAGAGGACGGCTCCTGGCTGTGCCCGCGGCTTGCCAAGCCCTGCAGCCTGGAGCCTGCCAGGGGTCACTGCTACTTGGTCCCTCTGTCCTCCTGGCTCTGAAATAACCTCTCCCTTTTTCCCTTGCCACTTTTCGGTGTGGAAAATCTAACACCACCCTCCTAGAGGAGGCCACAGGCAGAGCATCACGAAGGTCCCCTCTCCCGCAGGGACGCCTGAGTGGGAGTGGGGTGAAGAGCTGCTCTGCAACTTGTGCTCCACGAGATGGGGCATCCCGTGGAGACCTGCGGCCGCCCCAACAGGTCATCCACACTGTGGCTGACCCCAGAGACTCTGGGCGCTTCTGCAGCCCAAACCAGAGCCAGGCTCCTACCAGCAAGCAGATGAGCCTTGCGCAGAGCAGCCTCTGTTGCTGCAGAACATCTTGAGTGCTCAGAACAAACTGGAGGCTGAAAGGGAAAGAGGGGAGGAAAGGGGA
The DNA here is from genome assembly GCF_947461875.1 of Haliaeetus albicilla. NCBI lineage: Eukaryota > Metazoa > Chordata > Aves > Accipitriformes > Accipitridae > Haliaeetus > Haliaeetus albicilla. The sequence goes on from NC_091508.1 coordinate 19,853,553, forward strand.
CAGCACTCACCCTGGCACTTCTCTGCAGGGAAGAGGAGCTTCTGGGCTGGCAAAGGGGTGGGCTCAGAGAAGGACTGTGGTTGGGAGCACGAGGGACGAGGGGAAAACACGCAGACGCCCTGGCTGAAGTGTTATTGTGTGCCCAGCTGAGGCTCAGCTCGAGCTCAGGCATGCCAGCACTCAGCCGTCCTTTTTAACCAGCTAAATTTAACCTTTGCGGGCCACTGCCCCTTGCACCCCCAATGCTTCCTTTCGGAGCTCCTGTGTCCTCAGCGCACTGCTTGTTGTAACAGTCACCGAGCTGCAAATGCCGCAAAATTATAGTTTTTCAGGAAAACGGTTCTTGCACAAGAGCCCCAAATAAGCACCTTGCACTAGACAGTGATATATTTAAGTCGTGCTGCAGAAGGGTTCGCGTTCAAGGCAGCCTTTCGAAAGCGCTGTGTTGTGTCCGGTTCCAGCACGGAGAGGGGCCGTGCGCCCCATGCTGGGAGAGCGAACCCAGAGTCCTGCCCTGGAGCAGCCGGTGCAGTAGGAACAGCAGATCTTTCCAAGGAGCCACTCAGAATGGGATATAAAATTAGACAGCGATAAGAGGGGCATCTGCCAGGCTCAGGAAGGGTCCCTGCGTGCTGAGCTGGTCCCACCAGATGCTGGAAGAAATACCAGAACAGAAACTAACCAAAACCTCCTACAACTGGGTCTGCCTGTGCTGAGCTATTTTCCAGCCTGGGGTTGGGGAAGGCCAATCTGGGAAGGAGCACTGGGTCCCTCCTGGGGAGCAGCACACCCCGGCAGAGAGATGGAGAGAGCACAGGGAGAGCCGGGCCGGAGCACAAGACCTTTCAGCAGAGAAAGGGATCTCCTTGGCTGTTCATGCAGCAAAGCTCCTCTCCCAGCTCTACTGGTGACCGTCCTGGGCAGCCCAGGAGCTCTCCCTCTCCTATCATGTGCAGTGCTGTTCCCAGCAGAGAGCTCTCCGTCGGGGCAGAGGCAAGCGAAGCCCTTCAAGGGAGGTCTGCAACAGGGAGACACTTGTGCTGACAGGGTTAAAGCCGCAAGTTGGATTCAGTAAATGAAGGAAAACAATTTTCCTGTATGCTAAGTGAAGCAGATGAGATGCACTCAGCTTCTATTTAGGGCAGCGTCAAAATTAGCAGCGGGCCAGAGAGGAACATTAGCAATGTGGGAACTGATCAGGGAGGGGAAAAACCCCTCTCACCTCTTTCCACGTGCCAATCCGCTAATGAAATAGCAGCTCAGAAGGACTCTCTGAACCATCAACAGTTGCACCTTGGAAATCAAAGCTTGCTTGGGCTTGAACCAAGGATGAACTACATCTATCATAGCTCTGCTATGTTGGTTTGCGTGACCCAAATTTCAGGCTAGAGGAGGAAGCCGGCTCATTCACACCAAGCCTCTCTCTAGCTTTCCCCGCAACCGCACAGAGTAAATCAGAGCAGTCGCAGGTCCACAGAAGTTTTGCCTTGCAGGGAGCAGCCGGGCAGCGCGTAGGTCAGAGCCCCCAGCTTGGGGCTTCGCCCCTGCAGAGACCAGATCCCCCCCGGGTGCATCCTGCCAGGGACCCTGCAATTTCGCATGTGGGGATCTCAGCTCAAAAGGCGCCTGGGAAAGGAAAGGATGCTCTGAATCAGTAGGAAGAGCAGCCAGTGCATGTGAATGTGGGACGGGGCTGGCTGCATGCCTGGGTACCTCCCAGTTTGGTGGCAACCGGAGGGGCAGGAGGCGAGTGCCCGTGGGCCAGCATTAGGGCTTGCACGTGCTGCGCCAGCCCGGGACGTGGGGTGCAGCAGGGCACGCGGCAGCACCCACTGACGCCAGGCTCCCTCCAGCGCTGCCCCAGGCCTGCACCTCTCTAATTAAAACGCCCAAATATGACAAGGCACGGAGTGCTTGGCTCCCTCCGCTCGCAGTCTGCTCCTAGCCCCGAGGAAGGAGCTGTGAGGGCAGATGGATGCGTAATCACACCCCGGGGCGCACCATCTGCTACCGAGCTGTGCTTACCCAGGGCTTGGCACATCCAGGATGGTCAGGAGGCTTCCCGAGAGCCAGGGCATCCCCTAACGGGGCTGAGCAACAGTCCTGCGATAGCACAGACACACAACAACCGGTCACCATGGGCCTGAGACCCAGATCCCTAAACGGTTCCTGGGCAGCAGCTTTGGTTTCCAGCCTCGAGACCACTTCTCACCCCATGGCTGGTGTCCCTGCCTGGCCTCATTCCCCATGCTCTGCCTCATCCCAGCACCACAGCTACCCAAATTCTGCCAACTGTTACTTTCCTCCGGTCAGCCAGCCTCCATCACGTACAAAGAGGGAAACCAACCCCATTTGCACTGGACAGAGGGACCTGGGGCTTTTGCTGGCACCCACAGCCTGGGGACTGCTGGCACTGCAGAGGTCACCCCCAGGGCAGCTTTGGCTGCAAACACGCTTGCCCTTGGCATGGCCATGGAGACACACACGCCTCTCCCACGCAGGGACACGGACAAGCACGGAGCCTCTGCTCCTGCTCCCCAACCTCTGGCAGAAGAGGGACGACCACCATCCCAGGCAGGTGGAGGTCCCATAGGTGGGGGTCAGAGCTTTGTTCCAGTTTTTTGTGAGCAGTATTTCCACCTGAGCACTGCCAGCTCATCGGAGAGCTGAGCTACCTGGCTAAGGACAGCCCGGGCGCAGGACTCACTCACCTGAAACAGGTCTCCCTCACTGGAAGGCATCCAGGCTTTTGCATACATATATTTGCTGGTGGATGAGGAGGTTGTTTAACCTGCCAGGTTGGATTCAGGATGTGTAAAACACAGCTGAGGCATTGGAAAGGCAGCGAAGAGCAGCTGCAGGGAGCGATTGGGTGCCTGCTGCTGCTCTCCCTGCAGCGATGCCGCCCCAGGTTGTCCCTCTGCTCAGCCGGGACCAGCAGCTCTTCAGGCTGCCCCAAGCCCCTGCCTCTCCCAGGCTGCAGGTCACTGCCCTGCGGAGCACAAACACACCCTATTTCCTCTCCGATAAACTCTCACTCATACTAAATAAAACCTTTCACAGTCTTTGGATGAGAAGGTCCTGGGCTGCCCGGCTCTGCCCCCCAGGCACAGGAGTGCAGGGCACAGACCAGCATCTCATGGGGAAATCCCTCAGATTAGCTGCTCTGGATGCACAGGTGAGGCCAAAGCTGAAGTGATCCCATGCAAAGCAAAACAAAGTCAGAACAGACTCCTGTGCCTAAACCCCCTTGGCCATTTGCACCCGGATTCAGGAAAGCCATTAAACAAATGTAGAAGGCCTAATTGCAAGAGCTAAAACACTTTCTACCTCCCAACACCCAAAGCCACAGCCCACAAATGCCCCGCAGGGTTTCCACCCTTGGATGCCACTGCCCTGCAGGGTCTCTGCAGAGAAGAGCCTTTCTCTGACACGTTCCCGTTCCAGAGCCCCATCCCGGGATTGGCAGAGGACATGTTAATTATTTCCGTGCTAGTTTCACATGGTGTTTCCATCCCTGAGGGCCCTGTGGAGCAGGACACAGTGCTCCCTGGCAGGCAGATGGGGGTGGGTCCTTTTGCCCGGCCCCACACACACATCCCAGGCCAGGAGCGGTAAGTCCTTGGTCGGAGCAGGTCAATGCCACTGGCACCGTGCTTTCCGCACGGTTTTCTTTCTTTTCTTTCATGGCTTTCTGCTCCATAACGCCGCTCCTGGGAGCACCCTGTCCCCAATCTTGCTTTGCCACCCAAGCAGCCCACACCCACCACCGCCGGCCCCAGCCGTGCTCCCCCACCACACACGGGCACCTGCTCTTAGAAATACCCTCAACCTAACAGCTCTGGCAACGGCGGATTCTCCCACAGCTTCCTGCTGCCCCCACAGGGTTTAAAGTCAGCTTGGGCAGTGCCAGAGGGCTCCCCGGGAAGCAGCAGCAGCAGCCAGGGTGGGATACAGCTCTCCCCGCATTCGCTGCTGAGCCCCACCAAAAGCCTGTCTGATTATGGCCATGCAACAACACGCTCCCGGGTTGCTCCAGGGACAGGGCTCCAGAGGTCCCCAAGGACCACGGCGGATGATTTCTGCTCTGGCAGAGCCACGGCACATCCTCCAGCGATTCCTGCCACCGCCACGTGCCAAGAGCACCTGCTGTACCACGCACGGGTGAAACGTTCCCTTCGAAGGGAGCTTCGCCCACCAAACCAAACTGCAGGTGCTCTCATGAGCTACCCAAAGGGCCAAACCTTGTTCCTCTGTCAGATCAGCTTCTCCTTTCGCAGCTGGTGTCCCCACAGGGCGCTGGCCTGCCTTTGGTTCCCCTCCTCTCCTCCAGGCTCAACTTTTTGCAGACATGCCCCGATGCAGCAAGGAGCTGTCAAGCTCAAGGACCGCTCGCGGCGGCTTCATCCAGCCCTCTGAGGGGGACGGTGCTGTCCTACCTGTGGGCAGGACCTGCTGCCCAGCGGTGGATGGACCCCAGTGGGTCTGGCACAGCGGATCCAGCTCAGGAGCTGCTGCTCAAAGGCGATCTGGCTCTGGCGTGTGGGCCAGGTCAGGGATGAGGTGAGGATGGCAGCAGGTTCAGTGATAATGCAGCAGTTTTCACCGTTACTCCCTCAGAGAGCACTGCCTTGGCATTTAAACGTGTCCACCACGAATACTCCTCCTCACCTTATTTCAGGGAAGAGACAACGTGGAGATGAAGTGACTTGACCAAGTCCTGCAGTGACGCAGTGGCAGAGCTGGGACAGGACCCAGCGATCGGTCCCCAGTGCCAAGCTCTCGACTGCGGACTGTTCTTGGAAAAATTGTGCCCCTTGTTCTAGCAGGTGCTTATCTGCCCAGGGCCTAGCAGATATTCATTCCAACACCTCTACACCCGCGTGCCATGCCTTATCTGTCTCTCCCTCTATAACGCAGATACATCACAACTGCTTACCTCCTCTCTTTTCAAGGCAGCCAACCTCAAAGTCACCAGGCATGAGTGGGGCAGGGGTGGTGCTGGTGACTGCCAGTGCTGAAAGCACTTTATCCCGGACAGCCCCACTGCTTGCCAGTCCCCTCCACACGGCTTTTCTCTATCCCTGCATCACCCCAACACCTCGCCCTGGACAAACCCACCACGGGGGCCAGCACCACTGGCATGGCCGCAACCCCAAACCCCCTCACCTCGTAGGTACATCAGGCACTGAATTAACTTCCCCAGCTCATCGCTTCACCTGGTGAAAGGCACCGGAGGGCAGGTTTGCAGAAAGCCTCCCAGAAGACAGGGGGAGGCTGGAGGACAGGAGTGGAAGCAAACCCATGGCCAAAAGCCGCAGCCTGTTTTACCAGGAGGTGAAACGCCTGGAGCATCATCTTGCGGCTCGGGAGCGGGGGTCTCCCAGTCCCCGGCCACCAACACCTCGGCTGGAGTCTCCACTCCTTGATGAGACCGTCATCTTCAAAGTCAGAAAAGCTGTTAAACTTGCCCAGTCTTTGCTGAGGACAGCACTTCCCTTTCAATGCCAATCCTCGAGCACTGCTGCCACACTCCCTCTAAAAGGCAGGGCTGGCCGGCAGACACCCCGTCCTCCCCCAGTAAGCACCGCCAGCCACAGAAAACCACCAACCGCACTTGTCACACTCTGCTGTAAGACATCAGCAGACACTCGAGCAGCCTGTGCATTGCTTGCATCTATTTCCCAGAAAGTTGCAAAAATATTAATAATAAAAAGTTCAAACTGAAGCTACCTGCAAACTTTAAAAAAAAACAAGCACACACAGGCAATATCCAAGCCTGGCCTGAGTAAATCTCTCTTCTCTATCTACCTCCTTCTCTCACCCCCGATCTAGCCTCTCGTTTCAGAGGACAGAAGGGAAACACAAACAAAAACCAAGTTTTACTTACTGACCTCAGCAGCCAGCTCTTCCCCAGGCTCCAGCTTTTACATATCCACGGGCGAGAACAACCTCACCTCGCCAGGCAGAGGCTGGCGATGCGGGGCTGCCGCTTCGATGCTCTTTAGCTACCGCTAGCAGCCAGAGAGAGCTCTCTCCAGCTCCGCTCCGGCTGCCGGAGCAGAGATTTATGCGGAGCGCGCAGCCATGTGAAGAACGTCGCCAGCACCAGTGACCCACTGGGTGCGAGATGCAGCTTAAAGCGACAGCCCTGCTCGCCACGCTCCTCCCGGAGTCACTCCTGTGCCCTTGCACGAGGGGGTGGACTCCAGCGAAGCGCTCGTCTCTCCCTCACCTCGCTGCCACGATCCTAGTGTTATTAGATGATGCTCTTAAACACACAGTGGAGCTATGCGAATATTTAGCTTTCCTTCCACCTCCTCACCTCCTACCCACCACACACACTTTACCTTAAAAATAGATTGGGATCAATTTTCCTAAACTACATCTGCAAACACACTCAGCTCTACAGGCACACGCACCACGACAGTAAATGCACTGTGCACATACAGACACAATATGATCACTCAGATTTAAAGCACCAAAATATTGAAGGACCATTTTTAGCTCCAGATAGTCCTCCTGCTCCTCATATTATTAGATACGTGATTTTTTTTTTTTGTCCTCTTGCAAAAGCCAAAGATGCTCAGCCATAGGCATCCTTGATTTAAATGTACCACTGTTTAACAGACGGACATTTCTAATTGCAATAAGGTTTTAAACATGGAAAGATGGAAATGCTACGTAACAGCCAAAGAGCTGCTCTTACCTCCCATTTGTGAAACGTGAATGTGAAATGTGGATTTCTGACACTGAAATGGGTCACTGGAAAGAGAAGCAGCTTGCCAAAGGCCACCTGGCAGGGCAGCAGCAAAACGAGGACAGAGTCCCGTTGGCACTCTCGGCTCTCTGTCCACACTGTCCTCTTACACTTCACTCTCATTTTTCATTGCAAAAGTAGGAAGTTTCTTTATCCTGAACAAATGCAGCTTTGGGGGACTGCCTGTGCCTTTCCATACCAGTAAATTTATTTCCAGGAGCCACCCAGTAATTAGAAACATGGAAACTGTGTGGGGTCCGAGATCAGGACTCCTGGCTCGGTACCTGGCTCTGGCCCCTGCCAGACTGCACACAGGGCATGGCGGATCTCAGCCCCCAGACCCCTCCTATCCACCAAGAGGGGCTGGGAAGCCTCTCTGGGCTTCGCAACAATCCTGACCCAAAGGACAAGGCATCACGGATGCATAAAGCATCTCCAGGAGGAGAGCAGCAGGGCTGGGGCAGCCGTGGTCGGGGACTGCAAATCCATCGGTGCCGACCTGGCTGACGGGGGGGGGGGGGTCAGGCTGTGCTCAGGGGCAAACACAAGCTCTGAAGCAACAAGTGATAAAACACCCTGTGCTGATGAGACACGGGCAGAACCGCCGCGGTGGGGATGCTGCAGACATGCAAGAAGACCCTCCGCAGCACCAGTGATGCTGGCCAGGATCTGTCCTGTGGGGCAGCCCCATCTGTCATGTGCCAGGAGAAGAGGCCAACTCTCCTTCACACAGGACCTTGCAAAATCCTCGTGTCAGGACAGAGCGGGCAAAAGGCAATTACTCTGCACCTATTTTGTTCTGATGCCACAGGCTATGGAAGGCAAGAGACAACTGGGAATCAGCCTCAAACTAAGCTGCTGCCTGGGGAGCTCACATACTAAACTTCAATTTAGTTTGCAATTTAATTTTTTAAAATGCTACAGCAACTGAGGAGGGAAAGAAGGTGCAAGGAAGGGCAAGGAGCAGGGCACAGCCGATCTGCTTGCTGTCGCGCTCGGTGTGGGGGCAGAGACATCGCTGCAGCTCTCGCGAGCAGAACGTCTGTGCTGCGGCCACCGTTTCCCTGCTGCTGCGCTGCTGGGGAGCTGAGTTAAGGGGATACTTTGGTGGAGAGGGGTAAGAGGGGAATGAACCAGAACTGAGACTCTGCCCCTTACCTGAAGAGCTGAGTTGACTTGGGACAGCTATGAAAGGGGGCATTTGAAGCTGGTATTGGGGGTGAAATGCAGGAGAAAGGAGCAGAGCCCACACACAAGAGGTCAGTGCTTGGAACAGCAAGAGGAAGCAACTTTTTGCATTTGAGTTTAGGATGCAGCAAATGAGAGCGAGTGAGCCGTCTGCGATCTGCAGAGACACCACCTGCAACTTCAGACTCCAGGTCTCGCACCAGGGAGCTGTGAGCGTGCGCCCGAGGGTGCCCTCGGCACGCGGGTGCCCGTCAGCGCGTTTTGCAAACTGCACAGCCACAGCCCCTGGTGCAGACCATTCACACGCTGCTCAAACACAACGTGTGCACCGTGCTTTCCTTGTAGGATGAAATTATCACCCTTACTTGGACTGTTTTCAAAGATTTTTTTTTTCCTTTAAACAACTCGCCCACTCATCCCTATAAACGCCGGTGCTAAAAGCTGGTTCTGTTGTTAAGATTTCAAATAACTTGGGTTTTATTGTTTCAAACAAAATCAAAATAACTCACCCACGCTCCCTCCTTCCTGAATACAGTAACTGCTGACCTGTTGGGAGCATGCCCTACTGCCACACGTGGCTTAAATCCACCCCTTTGGATCAATAGCAGGTGACAATATCGTTTTCGCTTTTATTTTGAGACAGTGTGGCAGGCCTGCGTGGGTGTCTGGCTGAAGTGTTACTGACACCTTTGCTACTTGCAGTGCTGATCCGACCACCTGAAAAGTTAGCACAAACGTGCTCAGATTTGGCCACTTTGTGCAGCAATCTTATTAATTCTGGATTTGCACTTTTTCCCCAGCTACACTGTCATCTACCTGAAATCACAGGTAGCCAGCCCTCACTGCTGAGACCAGTGCATCCATGGCACGGAAATTACTTCTATTTTCTCTTTGAGAGGCAATATATTAGTCAGCATATTCAAACAGTCCTCAAAGAGCTACAACAATATTCTGTAGTTCATGTAGCAACTTTCCCACATAGGATTTGACAGCACTTACCATTGCCAGTCTGGGTTTCCCTGTCACCATTTAATAGAAACACACAAGCCTAGATTTAGCACCTAAAGCTTAAATTACTAACCAAGGAGACAAGTTAGAAGCATTAGCATTCCAGGTCAGTCTCTCCAGTCCACAGAAGAAGAGGGGAAGCTCCAGAGGCCAATTTGACCCATCAAAAACCCGGAGCATCCCTTAAATACCAAAACTGGGAGTGAACCTGAACTACTTGGTCGAAACAAGTCAGGTTACAGACAGATGCCAGCAAGCAGTAAGTTTTTGGAGCATAACCAATGCCCACCCTCACACAGAGCTGCGGTACCTGGCCGTGCACACCGTTACACACCCAAGCAGGAAAGCACAACATTTTAGCTGAAACTAGTTGCAGTGATTTACTTTGCAGTTGGAGGGAGGTGGAACTAGGACCACACTCAGCTGTTGAGTCTCAGCTGAGTGGCAGTAATTTGCTAAACCAAAATAACTCCGTTGCTTTAAAGGATATAACCCATATTCTTGATTAATTAGCACAGAAGCCAAGGTTAACATACAGTGCTCAACTCCCAGTCACCTACTGTATCCACTAGTCCCCACCACCACCTCCCCACTTCCAGCCCTACCGAGGAGTAGGAGGTGATGGAGGAGACAGGTGCCTATAAGCCCGCTGCCAGTGAAGGAGACGCTCGTCTTCAGCGATGGAAATGATCCAACGCTCCCCCAGCAGCAGATATGCCCTCCTCCCCACAATATACTGTGCTCGGTGCATCTGAAATTGGAACCTACTGACAATTTGCTTTGAAAACGCTTTGCAAAAAAAGCCTACTTGTCTCTGGATTGCCAAAATTGTGCTGCTTTCTTGAAACGTACTTTTATTTAGACACCTACTTGCTCTTAGCATAGCGTTGTTTTAAAAACCAGCTGAACAGATGCAGCACCTTTACCAGGGGTGGTAACGATCGGGTAAAGTTAGTCGGTGGATCCGCACACACCCGTCTACATTAGCACCCATAACGCACATCTAACCTTCATATAAACACCCTTCACTGCAGCAAACGCCCAAATCTTAATTATTATTTACTCATATTCCAGTAATGCCTGAAGGCTGCGCTCAAGATCAAGGCCTTGTTATGCAAGGCACCCCACAAAACATGAAATCCTGGCCCTGCTGGGGGCAGGGAGGATGCTGGGGCTGGTACCCATGGGTTTACCATTTCAACGATCGTCAGACACAGCCCTTCTCAGAAGAGCTTAAACAGGTAAGACAAAAATCACACGCAAACACAGGAACAGCTTCTCCTATCAGCAAAAAGCAGCTTTTGCTCTGGTACGTGCTAGTTAAAAGGGCAAGATGAAACTACACCCCATTTGGGGAAGGCAAAGACAGGGAGGCTGATTTGCTCCACGTGACAGTTCCCAGAGAATACTAGGATGCAAATGGCTTTAGATACAGCTAAAAAATCCTTCAAGGACTTTTCTGCACATCCCAGGGGAGTTGCACCTCCTGCACCCAAGCATATTCAGCAGGCTCACTCTTTGCTGGCTCTCAAGAGAGGGCTGCACTGATCTGCAGAAACTGGTTCCCCCTCTCCTCCAGCAGAACGAGCACTGCAGGGAACTGCACCCCTCTGTGGTACAGACACCACGATCCAGGATGGAAAAGTTGGATCCACGGGATAGTTCGGGACCCTTCTCTAACTGCACATCTCCCCAAGAAGCTTCCCCCGCTCTCCCTGCACGCAAAGCACTTAACCGGGCTCAGCTCTCTGCCAGGTTCGGGCTGCAGTCTTCTGGGGCTGCATGGGGAACAGGAAGGAGCCGGGGGCTCTGAAAAACCATTATTTAGGCTTTTTTAGATTAATTGGTGTTAATTGCCTTGGGAGGCTCAAAAATAGCACTGCTAATGGGAAATGTGGACGCAGGCTGAAGGTGAGGTGCGAGCAGAGGCTCATGATTGCCACGTTAACCCCGGACACGGGTTGTGCCCTGGCCAGCAGGCAGCCAGCAGTGACTGCCAAAAGCAGGGTGACCTTCTCCTGTCCAGCTGGGATTTGCTTGCCTGCACCTCTAACCCTGACATCCCCCCCCTCCCGACAGCTCCATTCACACTCATACAGGGGCAGAGGGAGCTTTCCTGCTGCCACAACGGTTTTTTATCATGAGAGCTCCAAGAAACAGCACTTGAACCTTCTTCATTTCAGGCTCCTTTGATTTATGGATTCACATCTTTCTCCTTACTCCTGCAACCATGGAGGACCCTCAGCCAGCTCCCAGGGAGCCTCGGTTTCCTGCACCTACAAGCACAGACACAAAGAGAACCCAGAGAGACCCCAAAACCTCTGCTCACCCCAAGACTATCCTAAATCCAGAAGAGAGGACTGGCTTTGGATGGGACCATGTCTATCCATAAGCAGTGGGTTAGAGAACAACCTGCCCGTCGCCTGGGTCATTGAACGCTCCTGCCTGACCGCCAGCGAATACTGGGGACGGAGCTGCGCTGGTGATGAACGAAGGCAGCGGGGTGGCCCCTGGGCAGGATGCCCAAGTGACCACACTGGACAAGCTGCTCACAGGCTGCAATCTGGCCTCTCGCAAGCTGGGCAATAACAGACAAAAGCCAAACTTGCCCCAAGGTTGTGCTGTGTTTGTGTCTTCTGGGAGAGCCTCCAGTGCTGGAGCCCTGTCCAGCAGCTGGTAACAGCCACTATCAAAGATAAGATACAGACAAAACTGGTCTGATTATACACGCTCCTGCACTGCTACAGGTCTGTCCTTAAACGAAACCCAAAGCCCATATTATTAGGGTGCATTTCCTTGTTTTTTAAATATAGTTCATATAAACAGAAACACAAGTTACTGGTACAGATAAGATTATCTACGTAGACCCACCAAGCAACAGAACAACACACAGCACGGCTCCAGCAAGCACAACCAGACTACGCTCCCTTCCCAGCCTCAGTCCACCCATAGAGACCGGCCAGGTCCATCAGGCACTCATCCTTACGTGCCACGGCTGGGAGCTCAGTCCCCGGCGCTGCCACAGATACAGGTTACTGCTGGCACAGCCATGCTACCTCTTGCACTCGCATTTGCCTGAGCAAGAGATAGTTGTAGAAGAAAACCAAACAAAATCCCCGGTCACCAGAGGCCCCTGTGTCATCTGGTGTCATCATAGCTCCAGTGATTTAAGCAGAGTTATGCTGATTTACATTCAAAGAGAACCTGAGCTAAGATTTTTTTTTTTTCAGCTCTTCTCGCATGTGCAGTTTATTAAATGCGAGAGGCCAGAACTATGAACTTACAAAGTGCCCCAGGCACCGCAGAGACCCTAGAAATGAATGAAGAGTTCCAGATTTTGAGAGAAGTCAAATATTTCGAGTTTTATTGCTCTGGGTCTGGCTTCAATTCATCCCTGTTTTTAGTATTGTTCTCTTTAAAGTGACAGTTTCTAGGAAATGGTGAGCGTAACATCTCTCTTACTGTCTCATACCACTTGACGGCTGACAATTTGCTGGGAGAAAAAGGCTGTGCAAGGAGGAACGCAGACCTCAATTATGGCTTCAAGGTGCCAATAACTGAAAACTCAGTTACAGTGAGTCAAGGGAAGAAGAATGTATTTCGGTAGCTTGGTTAGTCAGCTCCAGCCTGGACCACTGGACTAGCCGGTCTGCAGACCTTCTGTCGTAACCTCCAGAAAAGATCTGCTGGGGGACCTTGGAGAACCAGTTCAGTTTTCACCTCCTTCCTAGAGCAGGTTCCTCTGGTAAGAGGCTCTTTCTTATAGTTTTCTAGCTCCAAAACTGGCCTCCGCACTTAGCCAGTTATGGATGGACTATGGGATTCTCCGACATGCTTTCATACATTCCTCTGATCCTCAGCCCAAGGGATCTGAGAAGCATCCAGACCTTGGGGGTCCTTGGTGTAACTTCTGTGCACCTGAGGGCTTGGACAGCCCTCCTGCACATGGGGCAGCCATTACCTTCCTTTTTTCTGCACTCAGTTGATGCACAAGCACAGGCTTGTGTTAAATCCTGCCTCCTATCTCTTTTCCACAGCACAGCTTTGATTCATAACCCATCCTCAGCCTGGGAGGAGGAGAAACAAGGGACAGGCATAGCAGGAAGAAGCAGAAAGGGGATGGACCAGTAACAAGAATATCCCAAAGAGAGGAAGATAAGGAATTCAGCTTTCTGTCTGGGACCTTAAGCACTGAAGTATCTCACTGAGGACAAGGCCTAGAGGCAGCGACACCTTTGCCTTGCTTCTGTTCAGAGCAAAATGTGGGCAGGTCACTGCAAGGGCAGCTCTGGGACAAGCCCTGAGCAAGCAGGCCTCACCCATCTCCGCCCCAGATAAAGGATACTGATCGAGCTGCGGCCCATACAGATACCATCTGCCCTGCCAACATCAGTCCTGTCCCACAGAGTGCGTGGGAGTTATCTGCTTCTTAAGTGGTGACAGGTTCTCTTTTCTACTTAGCTTTTGTCCTCCACATCATCTGCAGGACAAAGGGGAGAGAAGAGTTAACACTTGTTCTGTGCTGTGCAGTGCACCTTGCAGGGGTCATTTCTTCTGCTTCAGCACCCCAAAGGGTCAAATATTCAGAGGTGACCCAGAGATCACAGTCTGGCCTTTTTCTGGCTTAAATTAAGAAACGTCAAAACCATTCCCTGCAACCTTCAGGGGCTCCGTAGCAGAGCTGTCATTTTTCCAAAATGAAAACAGCATCAATTGAGAGTCTCCTCGGTGCTGAAAAGCCCATTGCTCTGAGCAGAGACACTCCTGGGACCTGGCTGCAAAGGGTGCTTAAAGCAGCCAGTGCCCATATCCTTCTCATAAGCTAAAGCTGTGGGTAGAAGAGATGATCGCTGCTTCTCAAATCAAGCCAGGCAGCCGTCTACATTACGCCCAAGGCATCTAAGGCAGAGTCTCTGGACTCCTATTTCTGGACTCTGCAGGGCTGATTTTAAGGAAGTCTCCTCTGGCCACCCAGATAAGCAAGGCAGAGGATGCAAAGGAAAAGCCTTGGACTGGCACAACGTGGACTGTTGTGCAGAGAGAGTGCAGGGACCCGTGCACAGCTCTGGAGACAACCGGTGTCTCACAAAACCAAACCTCGAGTCACAGAGTTGTCCGAAATGCGGTGCCATCCGCACCGAGGAGGGGCTCCCCAGAGAGAGGCAAGTGCAGCATTTGTCCCCAGCACCCTGGAGGATCAGGATGGCTCCTGCCTCACCTCTCCCTGCCACGGACACTGCTCCCTCCCCACCCAGTCTCCCAACCACACCTCACCAGGACCAGCTTCTCCTCCGTGGGATACCGAGGAGCCTGGCAGGTAATTCTGGCTTTTACTCCAACTGTGTATGCTAGCCTACCTCCCAAACCCACCCCCCCTGCATGAGAAAAAGTAACTTAATGAAGGATCATAAACCCATAAGCCTCACATCGCTGCTTGCGCAGCCCCAGCCCCGCACACCGGAGCTGCCCACTGGGAAGGGTCGTGCCTGGGTTCAGTCCCCCAGGCACGACACTTGCCTGCAGCCGAGCCTGCAAGGCCCAGCTCTGCCGTGCCTCCCTCTCACTCATACGCTCTCATTGGATAATTACAGAGAAAACCAAGGCAATTCCCAATTTTAGTGCCATTATAAAACAGAGAGGGGGAATTCATTACCTGGCAGTTGTTAATATTTAAGGAAGAAACTGATAATTTACTTATGAGGCAATGAATGCAGCAGAGGCAGTGCAAGCCAGAAAACGCTATTGCCTCCCCCCACCATCTCCGTGCAGTTACTTTGCAGAGATTTTCTATCTACCCCCTTGTTTCCCTGCCTCCCATGCTAGCGCCCAAGTCCCAGCGAGGACCAGCGTGTCACGGCTCTGCACTGCAAAACTTATGAGAGCCTTGGCTCTGGCTCTGCTGCACCTCTAGGTGTGGGAGAGTGTTTTTTAAATCTCTCCTGGCTCATGCAGCATCTGTGCAACCAGCCCACCTGAGTCAGAGAAGAGGAGCTAAAGAAAAGAAGGGCCCTAGAGCTTAACAAAAAGACTCATATAGACATACGGAAAGAAAGGTCAGACAATTTAAGATGACTCTGGGGAGGCAACCTGATCACTGGCCACTTCTCTGAACAGCTCAAACCCCTGGAAGAGCCTCCTGATACCCGACAGACTCGAGCCCTCCAGAAAGTCTTCCAGCGCATCCTGCCTCCAGCTAGGAAATATCTCAGTGCAGCCTCTCTCCCAGGTCTGCGTCT
The DNA here is from genome assembly GCF_947461875.1 of Haliaeetus albicilla. Taxonomy (NCBI): domain Eukaryota; kingdom Metazoa; phylum Chordata; class Aves; order Accipitriformes; family Accipitridae; genus Haliaeetus; species Haliaeetus albicilla. The sequence goes on from NC_091508.1 coordinate 19,868,745, forward strand.
GCCCAAAGCACTACAGAAGGTCCCACAAACTGAACAGGAAGATAAAGCACTACAAGAACGAGCCGCAGCTCAGTGTTTACCTGCTCAGTTCCAACAGGACTGACACCAGCACAGCAGTCTCCAGGTGTCATAGGAACAGTCTTAAATTTAGCAGCAGCCGCCTTCCCTCTCCCTGACTCTGGCTTCTCTCTTCCTCTCCATCCCCCTTGCTCTCGGTCTCGGAGCACGTTTACACTAGAAAGTCTGACCAACGATAATGGCATAATTATACCCATGCAGTTAAACAAAACATAAAGGCTGTGGGATAAACGAGGGTGTGCATTTGCACTGCGCTTGCATTGCGGTAGTTTACACATCAATGAGACAAAGAGGCTACCTCATCTTAAAAGAGAGGGAGGATGCACTGACAGCCACCATAGAGTAGCAAAGGCTGCCTGGTGCAACCCTGCCATGTTCAAGTTCCTGAGGGATTGCGAGGAAGTATCAGTTTAATCCTCTCTCAAACAATACAAGACAACCAGGGAAAAAGATGCTTCGGGGCCGGAGTGCAAGTGTCTGGGAGGAAGCCCCCGAGGCTGTATTTAACCTTGCACCCCAACATCCATCTGGCAAACTCTGCAGTCCACGGTGAAGTCACAGGGGATGGATGGGGGCACCCGACATCTGAGCGCTGCCTGGACAACACCACGATTCAGCAGGGGCAAGCAGGACCTCCCTGCCCGGCTCTGCCACGGATGCCACGCTGCCCTCCAGCTCTGCTCCCTGCCCCGTGACACCAGGAACTGAACTCTTGTTCTTGCAGGCCAGGCAGAGGGTCAACCACGAGCATCTGCTCTGTGCATCGCTCCTGCAACCTGACAATCCCCTAGTAAATCATGAGAGAGAAACCATCAAAAGAGCTCTGGCAACCTGCCTTTGGGGTGGGGGGGGGCGGTATGATCTACAAAATTTTCCCTTCTTTTATGGTTGCTTCTCACTGTAATCATAAAAAAGGTCTTATAAAAACATTTGGCCTAGGCAACGTTTGGTGATGCAGTATGCTTGCAAATTGTTCAGTGTCTAAATACATCAGCAACCCATCTCTGCAAGTCGTCACTGCAATCAAGTGCAGCTCCTCTTTCTCTTGACTATAAATGCTCTTTGCTGAGGACAGGGTGGAGGACAGATTTGAAGAGCAAGGAATTGCTCCCTTGAGCTGATGTACTCCCCTGGGAAGAGCAGAGTCCAGATGGACAGGACCATTTCTAGAGCACGGATCCCCAAGGAGGGGAGAGGATTAGGTTTGATCCTTACCTCTCTCCATGGTTTTTGCTCCAGCCGTTGGACCTTGACCCAATGAAGTGCTTTAGCCCTGGCACGTGCACAGTCCCATTGACCTCAGAGACTTTAGCTCAGTACTGACCTTCAACGCAAGGCCCAGAATTGGGGCAGGTCCCCAGCCCCTCCCCAGGCAGTCTTTTCAGGAATACACAGCCCCTTTCTTCCATAGACCCTCTCCTTTTTCCAGTGGTTGCTCTCTCAGAGAGGGGGGTGAGGGACACACAACCTCTGATATTTCTGAAGTGTTAGAAAAATCTCGTCCTTCTAGTAACCCTCTAAAACGCAGCTGTTACCAAGCCAATCAAGAGCTGGAGCATTATGACCTTCTCCCCAGCAGAGCAGAGGGGCTAAATTTATGAGCTAGCCTTTGATGTCTGCAAGCTTCACGTGGTACAAGACCTCCTGCTTTGATATTACTTTTAAAAGAGGAGACGCAGAAGGTGTGCCATGCACGTGTCCCAGGGAGCGCATGGATCTGGCCGCCTGCAACTGCAGGCACAGGGACCAAGCTCTAATGTGGCTACTAGTCCTCAGAGCTCTGCTTCAACAGAGAAACCGTGACCAAACGCATCTCACCCTCACCAGCTTCTCCCAGACCAAACCCACCTTTGCCTGTGGAGAACCAGGCACTCACAGCCCTGAGTATTCCCACAGGAGCTCCAGACCTGACCTCAAAGGTGAAGAAGACCCTGCCCTTGCCCGTCCCCCAGACCCAGGCAGTGCTGGTCTCTCTCCTCCCAGCGACCACAAGCCATGGCAGGGAAATTCCCCAACTTCACGGGGCCACGGGAGGGGTAAGGAAGCCCGTGTCTGCCCCGCCAGCGATGCAACCCTCCTGCGCGAGCTCTCCATCGTCTGCAACACCAGCATCTTCCACAGCAATGGCAGGAAGGTCTAAGCTGCACGGAGGGACCTGCCGCGGGCCCTGGCACGCTCTCCTACCTTACGCAGCACCTGGGCCATGGCTTCTCCTATCCATCCCAGCATCCCCACGGCTTTGCCAACAGGCTGAGCCCTTCTCCCAGGGCCCGACAGAGCTGCCAGCAGGGACAGGCTCCTCTCCATCCCCAAGCTCACTTCGCCTCCCTTCACTTTTCCCTGCCTCCCCTCCCCTCTCCCGCCTCCTCCCATGGGGAGTTTCCCAGCAGCTCGGTAATTAGCATCATCATCACCAATGCTAATAACACCACCACAGCTCCTGCCATCCAAAGCTCAAACAACTTTACAGCCATCATCACGCCTCTGTAACCTCCCCAGGGTAGGCAGGGAAGCGGCATTACCCCATCACACAGATGGGGAAGAGGGAGGTAAACAAGAGGCAGTTGGTGGCAGAGATGGGCAACGAACCCGGGAGCTCTGACTCAGGCGCTGCACCCACAAGGACATCGCTGTCCCAGGGACCTGCCTGCTGCAGTAAAGCCCCTTTGGAAGGAGGTCAGAAGCTGTGTTGACAGCAGGACTTATCCAGAGATTGCATCACTCAGCTTGGGGCCTGGGATGAGTTTTTTCCTGGGCATCCCTGCGCACAGCCTCAGTTCCCCTCTGCAAAACGACCGTGGGAGAGCAGCACGCAGGACTGAGCGCGCAGTCTGAGTTCACGCCTTCTGATGGGACAGCGAGTATTGTGGCATCCCATAAAAGCACCTTAAATCAACTATTAGAGCTCACCTCTAATTAAGGACTTGCTGTTTACTGATGGATTAAAGAGGATTTTTGCTTTGAGCATTCACAAAATGAGGAATCTGGGGGGATTCTTGCCTGAACAGCCTGACCTGGGAAAGCTTCTCTCCCATTTTGGATGGGGTTTGCTACATTTGATTTTAAAAGACTCACATGGATGGGAATTACAGCTTTTCAAAAAAGCCCACCCACACTCCCATACAACAGACTGACATGGCCCTGGTAGCCCTGACAGATGGGGACAAACACAGAACACAAGGCAACGGGTTGCTTCGCTTTTGGCAAGTACCTGCAGGACGACATGGACTTTAAACATTCTGAGGTCTGGCCTATGCTACAAAGTCAGGCTGGCATCACCGACAGCTGGGAGCACCAACACAAAACAAAATTCACCTGAAGTGACCCAGCCTTGTCCACCAGGACATACTGCAGAGACATTCTTCTGGCAAAAGAGCCTTTCTGGAGGGTATTTCATGTGTGGCGGGACACGGTCTGAAGACAACCAGCTGGTGTAAGCCATGTGCCGGCAAGGCTCTGCTGCCTGCAACAGGGGTGATGGACCATTTATTCCTATGCCTGGACAAACAGCGTGCATGCAGCACCGCCAGGCACTGCAGGGATCAGGGCAGAATTTCAAATACCTCCCGAGCCTCTCCAGCTCTGGCTTCTGGGAAGCTCCTGGATTTCTGAGGGTGTTTCAGAAAACTTTAGGAAAGGGGATATAAATACAGCTGCCTTCACTTTGTGGATGCACAGGCAGCAGCAAAACCTAGTTGGAAGCTCCAGCCTCCTTGGCAAGGAAGGATGGCAGGATGCTCCACCAAGAGCGATGCTGGGAGGCTTCAGTGTCCCACCTGCATTTTGCCAAGCAAACTCCCCTCTGCCATTTGGAGCACCTGCCTACAGAGACCGCAACCCCGATCATGCCACGTAACTCTGTATAGCTACTGGTCTGAAGAAAAACCCAATAAAACACTTGTCACTGTCATTTTTATGGGATATGGACTATGGTCCATTAGATACTGAATAAAGGACATTCTTTAAAACGTAAGACAGGCAGTCACCTTCTCCTCCAGCCACGAGCACTGTTGAGTGCATTGACCTATTCTCTTCCGGGATAAAACGGGACACGTTTAGTGTCTGTAAGGAGGAAGATACCCTTTTTTCCCCATATACTGCTGCTCTGCACGTCCTCTTGAATTCACTCTATGTTGTTTCACTACCATGTGCACCAGGCAAGCCTGGGAACTGAACTAAAAATGGACTCTTGGGGCTCAGCTCACAAATCCAGAGCAGACAGGGAGCTAACACACACACACACACACTGCAAAGTCAGGGCACACAGGGAAGATGCCTTGGGAGAAAAACTGGTGAAAGAAGATGATGGCAGCAGTCAGGCAGAGAACCACCACTCTACAAGAGCAAACCCTGGCCTTTGCATCCCTGCTGTGTGGTCCCCCATCCCCTGAAGGGTGGGAGGACCAGCGTGTCCCTCGCCTGCTCACACACTTCCATCAGAGTCAGGAACCAGCACGTACCCCAGGGGTCTGAAAGGCACCTCCTGCGACTGGAGAGTGTATGTCTACACTCGTTCTTTCATGGACATTCACCAAAACCCCGTGTGTGCTGTCACAAGGTCACTGGTAGTTGGCAATGTCCCATGGGGCCTTTTCTTAGACACAGCTTATGTACTCACAACTACACTGCTAAGGAATGCTTTTTGCCTTGCTCTTGATGGAGAATGACTTTTGTTTGGTTTCTGGCTGAACGTCTGAGTTAAAAATACAAGACTGTTTCTGGCAGAAGTGGGTTTTTTTCTGCCTTTGTATTGCCTCGGATGCCCCTGTGCTGCTGTCTCCTTTCTGGCTCAGATGAGCTTTGTTTTCTTTCTAATGATCATGTTTGCACCGGTGAGCAGTAGGAAATGCTTTTCCTATTAGACCATTTCCACGAGCACTGTTGGGAATGAAGAATGAGCTCAGAGAAGTCTAAAAAAAGCCCAGCTGGTGTAAAGATCCTGTCTCCGGTGGTCAGAGAACTGAAAATCAGGAATGTCTGTGGTCAAAAAGGGATGTGTATGTACGCACATGCACACAGGTAGAGCAGGATATGTTCTCCCCGTGATCTGCAGACACGGAACAAAGGACTCTGTGCTAGAAACACTTTCAAGCATCCCCACTCTACAGACAAGCTTCATCCCAAGCTCTGCAGCTCAGACCCTTTCTTACCCCGCATGAAAATATTTTATTTTGCTTTTCTTAAATGCCAAGAAAAAATAGGCCTATCTTTCCTGGCTTGGATTTATTCCATCTGGAATCACTGCGTGATCACAGGACTGTGATAGTGTGTTACAGTCTCAGTATAAAGTAAGAGCTTAAATACTTTCAAGCACCCATGCGATCATTAAATCTTTCCTATCATGCTCCATATCTCTTGGCAACAACAAGCTGAGGACTTGGGGCTTCTCACTTGAGATCACCAAGTTCAAACATCTCCAAGCCCCCTCCCATGATCCAGAAACATGCCATCATTTGTGGGTGTGATCCCTGTCTCCAGCACTGAGAACAAAACCAACACAGCTGCAGGAAACCTCCCCAGTACATAGTATTTGCCATGTGCCGCAACATAAACATCAACACAACTGGAAGATAACAGCCTAACAAACAGCTCAATTGTTCATGCTAAAGACATCAAAAAGGCACGTGGAGACCTTTCCAGGACACGGATCCCCACCGCCTTCTGGGGATCCAAGCACAGGCAGAGCCAGAGCTCTTCCAACACCCAACACAGGACTTGCTGCATGCCAGTAACCCATAAATCACTGACATCAGGGTCAGCTCCTCTTGCCAGCTTCTGCTCTTTAGGAAGCATGCTCCACCTAACTTGCTTCCAAAGAGAAGTTCCTAGAACATGATTTTCTATTATCTCTACCTAATGATTGATGAATCACATCACTCTGGAGACCATCAATGTGATCAGGAGATGAGAGGGAACAATAACTAAGGTCCCAGATTTGGCAAAGGCAACTAGCATTTTTAGGTGCTCATCAAAAACCTGAAAAGAACTGTGTTGCTTGAAGGCAACAAGCCCACTCTTCATGAACCCCAACAAGCCTGACTTGATCAGCGTCCACACAGCGAGGTCTCCAAACAGCTGTGTTCTTCTGGAATTCAAGGCATCACATCCTGACAGTCCCAAATGCAGGAAAGTTCAGGTCTAAAATCTCATCCTTCAAGAGAAGGTTACCAATACCACCACTAAATACCAAGCTCTCATAAACCAGTTCATGTTGGAGGTTGGTACCGTTGTTCTGCTTAATGGACAGTGAAGCCAAGGCTCAAAAAGGCAAAATGCCTTTTTGCCTACAGTTGCCCAAACAGTCAACAGTAAAGCTATATGCAGGCTCTGTTTTCCAGCCAACAGGCCACACTGCCACCCATATCAGGTTAGAAATGAAGTAAGAATGAACACGCTATAAGAAACTCCCAGATCAGCACTGGAGGAAAAAAAAAACATCTTCCTACCGACTGTGACACCTGGACTCGGACTTCACTGGTATCCAGTGGCGATGTACTTGACCCCTGGGACTTTCTCTCTGAACTGGATTGGTGCTCCCGGTATTTCTTTGACCTTGCAGGTAATGACAAGAACTCTTTTCCAGAGATCTTCAGGTCTCCCATGTGGTGGCTGTCCCCATTCTGGTCCTTGGGAAAACAAGAAATAGTCATTGCACAAATTGCTTGTCTCAGGTTTATGTGGAGATCTGTTGGCAAGTATCCACAGAACAGGAGACACACAGAAGCAAGAAGTTAACATGGAGTTTAGACGGTGTGATTTGCCACTCATGATGTGCAGGGCTGAATGAGGACATTTTGCCTATCTCCACAGCGGGTGATTTTAATGAGTGGAGAAGAAGCATGACCCCAACAACACAGAGTAGTCAACTTATCCACAGGGAGAAGTCAGGGGAAAGTAGCATCCTCTTAAAAAATCCAGGTATGGAGGTAGAGGCATGGCTGGTTTATTTACAGGCATAGGGAATGATGGATGAAAGGTCCAGAAGCAGTCAGTGCTGCTGGTGATTTCTGGCAACTGCACTCATAAAAGCCTCTTCCAGAGTAGCAAGCTTATCTTGCCCAGAATATCAAACTCTTGGCACAAGCCCCTCCACTTGCTGCATCTTCACTTCCTCCCAGGACCCAACCATGCTGCGAGCCCACACTGAACCATGGATAACCTGGCCATGCTCCAAGGAACATGGCTACACTAGATGCTCCACAGCATCTCCCATCTCTAGGATTTGGTTCCCAGCACACATGGAGCATTGCCTGCCTCAGTGCCTCCCACTGACTTAATGAAGAAGAGGAGCCCTTACCCAACAGTTTCCTAAAAGGCAGATCAACATGAATGGTTGGAGTCCCATTCAGCTCTTTTGCCAACCCTCATGCTACCAGAAGCACGTGGGGACCCCAGGGTAACATGACTAACTACAGCAGATGGTTACAAGCAGTCCCCTGTTCTCTCACTGCTGTCTTCCTTTGCTCTCTTAAAGGCTTGTGCTCAGTGCTCCCATAGCCATGCAAAATATAGGATTATCACCCCCATGTAATGCATGGGGAAAATGAGGTGACAGAGATCACACATCTCCTGAATTCTAGTTTTTGTCCCTTCTCACTGCAGCTCCTCTCTTTGCTTTTCCAGGCCCTGCCTTGCGCCTGGCTCCTCCTTTCTCACCCCAAAACACACACAACTCTATCTGTTCTCTGTCAGAAGACTTGGGTTAATAGCCCTGCCTGTATTATCACAACAGCCTCATTACTGCTGTCATGCAGATGAGGCCCTTGTACAGAAGCATCAGCAGGAGTATTCCGTGTTTAGCTCCAAAGACACTTATTAAAGGCACCAGGCACCTTACATGTTACTGGTGGGAACAGAGTGCCTAAACCTGCTTGATGCTTTGGGCTTCAGTGTTTCTGGGCTGCAAACCACCCTTTTTATCACACACAAAGCACTGAGGGGACTCCCCAGGGTGTCCTCACTGCAGCAACTACATGCAGGTGAAAGAAGCTCAAGCACAGCTCAGGACATGACCCACGGGCCCACAAGGTTGGGATTTTAGGGCACATACACCAGAAAGCCAAGAACACTGAACAGGATCTGAATTCACAGCACACCAACAGCACAGTGGGAGGCTGTAGCCAAAATTACTTTTCCATTCCTTGCAATGGAAACAGGAACAGGGAGAACAAGTAAGAAGAGATTCATTTCCCTAGCTGCTATTGATGGGACCAACTGCAGCCAGGCCAGTGTCCACATTTTGAAAGGCTGCCACAAAAGTAGATTTCAGAACTGGAAAGAAACTGCCTTCCAATGCCTTACTGCCTTAGTTAGAGGCCTCAAACTGTTTAGTTCATGACAAAAAGAATAGATGACTCAATTATGGCACGTAAGTACCTTCAGGGTAAAAACCAGCATGCAATAAAGAGATTTTTAGTCTGGTAGAGAGAAGAATAAACAAGAACCAATGGCTGGGAGCTAAAACCAGAGAAGCTCAAAACAAGGAATAAGGCACAGGCTGGAGAGAGCAGGACGATCAGGGAAGCAGTGTTCCCGCTGTCTGCTGGGGCATTCAGAGCTGACGCGGGTGCATCCTGACAGACAGACTCTGCCCAGACACACAGCTCCGTGCAGAGGCATTGGACAAGAGTTCCTGGCCTGTGCAGTAACAGGGGTCCCTGCTGACTTTGAAGGCTATCTCTGGCAGAAAAAAAGGGCAGAGAGGGTGAGACAATAATGAGAGGGTTCTGGAGACATCACAGTTCACTCCACTGATTTATTCTTTACAATCTTATCACCCTCACCATAGCAAGCTTGACGCAAACAACCTTCTCCCATGACTGTAATCAGCTCTCCCTAGGAGCCGCAGGAGGGGAGAGGAAGGGGAATTGCATCCAAAACACTCTTGCAAGAGCCCCATGGCAGCACCAGTGCCTGCCGCTGGGCAGACCCAGCGATCCTGTGCAGGATTTTCTCAGAAACTTAAATGATCCCCGTAGGTGGAAAGGTTCAGTGCCTCCCAGCTGACTGTAGAAACAGCCTTTGCCCTGGGGAGACTAAGAAAACGCTGATCTGCTCGGATGTGACATTTCCAGCAGCGAACCAGAGCAGAGGCAGTCCCTAGAGCCCCTTGGAACAATAAATACCCTCTGCCTCCTGCAACGCACCATCTCCTGCTTCTGACCTCTCCTTCCCTGCTTGTGCTGAATGCAGCTCTCCGCTGGGCTAATAAGGCACTGAGATTTGCCACCAGCCACTAAAGGGGCTAAAATGCTAACGATTATCCTCTCAATAAAGGGCTGTTTTTTTCAAAAAAGCATAGAAGTGGCTTTTTCAGCTTTCAGTTGTTAAGTGCCTTTTTAGTTAGACCAGCTGTTCCTCTCCTCCAAGCTCTCCAGAAACCCTCTTTGGTTAATCCCATTGACTCCAATGATATCTGCTAATTGCATACTTCCCTGCAAATGAAGCCAGTCAACAAGCCATTACAGGTTCCTACTGATACTTAATCTTCAAGGCCAGACACCTTTGCTTACCTTTTCAGAAGGGAACTTCAGGAGGTCTAAGCTGTCCATGCTGTTCCTTTGGAGTGTCTTTGGCCTGGCTCCTGCAAAACAACGCACTCTCGCATCAGGAGGGTGTCACTTACCGACAGCACTAATGTCACACAGATAAAATTCAAACCATGGCAGACCCCCTGCTCCTGTTAACTACAAAGTCAAAAGGACGGGATGTTGCAGCTGTGCCGTCCTTGAGATTCAAATGTGTTTTTTTCTCTATTGTTTTGGGTCTTTTTCAAAACATTATTGCACCACAGTCAGCAACAGCTAGGGCTGCATGAAGCTTTTGCTATTGAACAAGTAGCCAGGTCGGACTACGACCCTGATCTCAACTGAGGTCTCTGGAATTCAGGAGTTACAAACGTCACTCTAAACCACAAGTCATGGGACTGGCATTGAGAAAAATCATAACAAAAATATAGTTTAATACATCTGTGGATTTGTTGCTTTATCTTCATGTTTTTAACTTAAAGAATGTATCTGGGACGCAGCTTTGAGCTTTTCCCTACAGTCACAAGGATGAGAAAACTAACTGAAGGAACAAATATTTTCCAACTATTATAGGCCCAGCCTTAAGTGGAGCAAAACCTTGCCCTGAACCTGACAGAGAAATCAAAATTTGGCAGCATTCATGTTTATTCGAGATTTCATAAAGTTCATTTTAACGTAGTATTCCAGCAATAACAGAGGGGGTGAAGCACAGTTCAGCTCCGACTCCTGCTTTCCAGACTCTCTTTACCTCCACATCTCCCTCCAACCTGCTCCCAGCTGCTAATGCCTTGCTCACTTACACAGCCAGGATTTACAAAATGGCCTTGGGATGCCTTCATCACATCTGGGAAAACTTCAGCCCTTTCACCCTCCTGCTCCCTGTCCCTGATCTTTCCTGAAGGTTCAGTTTAGCTGATCACCACGTGACATCCCATCCCAACACCACCAAACAGGGCAGAAATGAAAACTTCGGACTCAATGTCCTATGACAACTTCCAAGCTTCAGGGGAAATCCTGGGGGAGGGTGAATGAATGCATGTGAATCGAAACCCATCCCCATGCTGAGCCCTGAGAACGGAAACCACTGAGCTTTGTGTGGTTCCTGCAACAGCAACCTTACCAAACCTAAAGATTCCCCAGTTTCCCACCACCACTTCACAGCACCATTGCTTATGTTACGGTAGTCCCCATGGTCCCTGTTCGAACCCAGGGTGCCAGCCACTGAGCTGCTCACTGGACAAACTTAATGAGAGAGAAGGCACAAAATTCATAACCAATTCAAGACTGACTACAAGCAGAAGATGGTGATTAAATGGAAAAAGCCACCAGGTAGCAGGGATTCCCACACTAACACACATCCAGCTCAGCCAGGGCTCCAAATGCGACCACAGTTGTATCTAAACCGCACCAACTCCAGAGATACCGCTGCTTGGAAAAGTTCAGCCTCGCTTAGATTCATAAGATATAAGACAAGCTCAGATCAGCTGGGACTTTGCTAAGGGTCACACACATACGTCACATCTTACTTATAAATGACCTAAAGCTAATTTCACTGCCCCTCACTACCCTAAAGTGATTTACTTCTTGCAGCCATAAAAGCTCAAATCAGCAAAATATTTCTGCATGTTTCTGTCTCTCTACTCCAAAAAGCACACTAGCACCAGCTTCGTTTTAAGATGACCTCATTACTAGGCTTGTAAGTTCAGAAGGGGCTGACATCAGGCTTTGTGAATACGTGCAGAACAGATACTGATGTAAATACGCAGAGAGCAACCACGCTCCCACCAGCAACTCGTGGGCATCAGCACGGAGGAGATGGCTGTGCAGCAGCAGGGAGGCTGCCGCTGGCCCCAGGTCTCCTCCCATGCTGCCAGACAAGCAAAAGGGCTTTTGGCTGTTGCCACATCGGTCAGGCAGGAGCTCAGCGAGGGGAAGGCAGCGGCGGGTTGTGCCCGGTGGCTCCCGGTTACGCACAATGACATTCTGGACATGGCTCTCGGCTTCCCTTGGAATAACCTATAGTCTTATTTGTGGAGCAGTGAGGTGGGTCTGGAATAAAAGCCACCTACAAACACTTAATCAGATGGTATGTTTGGGTTTCAAAGCAATGCCCGAGAGGTGAGGCCAGCATCTGGAAGTGAGCGTGTGTCACAGCAGCTTTTAACGGCCACTTCCAGGAAAGCAAGAAAGGAGGAAAGTGTGTCTGATTAGATAAACACACATCATTTCCAACAGTCTAAAGAGTCGTTAATTATACACCTCCATCCTCAGGTGCTTTTGTACATTTGCAATAGCATTAAACTGCTGGCCAGAAACCATTAATCTCTGACCTGAGAAAACCTGCCTTCCCCTTTGTTAATTTAATATACGTAGTCAGCTGAGACTACCTCAGCAATTAGGGCACGCAGAAGAATTTGTCTTTTTCAGTTGTTTTGATGCTGGTGTTCCTCTATTACTATGTGGATTTCACATTCAGTTAAACTAAGAGAAGTCAGGAGTTAAAAACTCAACTTCAGAGCCATCGAACTCAGCTATTTTCTTCCAGAAGAAAACACAACCAGCACCGGGGTCAAATGCTGGTCTCACAAAAGCCCATGGTTCTGCCATCCCCACACACCACGAGCTGTCCCGCAGGTGGAGCAAGCAGTGCCATTAAAACAAGCAGCTAGCAGAATTAAGAGGATACCTATCAGTCAGGGCTATCATAAACTGGATCGACACAGGCAGCAATTCCCACCACACATATGGGAGCTTCTCCCCTTTACTCTGCAGGCTCGGTAGCCTGCAGCATACCCATCTTCCAGGAGAGCAGAGAGATTTCCATACTCACAGGCACCCCACGACAGAAGGAGTCCCATTAACTTTCCGTCTCTGACCAGGACATTCCCTCAGATGGCTCCAGATGTAACTTTCAGCCTCCTCCAAGTTATTTTTCCCAGAAATACCTGCAGCACTGCCTAATACTCAGCAAAAGTTCAACTCTGCCTCTTTCTCCCCAGTGCCGATCAACAGCAGCAGCAGCCGTGGATGCAAAAGATTGACCAGCTGAAAACGTGGGTCTGTTGCTCTGGAAGGTTTTTTCCTCTCTCTCCAGTATTTATTGGCATGTTTACCAAGCCTGCTGCAGAGTAACGGAAAACCTCAGGGGCATTTCTAAATGCTCTCTCTGTCTTTAAGGTTTACTGAGGTCTCTAATAGAGCAAGTTGAAACCTTCTTGTGAACATCAGCTGAGCAATGCTACTGACTAGCTGAATTCATGCCTTGTTTTCCTGGAGCTCCTCGGATGTTGTTCTTTTCAGTGCTCAGGCTCGGGGTTGTTGTTTCTTTTTTAAATATTTTTTTTCAAAAATCTCTTCCCCTCCCCGCCCATGATCTCAACGCCACCATGAACCAAGGAGTTTTGGTTTTGTTTGGGCTTTGGGGTTTTTTTGGGGGGGGGGAGGGCGAGGTTTAACTTTTTGCTTTTGCAATTTTGTTCCTGAGGAGAGTTTAACGGTTTTCACATTCCTGTATTTTAAAACTCGATGAAGCAAGTCACCTCCCTCCCTGGAAGAGAGCAATGGACTCCAGGGAGGGGAATTTTACTGCAACAGAGAAGAGGGAGATGCTTGTGTTCTTGCCCGTATGCATATGAGACATCCTTTCTTCCTATAGCTCCCTCACATCCCCCCATCTCACAAATACTCCCTGTTCTTCTGTCTTTGGGACACTAACCCAACATATCCACATCAGATAGCCATCTTTTTTCTCTGTCTTGCATCTCCACCCTGCAGAGATGGGGATGGCCCCTCTGCACATCCTTGTGCTACCTGTGATGACATGGATGCAGGAACCTTTATCTACAGTCTCTTCTTCACAGCCAGAAGTTTGGTAGTGCATGCTCCCTACTTTCCTTGGGCTTTTTAAGCTGATCAGCATAGAGCAACACTGGCCTCTGCACATCTGAGAGAGAGGCTAAACACCAGTGCTAACATGGTGCACGCAGCAAGCACAGCATCTTTCCCCCCATTCTTCTCCTATCCCTTTGGTATCTGTTCACCAGCTCCATACTGCCCAGAAGGACTCTCTTTCTGTGCCATGGGGAGGCCCTTGAACAGGCAAGTCCTCAGATTTCAAGGTGCAATTAGAAGAGAAATGCTCATGTAGCAAAAATTCTCTAGCAGTACCTTGCTACAAAGTGAGCTGTAGCCACTGAAAACACAAGGAAGTGTTTTATCTTAGGATGGTGATGGGGTCACCCCATGTAATTCTGCAGTAGGGCAAGGCTGGGTAGACAGTGTGGGCAGAGTTTTGTTCCTCTATGGACAGTCTCCATATCCGACTGGCGCTCCTGAGATTTCAGAGTTGACAAGATCGAGCAGAACATGTGTAGCAGCGACTCAGGGAGCCCTGCCAGGAGCTCTCATCAAGTTGACATGTGCTTTGATAACTCCTAGGCTCTCCCCCATCTCCAGCAGCTTGGAGAGCTGCCTACTCCATCCCTGTTTGAGACGAAGCAACCCCCCCCCTCCCCGATGCAGATCGAGCGACAGTTCTATTTGCAGGCCAGGAACACGCTGTATCCCTCTGGGGTAGCTGTACCAGATGAAGCAGAATTAAACCTGACAGTGGACTCCACAGAAGACCAACAGGGAAAGGTTGTACGGCCAACATCACCCAACCCCTCCCGCCGCCAGCGCTCCCAGCTGAGCAGCGCGCACAGCTCAGCGGCAGCAGTTATCCCACAGAACACAAGCTTTGCACCCCAAAGAACACAACAAATCTTGGCATAAGCACTTGCCGTATTTTCATGAAAAGGTCATTTCTCTCTGGACCTGTATTAATTGAGATACTGACTTGTCTTTTGGGTGAGTTCTTCCAGTCCAGGACATTGCCTCCCCACATTTGTACAGAACCCAGCATTTCAGAACCTTGATTTTAGCAGACAACTCTACAATATTGTTCAATATGATTAAATTAGACCAGCCAGCCAGTCGTTTGGGGTGGAAGACTGGTCTGTAAACCCTACCAAGCTCAGAAGTGACAGTGGAGATACAGTCCAGCAATCTGAATGCTCACAGAGCATCTCAAATCATACGCTACTGACATCTAATCGGGAAAGCTCTGTCAAGCTAATGCTCCATTATTACAGCAAGCTCTTCAAAGAGCAGAGGGGGGGAAAAAAAAAAAAAAGGCAAGCACAGCAGCAAGAAAAGAAAGGAGAAAAAAAAAAAAAAAGCAGCCTCCGGTAGGACAAGCATCTCATTTAAGACTTTAATTAGTCTTCAAACACATAATGGGTTCTGGCACTATAAATCCACTTGACCTCTATTATTGCCAGCACTTGCGTGATAAATGCTGGCATTTGTTTTCCCAGTTGTTACTGGGATCGAACAATACTTTTCTCTAAATAGAGAAAGGAAATAATATCAGTTATTTATGATGACTACACCATAAAACGCTGGCACCAAGCTGTTGTGTGTTGATCCATGGGAAGGACCATCTGCTTACCCCCCAATCCTTTAGACAGGAAAGGACCAGGGGAATCCTGACAGCTCTGGCCCCTTCTGTGTCTGATGACACAGTTAAGATGGGCAAAACAACATTTTTCTCCCTATCAGTTATTTGAGGGCTTTTCTGGCTGCATGGTCTAGACAAAAGCCAAGAGCAGGTATGGCTCAAAACAGAAAGGACAGTACATGTGAAAGTAATAAAGTCAAGCCATAATTAAGGGCCAGGGAAAGCTGTGGGAATGTTGTTTTCAATGTGGTGTCACATCAGACTCCCTCAAGAACGCTTTGGTCCCAGTGCAAAGCCCTCCATCCTCAGCTCTCCATTGTCAGAGCTGGGAGCCAAAAGGACAGGAATGAAACTCTTCTGCTGGGAAGATCAGGCTTCAGCATGTTTGCTCTGATATGCTGTATTCATTGGCACACAGACAGCACACAGCTGAGCAAATATCAACCTTCCAGACAGATCCTGAGCACTACAAAAACCTTCTCCAGAATAACAATTTTGCAGGTTTTTTCTCAGTGGCAAAACTGTTCCTTTAAAAAAAAGTGTATACAACATGCGGTAATAAAGAGAAGTTACTTTTGAATCAAGATGCTCGTCTGCCTGATTTGGCAGAAAATGCTTTGCGCGTATGTGTCACACGAGTTTTGCATCCTCCAGAATCCAGTCTGACAGCTGAACAACTGGCTGAAAATAACAGCATTATTGCACATTTACATGGCACCCAGGAGCCCCTCAACATTTGGCTGACTGCATTCAGGGTGAGCAGCTAGCACAGAGGCTTCTGAGATGGGAAGAGGGAATAAGGAGACACTCTGGACCACATACCAGAAGAACCTTCACATTCACATGGAAGAGGTAAGGCTTGGAGCAAAAGTCCTCCTTGGAGATAAGAGATGGCACAAGGGAATTATTCCCCCAGTGGGGGCAAAACCAATGTAGCTCAGGAAAGCTGCAATCTTTGAGCTCAAGGTGATCTTACACCTTGTAGCCTTACAAACTATTACTAATTGCCATGATGTCGGGCACATCTTTGATTCCAGTTTTCCCCCATACATGCAACAAGCATGAGCTTTTCTCTAACTGAGCAAGACTGGAATAGGGCTTATTTGCAAATAAAGTGCTGGCAATTCAGGCCAAACAATGAAGTATTTTGGTGTGTATTTGCAGGATCTAGAAAAGGCAGAGCACCCAGTCATGCAACACCTAACAGATAGTCAAATACAAGCCTTGGAGCTTACGGAAGCTTGGAGCAATGTTAGCGAAGGCCTACATAACCATAATCTATTAAGCAGACCATTGCCTGGGGGAGGTTAACAGTTGTGGGGACAGGAGGATTTTCTGGGAGATAAACTGAACTGGGTGGAGCAAGCTGGGAGGAGGCACGTAACCTCAGGGCTAATTTAAGAACAGCCATGAAAGGCTTGGCAGGAACACCTGGCTTTCTTCTAAGCACAGGATTTTCTCTGCCAGTATATAGCAGAGCCTCATGACCTCCCATCTTCCATTATCAGCTTGTGTTGAACAAGATCAAAAAGAAACTCAGTTTGAGCTAGAAAGTGACACACAGTGATTAACACAGGCAACATCTCCAGCAGCTAGACAAGCCCAATTACAGCAGCTGAGTCCTAAACACTGACTCAGGGAGGGCAAGGGAAAGAGCAACACACATGTCAGAGCCTTGCAGCGATCAAACACTCACAGTAAAATCCTCTAAAAAGAAGGGCAACGTACTTGATCCCTCCTCCTGGATGCTGTTGTGAATCAGTCAGCACCTTGCAGCAGCCAGGCACTTTCCAGCTACTGGGACATGGCTGGCCACACTGGACTTTGAATTCATGAGCTCTGCCTCTACAAGCTGCCAGGTCTCTTTGCTAAGCAAAGGTCTGTTGGTCTGTTGTCTGAGTGCTTGCCCCTGCCAGGCTAGGGGCCAGCCTTACTGCTGAGTGAAGGAGTATGGTTCCTGAGGTCAGTCAAGAGATAACGGTGACTCATGCTGAGGTTCTGGCCTTGCCTTGCTCAGTGAAGTGCCAAAGCAGACCACGGTCATCCATCCAAAACCTTTAAAAGATTAAAAAGTAATTCTAGCTGGGCGAGAGAGAGAACTCGCTTCTTCTTGGTCCCTTTCTTGCTCTGTGCTGCAAGAAAAACCATTAAGCAGAGGCATCTTGTCCCTAATAGTAACACCGTACTGTTAGACAGAAGATCATCATATCCATAGGCATTTCCTACACGTTGGCTACCAAAGGCAACTCTCTGTGGAAAGTGCATTCGGGAACCAGACAGCACACACCAGAGCTGGGATGGCTGCAGGAGCCTGGAACAGCAGCCAAAGGGAACTTCAGGCTTCCCAGCTCAGAGCAGGAGTTTGTGTAAGGAACAAACGATTTCCAGAAAGTTAGCTCTCCCCACAACAAGAGAGCCCTTGACTTAATAGACGGCTTTGCCAAAAGCCACGTTGTACCTTCTCTGCCACAGGCTTCGAGAACTGGCCTCTTCCTCATCCTCCTTTCCAGCACTTGCAATTTCCCCTGGCATCAAGATAAAACAAGCACCTGAGTTTCATTAGCACGATATCTTCTCCTCCAGTCCTGGAGCATTTCCTCTGCTGTGAGCTGAAAGTCTTGCTGTACTTTACATTGATGCTGGGAAGGAGGCTCGTGTACAGAGCAAGATGAAAGAACATTAAATACTTCTTAACGCTTTGAGAAGAATATTTTAAAACTTCATAAAGCCAATACTGGTGCAGTCTGAACTGAGTGCTAAATTACTTGGTTTAAATCCAAATGACTCAGAGGTTCATCCCCCCCATCAGTGCTGCTGGAATGATTTAACAGCTGTAACAGCAGAAGTTACTCAGGTTTAGAAAAAAATCATTGTAAGGATAATGAAGAAGCATCCTTTAGAAGTCCTAAATCTTCACCCAAGAAGCCCCCCATGCAAGCAGCACTGCTGTCCTTGCTGCCCTGCTCCCTTAAGCATCACAGCAAGGACCACCACAGACTCAGGTCTTTTTGGACACCTTCCTGCAGGTGCCTTACTGGGAGGCATGTGGGAACACTCGCGCTAGCACTTCTCTGAGCTCAGAAGCTAAGGTTCCACTGAGCATCTGTTAGCATGCAATAAAGCAACCAGACCACCTTGCGCTCTGCCTTCCACTTGGCCAAAAGCTACTCTGCTTCAGTCAACAGCCTCATCCATCAAAACCCTGCATAAGCAGGTACAATTAACCAGCACGGCCTCAGGCTTTCATTTTCAGAATGAAAAAAGGCTGAGCTGCAGCCCATTGCCTCTTGGGAAAAATCAAATATAGTTGAGAATACTTAATATTAAGCAATTTCAATTACTATGCTTACTCAGTCTGACCAGTAAAGAACAGGGCAGGTTCCATGCTGAAGCCGTTAGCGATGTGACCCTTGTACTCATCTGCCGAGTGGAAGGCAAACACTACCTAGACACTGAAATCACAGCCACAGCGAGCAGGCCTGTCCCACTGTCAGAAAGATGCTGGTCTCAGAGGGCCATGTCTTTCGGGTGTGACCCAGCACAGTCCTTCGCAGGAGGGTTGAGTGAACCATGGAAAAGGAACATCCCTGTCTCTGGGCAGCATCCCTGCCCAAGGCACAGGCTGGCACGGGTTAGCAGCGCTGCTGCCTCCCTGCTTTGCGTCAACAGAGGGCTGGTCAATCTAGCATATTTCAGCAGCCCTAAACACTTCTTAGAGACTTCAAAGACATTTAAAGCAAGCAAACAAACAAAAACAAACAGGCTGGGAAACATAAAAGCAGATTTCTTCTATCCCTGTCTAATTGATCCAAGGGTTCAAAGATTCCTGTGAAGAAGGCAAGCTCAAAACTGCACTGAGGATGCAAAGACCCACATTCAAAGCCACACAGAGCTGATCACTGCTCAGGAAGGAGTGGGATTTCATGCCTGCCCAGGCTCAGCTGCCAACTTCACCACTTAAGAATACCTGAAACGTGGCTGCCTCTCACGCAGGGATGAGCAGTACCCAGCATGGAAGCTCCTGAACACCAAACAAGCGGAGTAGCCTTGTACCTACCCTTTTTCAGCAGAAGATGTGCAGAGAGCAGGGGAAGCCAGGCTCACGGCCGAGTCCTTTCCTGCCCTCAGAGCTTGTTGAGCGTGGCTGGGCAGCAGTGTCTGCGTACTGCAAACAGCACAGAAACCATGCCAGGAGCCAGCTTACATTGCTCTGAAAGCATCTACATGCCAATGCCTTCTGGAACACCTGCATTGCTCCCCACCTACACCCAGCTTGCCAGGGGAGGTGTTGCTCAGTGTCTCCTAACACTACCGCAGCCATCAGAGATGACAACTGGGGCTGACATGCTGATGAGAGCAAAAGAAAAGCACCCCCAGAGTCAGTTTTCACTTTGGAGAAGCACTGAGACTGGGCCGGGCTGCTCTCTGCCTTCTGTCCAGCACCTCCACCCCTTGGTGGTGGGTGAGCCCCTCAGTGCTCCTGATTCACTGCTACCTGCAGAGGACTAGGCACAGCCGACTCCTTGCTGAGCAGATGCTGAAACCTCAGCCCGAACCAACTGATCTGGAAAAGGGCAGCCAGCAAGGGTGGCCCAGGCAGCCAGCAATCCCACTCCGTATCCAGCAGCAGTGCCGAGGGCTGCGCTGGCTGTTTGCACCCTGGGACATCTCCCAGCACTAGGCAGCACTGCTTCTTGTCGATGGATGCCTTCACAAAACAACTCCCTTATAGCCACAGCAAGTTCCCTTACTTCTCTCCAAAGGCGAAAGCCTACGAGTACTCAGTTCTTAACTTGCGGTGTGTGAAAGAGGGCAAGACCATTTCTCAGGGCCACATTTTTGGTTGTTTGGAGAAACACACAACCTCTGTTTATTTGCTTCATGTTTTAGCTACTCTCTAGCTTCTTTCAGTTTGTTGCTTTAAGCTCTCTGTGTTTGCATTTCTTGACAAGGTCGTTGCTTTCACAAGGCTTCTGCAGCACTGCCCCACTTCCCTGGCCTCCAGCTTTGTCTTCTGACGTCCAATTGCTCTCAGAATATTAATTAAAATCACAAAGAGCTCAGCAAGAGGAGCCAAAACAGCAGAGGAAAACATCAGACATGCCTTCTGCCCCCCAGCTCCCCAGCAGAGGGCAATTCCCAAGACTTAGAAGCAAAAGTAACCTGCGAAGGACATCATAGTCTGATGGTCTGGCTCACAGTTTCTCAGCCAACAGTACAGATTTTCCCAGAACTCAAATTTGCTATGAAACTTTATTCTACCTGCTTGATAAAATTAATGTGTTTTATAACAAGCCTGCCTTATCAGATGATTTTAGCATCTTTATGAATATGCAGCCATTTTATAACCTTAGGCAAGGAAAATAATCTGAAGGGAAAAAAAAATTGAAAGCTCTCCTCACCATGAGATTTGTTGACATCAAAAGGCATGGCTGGTTCAGAAGTCAACTTGAATCTCAACTCTCTCACCTGTTTCCTATTAACAG
Source organism: Haliaeetus albicilla (assembly GCF_947461875.1). Classification (NCBI taxonomy): domain Eukaryota; kingdom Metazoa; phylum Chordata; class Aves; order Accipitriformes; family Accipitridae; genus Haliaeetus; species Haliaeetus albicilla. Next base: position 19,889,336 of record NC_091508.1, read on the forward strand.
AAACAGATGTTCCTCTTGCTGTAAATTGCTGCTATTAATAATATAAATAATTATGCTTTTCTAATCATTTAATAGGTGCACAGGAGGGTACCAAAATTCCTGGCAGCCATGAAATACATCTCCCTTCTTCTCAAGGGCTCAGGGCCTCTCATCCTCCACTGAAATTCAGAATAAGAGAGCTGAAGCCAGGATAAAAGCTAACGAGAAATCAAGGGAGCCAGGCTCCTCTCCACAGGCTGTCCTGTGGACCCATTCTCTCCCCAAATCTCTTTGCAACAGGGACAGCACCTTTCCCACCCGAGATGCATGTGTAAAAGCATGCACGTGGCTAAGCACTGCAACACTCACACTCCCTTCCTCCAGCAAGATGCTGCTGCACAGCCCCAGCCCACGAAACACAGGGGGCAGCTGATTTTTACCTCCCCAGCAGGTTCCCAGGACACAACAAGGGGCAGCACCCCCCACATCCCACCGACTGGGGAAGCCCTACTCCGCAAGGGAACCTGCCCTACAGTCCATCCCTCTCCTGCTCTGCAAGCCCCAGTCATTTACTGGTCTTCCTCCAGAGAAGGAGGAACTTCGTCCTTCTGTCGACAACAGCCCCAGCCTTGGGAATGCGAGCAACGGCACCACAGATTAACGAGGTCAGCGCAACCTCCAGCGAACACGGCCTCTGACTACGGCTGCTCAGCCCCTCTTCCCACCCTCCAGCAATCACACGCAGACTAGCGTGGCTCTGGCTCTGTCAGATGAGAGAAAAATCACTACTGGCTCCAGATGTTAACACATCACAAGTACATCTGGATCACTGGAGGGCAGTGAGCAGCCCACAGCCTGGCTCTGCCTTGCCCTGCCTCACCTTCTGAGTTAAGCCCAGTAACTGTCCAGGCTCGCCATGTGCCTTAAGCAAAAATCCCAACCCTTCAGTGCCGCACGCTCTCCGAGCCTCATGCTGTGAGACGCGGTCAGTGGGGCTGTGCCAGGGAGGCAGTGAGGCTGTGTCACCACCCACGTAGGGGACACTGCCACACGTTAGGCTCAGCTCTCCCCACGAAGGGCTCTGCTCGGACCAAGACCCTCCCTACCCCCCAAGGTACACTCTCCTGCCTGCAGCAGGACACCAGACCAGTCCATAGCAGCTTGCATTCGAGCCCAGATTCAATGAGGAGTGTGTTACGAGAGCAGAGACACCCTTGCTCTGTTTTTTCAATTATTTTCAGCTAACAAAAGGCTGTGCACTGCTGCTTATGCAACACGGTCAGAGCTGCAGAGCCCCTCTCCCAGATAAATCTGGCCCGACCCCTTCTGCGGCAGCTCTCCCACACAATATGCTCACGCATCCAGTCAAATGTGTCTCAGCACGCAGTGCTCTCATGCCCGTAAGGTCCTTGGCGCTGCCCTCCCCCTGCACCCCTCCACTCCCCAGCCTGGGGGACCTGGCACCCCATCAGCTTGTTTCCTCCACGCTCCGCTCCGTCCCAGGAGCAGCAGCAACATCCAGGTTAATTTCCCGTTCCCCTTTCGGAGCAAAATCATTTGCCAAAAGGAAGCCCCTAACGAGATGCCAGGAACGAACAGAAGGCCCTAGTTAATAAGTTTCCCAGCAGTTATAAAGATGGACCTGACGTGCAAAAGAAGGCTGAGGTGGCCGTTGTGGCCCACACGGCCTTGGGGAAACAGCTCAGCTCCACTGCAGCTCCTGATGGGGCACAGCAGGGCACACTGGCTCCCTCACCCACAGCTTGACATCTCAGGAAAAGCTTTAGCACTGACATAGCAGACTACACCTTCAAGATCAATACAGAGAGCAAACGCACTCAGCCAGCCTTCCTCCCTCCCAGAACACTGTGCCTCAACCGAGCATCACCTTCTCTACATCAGTTCTACCAACAGGAAAGAGAACATACCACCTGAGAAAACATGTCTGCACTAACAAGGTCATATTTAATCAGTCAGCACCTCCCGGGATGCAGTTTCGTCTGTGTGAATTAATAAGTCTGTCCGCAGCGACAGAGCAACCAGCTGGAAGCGCCCCGTGCCAGGCACCCACAAATGTCTGCAGTGGGCAGTTCCAGGACAGACAGACGGTCCCCGAGCTGGGGACACACGTCAGGCTGGCAGCACACTGTGGCAAGGACTCAGGGCCCAGTGAGGTAAGTAAAGGCATTTTGTTTGCTGTGACCAACTCTTGCCACATCTTTGTTTCCAAGCTGGGCATCGCTGCAGGTGTTCCAGGGGCGGTGAGACAGCACCCGGCGTAGTGAGGCTTCACAACCTGCCTTCAAGCCCATTCTGTAGGCTTGTTCCTTGGGTGCTAATCAGAAGAGAGCAGCCAAAAATCCCTGCCAGTCACCTTTTGAAAGCTTGCTTTATCAGTCAAATCAGTTAAAAGGGCCCTACAGAGCTTTAAGAGAGACAAAAGCTGATTTGCTGCTTGGTGCATGGAATTTCATTCCCGATGTAGATTAATTCCATTAACTCATTCTGTGCCCTTTTTGGGGCAGATCCTTCCCCGCCTTTGCAGCTTATGGAGAACACAGAGCAAACATACCACAGTCTCCTTTCCGGTAAAGGCACTCAATAGCCTCATCCGACATTCATATTTCCTCCCGTGTTGCCAACTTGCAAACACCTCCCATCCCCATGCACCATCCCACAGCCTTCATGAGGCCCTTCAGTGCCAGCAAAAGCCCAGAAACTCACCTTGTGCTTCATACCCAGAATAGTGATGAGCTGTACCCATGTCCTCATCCCCGGGGCCCAAGCCGAGGGCTGACTTGAGCTGGGCCATGTTCACCTGTGCTGTCAGCTCACCGTTGCGGTCCCCAATCTACAGGGTGAAAACCAACAGGGCAGCTGGTTAAAAGGCAACATGCTCTAAGCAAACAGCACCTAGCAAAGGGTTTGGCAGTCCCATATCAAGGCAAACGCACAGTCAGCCAAAAGAGAGCTTGGAGACACCCTGAGAGACCATACAGCCCAGCTTTCAACACCAAAGCAACTCTCCAAAACTATTCCTCAGTGATAATTTGGGAGAAGGTCCACGCATGCTGTGCTGTGCACCGGCTGCACCTCAAAACACAATTCTGTGGAGTTCAGTACAAGGAACTGAGGGGGCACAGCTCGCCCACGGCCACAGAACTGGGACAGAGGTAAACGTGCACGCCTGGTCTGTCCTGTAGCCGCATACAGCTTGGCAAAGAGCCCCGAAACTCACCCCCCTTCCTCAAGTATCTCCATAGTTACTGAGCACCAGACAGCCACACTACTATCAGCCACGTGGGCAGTGTCACACTCAGGGCTTGGATGCTCCGAAAGCCCTTCTCTCCTGGCTCAGATCCATACAGCTTTGAGTTGTTCCTAGTGATCTACCCACACAAGACTCCAAAATCTTTTAGAGTCCAAATTTTTCCAAATTCCCATCTCTCGCCGGCCTGAGGCCAAGGAAGCTGATGTTACATGTTCCAGAAGAGATCTGTCCAACAGCTCCAGCTACTTAAAATGGGGAGTCGTAGGACACGCTACTGGGCCCTCCTCAAAGTTTAACCAAACAAGAAGTTACTGTACTGCACATCACCAGCGAACAGAGAGAGGTCTCTCAGAAACAGCCTCCAATCTTCAGAGGAACAGCAGCCTCTGTTACAGAGGAAGACCTTGGCTGTTCCCTTGGAGAGGCCTGACTCCCTATTAAATGTCTTGCAACAGCTCTTTTGTGGTCCTTCGAGATAGACTGCAGTGTGAGCCATCCTAGAACAAAATCATAAATCCCCACATTATTTATGATGAAGCCCCAAGCACTAGTAAAGGGAGGCAGATCAAACGGCTTATCATCAGGCATAAATCCCCTGCCAATTACAAGAGATTTGCTGTTGACATCATCTCTAGAGAAATCACTACGTCCTGGTAAGGTCTTGCAGTCCTTGATACTCTGTTAAATGCTTCCCTGACTCCCACTCATTCCAGATGATCTCCAAGGTCCTATTAACATCAGAGGAACACACTGGCAGGACAACGATCCTAGGCAGGACCTAACACATACACCATAGCAGAGCCCTGTTTTCTGCCCTCAGCTCGGATGTCTCAGTTTTCCAGGAGCCCCCTGCCACATGCAGAAATGGAAAAGGTACTCCGGAGCAGTGTCTGAGAGCTGGGGCAGCTTCCAACGTTTTTTTAGGTACACATCCTTCACTCCAGCTGTTTCAGAGGAAATTTTTCAGTAACCTCTGATCACCCTGCAGCAGCTTCCAATGTGGTTACCCTGAGCAGATTTCATTTGGATTCAAATGCCACCATGAGATTTTTGTTGGGGGAGAAGGGGGAAAGGGTGATGGGAAGTGAGTTACAAACACCAGTGTGCAAAGTTTAACTTCACTAGGTTTCTCCTGGGAAAAATGCTGGTGCTTGCCACAACAGCACAAGCAGCTCGCTTGGTTCCCAAAGCTAAAATAAAACATCAGCTTTATAACAGAATCACTAGCTGCTAGAAGCTAATGCAGGCTCTCCTCACAAATGGACAGTCTCTGCACTGCTCCATAATTAATGATGTGGGGGAGTTTATTATCCCCCTCCCATGAGTAACCTACTCCTGACATGCCCTGTAATCACGGCCATCACCCCAGAATAAGAACACTATGAACCCCCACCCCGTTGGGCTTCTCCTCCACCCCCAGAAGTCACCAGGACCACTACTGCTCCAGTCCTCCCATCACCCCTCATCTGCGCTGCACATGGATGAGCCACCACCCGCCTCTGAGTAATCAGCCCCGCACTGCGACAGTCCTACAGACTAAAGCTAGAAAAGTTCATTTGTCCCAAAACATACAGGACCAAAGAACACTATTTCTTCTGCATGTCTGATAAGTATAATTAAATACATAATTAGGCCAGTATGTCAGCCCTACCCCAAGATTTAGCCAACCTAATAGGCAAGAGAACACGCAAAGCACTTACATAGGGTGATTTCAATTAGTGCTTCAATAGGGCAATTTCTTCATCTGGGGAAGACTAAAGAGGCCACAGCCAATTTCCTCATAACACACTGGAAAGAGCAAACAATGGAATTCTTGCTTTCTGTACTTCTGAGCCACCTAAAAACGCCATATGTTCTTGCACTAGGAAAGCTGCAGCTAGCTGGGCAAGCACATCTCTGAAAAACAGAGTAGCTGTACACATGAAACCCCAAATGGCACAGCAGCAGTACAGGGCTAGCTTCAGGCTGTGCTCGTCCAGCGTCAGCAATCGATTGCATTAGGACAATGCTAGAGTTCACCACCTCACAGCTGGGACCCCCTGCCAGCTCCACGGAGAGAAAATAACTTGTCACATGTACACTCTGTTGCAGAATACAGCAGGTTTAGAGCACCCAGCCACCAGGTAGAAGCTGGCCTTGTTTTCTCCAGGTACTTAACTTGTCAGCAAATCAAGCCAGACCACAGCTAGAATCACAAGGTCCACCTCAGTCAGAATCTCACAGCCTTGTGCTCAGGAAAAGGGGGTCTTACTAACAGACTGGACGCCAAGATGTATCTGAGCTCCTTCACACCAGCTGGGTGCACAACACCTTGGCCAGCAGACCAGACAACTAGTCACCAGATCCTTTCTCACCCAGAAGCATCGGTTAAGAGCAATGTACAGCAAACGTACTAACTGTAATTAAGGGGAAGGCTAGGAGCCTCCCATAAAAAGAATATTTTCCAGCCAAGCTCTGCAGTTCCTAAAGACACCATTGAAATGGCACATAGAAAAGGGCTTTCCAGAGCAGTCATAGCAAGAGAAGAACTACATGAATGTAACTTATTGGCATAAAATAAAGTCTCTCAACAGGGAGGACTGGTTCCCTCTGATCTGAACCAGTTTCTCTTACCTCTTGGGAGATTTCAAGATGTTTCCTTGCAAAGTGCAAAGCTTGTTCATGGCTCCCCAGGGAGACGTAGGCATTTCCGAGACTCCAGCAGGCTCTTCCTTCTCCCACCCTGAAAAACAGGAAACTTTCAACCACAGAAATGCTGGGCAAAACCCAGCAGCACAGCAGCCCTTTCAGAGCCTCCTCCTTGAGAGCACTGACAGCCAGGCCTCCTAGCTATGTTTTCACCTACAGAAAGGTTCTACAAATCTAAACCAAAATGCACTGTACATCTTAAATTCTTCTTATGCCGAGGTCAGTAAGATCAGGGGATGAGCAATAGCCTCAGAAGTGGGCCTGCACCCACAGTGGCAAAAGCTAAGCAGTGTAGCAAAGGTCCCAGAAAGGTTTGGCTTCATTTGTGGGCACCAGCCTGAGAGCAGAAGCCAGAGCTCCTGTCCCGCTTCCACCTCGCACAGCAAGGCTTCCTCTCCGGAGAGGCACAGTGCATCAAGAGGGCACGTAACATCCAGCCCTTTTGTTCAACAACAGTCCAGAGCTAGATTAACAGGAACGTGGCCAGGAGGAAATATTGTGGGCATGCAACGTTATCCTGCTAAATACCAGCACTGCGTCACCCAAGATGCACGCACAAACTGAAACTGCATGCAACAGCCAAGCAAATATTGACCTATTTCCACAAGGCTTCCAGGGTGCTGCTGCTTGTTTTCAGAAGCCAGGGAAAGCAGGGGAATGTGAAACCTGCCCCAGGCAGCCCTCACCCCCAGCCCAAGCCAGACACCCAGGTGCCTCTGGAGCAGGTTTCAGCACCTGTTTGCACAAACAGGCAGAGACCTACTGCTCATCAGAGCCTGCTCAGCTCTGCAAACGAGCAGATGTGGGGGGTGATGGGATAAAAAAAGCACATGGGGGCGCAGGGGGAGGTTCAGCATGACTGCAACTCCCTTTTCAGAGGTTTGGGCGGGTTGATCAGCATTAAACATTTTTCTTGTCACCCTGTTCAATACCTTCTGCTCATAGGGTGTGTTCCCAGAAATGCAGGAGCCCACAGGCCTGCACCCCCACAGCATGATTCACCCTTGGGTGGGATTATACCTTCTCTGAGCACATACTGCCCAGATAGTGCCACAGATCTCCCATTCTAATGTCTCTGCTCCATCTAGTGGAGGACACCCAGCTTCCCAAGAGCCATCAACAGTAACACTGAACAAGGTGGCTTCAAAGTCACTTCAGGGGCAAGAAGGCTCCAGGATCACAGAGTATCCAGGAGAAAGGAGCCAACATCTCTTAAAAAAAAAATACATATTAAAAAAAATTTTTAAAAGGCCAAACCTCCTAAAGAAGAAGGGGTGAGGCCAAGAAGCAAAATATATCATCTCCACATACTCTATGTAACATCATTTGTTTCTACATGGAAGTTTCCAGCATCATCTCAGAGCAACAGGACAAAGTGGCAAGTGGCATGTATCTATGCCCTAACCACACAGTTTCCATGGAAGATAGAATTTTTGTGAACTGGAGGGAGCTTTAGAGGGGCCCTTCTGGGATAAAACAGCAGTAGCCACATCGCGAAGCACTGAATACAAGGTGTTTTCTTGAAATCTCACTCAGCCCACACAGACATAGCATTAAGGGCACAATCTCCAGGTTTGAATAACATGATAAAGGTGTCAATCATGGTACGTTTTTGACAGATGACTGGACTAAGGCCCAGGTTCTGCGAGATTTCTAAAGACTTTCAAGAATACATATCACTGTTGTTTAACCCAGCAGTAGAGAACAATAAATCAACAGGAAAGGGTCAGTGCTGTGAACCCACCAGAGCAGAGACACCATCTCCTGAGGCAGTCCTTTACCTGTCTCCCAGCTCCTGTGCTATCACCAGGTGTTTTAGATGGTACTCGATTGCTCTTTCATAGTCTTGAAGCAGCGTGTATGTGTTTCCAAGACTGTAGCAAGCCTGGGCTTCTACTGCTTGGTCTTTGAGTTGTCTGGAGAGCTGGAGTGTTTTCCTGCATGGAAGAGGTGGGAATGAAGAGACCTGGTCACTGCAGGGCACCTCTGCAAGGTGACAGGGAAGTCACCACTTCGGCATGCGCTGCGTTGAAGTTGGTGCCTGTAACACGCTGCAGGCTGTCAGGTGGCTGTATTAATTGCCACTGCTGAGCTCCACACATGCAACTGGCCTCAAGGTCCCTTGTCACATCCCCCTGAGCCTATGGAATTCGCTTCAAGAGGTCAAAATTTCCAGGGATCACGTGCCCTGAGTCTGCCTTAGCCCCTGGCACTTACTTGTAGTACTCAGCAGAGATGTCAAACCTCCCGAGGAAGATGTGCGCATTGCCCAGGTTGCTGTATGCTCTCCGCTCGGCTGCCTTGTCCCCAAACTCCTTAGCAATAGCAAGGCGCTGCAGCAGACACAGGTTAGTGAGTACAGGCTCGCCATTGCCAGGTTTCTATTACACAGCAGCTTTTCCGGGAGATTTAACTTCTTGGTTTGCAAAGCTCCCACCCAGCAAGGTAGCAGTGCACATGCCTATCAGGGCTGGATGCAGCGAGAAGTCTCTCCCTCTTTTGCAATTCAGGATCAGGAAGGGCCTTTGGAAAAGTGGGAATAATGGTGCATTCTTCCCTAACTCCCACTCCAGCCTGGTCAGTACACAGCTCTCTAGCTGAAGTGCAAAAGGAGTTATGCACGTACTTCAACCGCTGAACAAAGAGACGAACGGAGAGCTGTCGGTCAGGCTGTGAAGGGATGTGGTTGATCAGCAGACTAATGTGCAGGAACAAGGCTGTCACTCTGCACGGTGCTGTGGCACAGAATGCACATGCACATGTGTGCACTCCATCTCACCATCTGTGCTGCAGCTGCTCCCCAGACTTCTGCCCTTAGCTGCACCTCAGTCCTGCCTCTCCTCTCATGTGCCCCTGGCTCCCCATGTTTCCCCACCTCTCACCCTCCACTTTGCAGCACCTCCTCCTGGTCCCAAATACTGCACAGTTTTCCCACCCCTTTGCAAGCCCCTTCTCCCACAGCACTGCTGGCTGCTGTCCCCTAGCATTTAAAAAATCAGAAGAGCTGTGACAAGGCTGACTTTCCAAGGTACTGAGCACCTTCCACTGCGAGAAAACCCACACATACCCTGAAAGAGAAGCTGAATTGCATTTGAATTGGGGCAGGGGCTGTGTCACCTCACCCCTCTGTAAAGCTTTACAGAAAGTTATTATGTTCTACAAGCAACATTTATTCCTCATCAACAGCTCTTTCAGCAGCTTAATTAAATTCATGGCTTGCATTTATTAAAATCTAGATTGATACAAATTAAGAGAAGAAAAGCCTTGCTAGGCCCAGCTGCAATTTGCCCTTGGACATCTCCTTTGGTTTCCAAGCCAACAGCACCCTTCCCTCAAACCGCTCGTTAGGTGCTGATGGGGACTGGAGCATGATGTTGCTTGGCATGAGTTAGTACAACAGGCGAGAAGAAAGGCTGCTCCCCAACAGCCAGTCTCAGCCCCCAACACCAGAAAAGCACAGCGGTTTCCTACCTCCTTGTGGAAGGCTATAGCTTCACTGAAGTTGCCGAGTAAGTACTGGGTGTTGCCGAGGTTGCCATAAGCACGGCCCTGTGCAGCTCTGTCCCCCAGCTCCTTCACCAGGGACAGGTTCCTCCTGAAAGAAGTCAGAGCAGCACGTCTGGTGAGACACGGCCAACACTCTCTGCAGGAGACACCCCAAAAAGACTTGCCCCTTAAAGAAAGGAGAGCTAACCCTGGAGAAGGCATTTCCCCTCCCCAACTGCCTGTCCTGTGCATCACTTGGCAGATGAAAGTCTGGCGATCTATGCTAGCTGTAGCTCTGGGAGCTCGTGCAAATTCAGCGGTGTAAGTCTCTGCTGCTCTCCCGACCTCAGGCAATCTGCAGCTGTGTACAGGAACTGTTCACACACCGATGGTCTAATAAGACCCCACATTAAATAAGAGACGGCCACCTCACTGTACAGGGGAGAACCAGGAGCACAGAAAAAAGGAGATTACCTACAGCAGGACAGGGGCAAGATCCACAGTCCTATGCCACGGCTCTGCTCATAGAGCTTCCCAGCATTTCTTTACCTTGGTTTTTTCCCCCCTTTACACACACAGCACACAGAGGGAAGCACAGAGCTCCCAGCTGGCACAAATTTACCCACTGGCTATACTACATGCACCATTCTTTGGAAAGAGTATGGTGAGCTATATATAGGCACTATCACATTCTCAGATATGAGATCTTATCACTCTCCTCATTTAAAAAGGCTACGAAAAAACCCTGCATTATTGAAGCAAAACTCATCAGCCCAAAAGTCTGGTGACAACCTTCCTGTACGGGACATCAGAGTGATCTTTGAAACTCTTTAGGAAAGGGAAGGATGTTACAAGCAAGATAAACTACAGATCCCCGAGAAGGACAACTGGGACTTCAAGTGAAAGCTTCTTCCCTTGGGTGAAGAAGAGTCTCTGTTCGTGGCCCCAGCAATGGAGATGCACAGGGATCTGTTCTCATCAAGGCCAGCAGAGAGCAGCAGGGGCTACAGGAGCCAGTAGTTTAGGTTCCAAATACAGCTCAGAGAAAGAGCACACTATTGAACTTATTGCGTGATCTTACTTCAAAGTACAGTGAGTTTTACCAAGGCAATGCCAGGATGAATTTTAGCTCTAATTTTATAAAAGCTCACGGTCCCTCTCTCACCTTCCTTGAGATTAATTTGCCATCGTAACTTGGCATCTCAGGGGAGTATTCCTAATTCATTACAACATGCAAAATCTCATTCCGTGGCCTGATTTTCATCAGCGCTGAGCCCACAGTCTCATTTTTTGCAACAAACATCTTCCACAGCTCCCACATCCTCAGTGGCCCAGGAAACAAATCCCGCCTATGAGAAATGCCTCCAACAGGACTCAGTAAAAATTGTCATCTTGCACCCCATGCAGCTATCATTAGCCTAATGGTTATCAGAGCTCAGCTAACCTGCAGACCCTGAAAGCTGTCAGCAGAACAGGACCACCACAAATGCAGATTATGATCTGAGCAGGATAAGATCAACAAAGGTGTACCTGTGTGCATTTCAGCAATCACTGATGCCCAACTAGCCCTGTTCCCTCCAGGAGGAAGGGTTGGCCAAGCTTGAATACTTACTCATAATATTCTGAAGCTTTCTGTAGCGTCTCCTTGACTTCTTGAGGCAGGTAGCCTGGGTCTTGGGCCATGCTCCAAGATAAGTGCTTTCCCTTTGCATGGTAAACATTTCCTATATTATACAGTGCTCTGGCTTCACCTACCTAAAAGGGAGGAAGAACAGGGAGCAGCAAGGTATTACACTTCACATCCCAATATGGACCTTTCCATTGCTGGGCAGGGATGGTCAAAGCCAGGAGGCCCACATTTGCTTTTCCCATCTTCACTGTCATGGCAGCCGTGAGTCCTGTGATGGCAGCCAGAAGGGAGGGCTTTACACTCCACCTCCTTCCAAAGCCCACCTTCACCATATTGCATTTCCCGACTTGCAGACAGATTATTTTTAAAGCTAGGAAATATTTCCTGTTGGATGCCATGAATCAATTACCTTGTCTCCCTGCTCCTGAGAAATGTCCAAGTGTCTCTGGCAACAAACGACAGCTTCATCAAACTGCCCGAGTATTTTCAATGTATTCCCAAGGTTGCCACTTGCCTTGGCTTCTCCAATGCGGTCCCCGATGGTTCTATAAGATGACAGGAGGAAGGGAGAGAGGTGTTAAAGAGCTCACAGACTTTCATTCACCAACTGTTGGAGGCAGAATTCAAGCTGCAGCAAATGCTGCATGGTATGTACACCACATCCAGCAGTTCCCAGCACACACACCTGACTGGAGTGCTTCATACAGGCTCTCTCAATTTTGAAGACAGATCCTTGTTCCCTGTTTTGCTGTCTCAGGTGAGCTGCTCTAATGACTTCAGGTGTACTTACAACGAGTACCTGGGGACAGGAGAACTGGACACTGCCCTGCTCTTGCTCCAATCGCCCTCCTCACATTCATATCCCTTTCTCCACCTCCCTGCTCTGAAGGTGGCCAGCCCATTCTTGTTGCCTCCTGAGTTCTCCACAGGACAGTCACCCCATGCCTTAGGGCTAGTTTTGGATGCTTATTTCTGGGGCAGATTCCCTCAGGCTGCTGGGCTCAGACCCCACAGAACTTGCCTTCAGTCAAGCCCTGACAGGTTGAATCCAATTAGGATGAAGCACTGCTGACATGCTTACCTGGCCAGGGTAAGGTCGTGTTTATGGTACTCCAAGGCCTTGGAGTACTCCTTTAGGTAGAAATAGGCATTGCCCAGCTGACTGTAGATGGCACTGAGAGTCTTCAGGTCCTCTGTCCCCACCTGCACCGCTGCTTCGAAGAAGGCTGCCCCAGCTTTGAAGTCCCCAGCCTTGCACAAGCGTTCTCCTTCCAGGGCCAGTTCCAGGCAGGATGCCTCCATTCTGCCAAAAGCAAGACCATCATTTCTAGAGGAATTAGACTGCAGTGCACCCATGCTGCTATGCAACAGTAAAAAAGTTTACTTCAATGTATACCTTTAATTACTCACTGCATCAGGAAAAAAAAACCAAACTAAAAAAAAAAAAAAAAACCCTGGAGAGAGCCACCCTCCAGGCAGCAGCTGCATCTCTGCTTTCAGCCCCAAGCACCAAGGCACCAGCCCCAGGTCAAACACTGTTTGGGCGATAATAACTCAGGGACAAACACAGCCAGCACACCTCAGCGGTGTGGGCACCAGCTTTCAGTGGACATGGGGGGCACTCAGCCCCTCTGAGAAACCAAGCTCCTAGGCATGAGACACAGGAGCATCCAGATTTACAGACAGCATCTGTGAGTGGCCAAAGGCAGCCCCTGGGTTCCCAGTAGGAATCTGGACAAGAAACCCAGGGCTCCCGGCTCTCAAGACACACACTCATATCGCAAGAGTAACATGGCATCTGTTTTTCTTCCAGGTGGTGCACAGCGCAGAAGCCACGTACCCAGGCTATTCATGCCTGCACCGCTTTCCCCAGGGTAACAGAGAGACCAGCCAAATGGTAACACATTTTTATTAAATACCAGAGAAAACCCTGGACTGTGCAGAATTTCTTGGCTGAGCAGCTTCCAGTGCTCCGTGTCTGCTTTTCATTAACTCTCCTGCTGTCACTTTTTCCACAGGCGCTCTGCACATTAGCCTCCAGGCGAGCCTTCCTCCCTTGCATTTCTTGACACCTTTGGCAATGGCACATGCCATGCTGTCAGCACAAGCACTTTGCAAGCCAACAGAGAGGAGCAAGACCAGTCTCTGCTTCAAGAGAAAGGAAACGTGCTCCTTTGAGTGCTCCACCAAGTCCTCTCTAAGTTACAGCCATCCCTGTTAGGCCATGTGTATCCAAAGTTCTCAGAAGGGACAGAGCATGCATTTGAAAGCTTACATTTGGAAATGTCTTGCCTGCTGCAAAGTCAGCCCCTTCATAAGGTGGATGGACACAGCATGTTCCTGCTCCTCTATTCAGATGCTTCTCTTTGCTCTTTTTGGCTTTTTCATTTCTGTTCAATGTGTTTTTAAAAGTCAAAACTATCTAGGTCAAAGGTGAACATCTGCTCAGAAAAAAACATAGCTCACTTGTCCACAGTCAGAAAAGCAAGGGTCGGATAAAAGATAATAAATGTCCAAAGGCAGTTTCTATTCTGTTCTCGGGCAAAGAGTACTTGCAGGAAGTTTGACTGTGGTACCCAGACCAAGAGAACAACTTGCTCATCACCACTGCGAGAGCAGCAGACCAGTTGATATCCCCTGCAGCAGTTCCCTGCTGACCCCTAGATGCTTCTCCCAAAACCACCCCAACGATGAGCCAAGGCCCAGCCCCTGCAACCAGGGTCTCTGCAGACCAAGGCTGAGGTATGCTGGCCAAGCCAGGGCACTCTGCACTGCTTTGGCTTCTCTCCCCGAGAGCACAACCTGTGCATGCTGACTTCAGGGCAGAGTTCCTCCCGCTCCAGGTCTGCACCCACCGCTTGCCTCCCCCTGCTGCGCAAGGGCACGGGGAGATGAACAAACAAAATACCAATCCTGATACATTTTCCCCACAAACAGGCAGAATGACGTTTTCTCAGCTGCCAGGAAACAAAGCCAGTTCCTCTATGAGCAGTGCATAAACTGTCTAAAATCCAACCCTATTTGCCTGGCAATCTCCCTGCTGAGTTGGCTCTGTATGGCTCCAAACACCCAACACTTGGTAGCCCAACAGCATCCTCTAAAGCAGGACAACCCACAAGAGCTGTCCAAACAAAAAAAAAAACAGGCGAAAGAGATGATTTCAGACTCTCCCTCCAAACACACTCATGACCTCTCCTGTCTCACTGCTCGTTTGTCCCCAAAACCAGAGTAATAAGAGGGAGAACGGGATTGTGAAGCAGCTCATTTGAGCTCCCACCTCAAACTCCCACACAAATATTTGATTTCAAGCTCACTGCAGAGCCTACATTTGAGTGGCTATTTTACTTGCGCAAGAAGGCTGCTTGCAGTGCCAGTGCAGCATCAGTCCCTGCCTCAACTTCTGTTTGACAGGGGAAATAAAAATATTAAGACTGTTAATACTACAAATGTTTAACTACTCTCTACTGATCCTCTTGCTAGACCATGTGAAAATTAGTAAGAATGAGCTTCTGCTTACAGCATGTTGAATTAGAGGGACCCATTTTGGGATCATACCAAACTTCCATCAGTTTCAGGGCACATTTATGGTTTGTAGATCACTAGAGCAGTTACCTGGTGTCATCATCAGGTATTGACAGGTCTCTGCCGATACCTCCTGAACAGCTGAAAGAAGGGTTGGGACTGAAGACAAGGAACACCTTATATTCAAATCAGCAAGATTAAGTTCAGGCAGCTTAACAGAGGTCAATCTTGAGAGGATTTGAGATGCAGGAATGAGCTACTATCACAGGAACTAATGATGAGTTCCAGTTAGAAGAGGGCACAGAAGCAAATTTCAGCATAATTTCAATTTAATTTTCAACACAAACAGAACGCTTCCCAATACCCAGGTTCTCTTTAAGAGACTGAGTTCAACTGTAAACAGTCTAAAAACTGAGCTGGAGACCAGTTTCCCTAATTCATGATATTGCAGTCTAGTTTGGATCAAATTTGTTGTGCAATTTGAATAGCCTGAAGTGAGGGTTCCCATCCACGCAACACAGAAAACCCTACAGCAACAAAACCCAGCTACACACTCCGAGGGTGGCATATTTGCCAGAGGAAACATAACCAGAAGTGAAGTTTGTGCCTTGGGGACTGCATTCTGATACACTCACACACACACAAACTTGCCCTCTCTGGGTGCTTTCCTGGTGTTCCCATAGTAAATATTCAGGCCCAATGCTGTGACATGACCCTCTAGTGCACACAGCTTTTTATTAAAATCTGTTTGTCCTTGAACAGGCTGCTTTGCAGAGTATCTGACTTATCTAATTAACATCACTGCTCAGTTTGGGACCTAAGCAAACAAGGGGAAGGGAGAGAAGGTTTTTTCTCCACATTGCACTCTGCCAAGCCTTTGCTGCCATGTAAAGGGACAAAAGTCAAGGATAGCAATTATTAATAGAAACACAACCCACTTTTAAAACCCACCTGCACTTCCCACATCCTTGGGGCCCCACAGTCAGAGCTAGTTCTGGGAAGCAACTTTGCACGCAGGTCAGTCACTGCAGGCTTAAAAGCACGCAGAAACACAATGCCAAGGGCAGAGGAACCAGCTAAAGGTCAATGAACAAACTCAAGCACACTAAAACACTCCACGTCCAACAGCTTCCAAAGGTTGTAGCCCAACTGTCCATAAGAAAAGACTAGAAGGGTGATTTAGGCAGAAGATAGGAATCTGCTGTTCAAGTGAGCAAACCTGAACCACCTTGACTGGCAAAGGGAAAACAGTCACTAACAACAGACTAAAGTTACAATCCCAGTCCCTCCCACAGCACGTGCCTGAGCTCTCCCCTACCTCTTCTTCTGCAGGTTGCGCATTTTCTGAACATAAACCCAGAGCTCCAAGCCCACTGGCAGAAGAAAGCAGCGGGGCTGAGGTCTACTTGGAACAACTTTGCAGACAGGTCTCTCTGTTAAGTTCACAGGCAGGACCCAGGCTTTTGAAGATGCTGATGGCATCTTCATGTCTGTACAACGTGCACTGCTGTCCAGTTTTCAACTGCTCTCCAGTTTTCACTCCATCTGCACGGGCAACATTACTGTTAAATTGCTGGAATCTTGAATTGTGTTTATCTGGGATCCTTCTTTTTCTTTCCATATGCTGCCCTTGAAAGGGAAGGGGAAAGGAGCATTGCTTTTGTTTCCAGAGACCTAGAGAAAGTAAGGTCTTCTTTCCTCCAAGAAATACAATATCCTTCATCCACTTGGTTTCAGGTAGCAGATAGGCGAGTTCACAGCTGAAATCCCAGAACAAGAGAGTGTTTTGGTTCACTCACATGTTTTCAGCACTGCCCAAAGAAAAAGGGCCCTAGAAGAGTCCACGAGATGGTCAGAGGCAAGCAGCTTCCTCCTTTCTGAACTGGTCTCTTCCCAAAGCACTTTGCCTCTGTGGTCGCATCAGCTATTCCTGTCGGTGCCTGTTGGCTCCAAGAGCAGAAGAACTTCTGCTGCTATGAACCTCTCCTTGTCAGGTGAGGAGCTCAGGGTTCCCCCAAAAGAGGGTCACCTTTGGGCAGAAGCACTCATTAGTGTTTGACAGGCTCCAAAGACGCCTCATCCATCTGCCACCAGGGAAGCTTTGCAAGTTCCAGAAATGACCCGAGCAGTTCTCCAACGGGGGAAAAGCAAGAGAAAGCAGATCCCACAGAGCACATCCCTGCCCATTTAAATGGGATCCAAACCATCCCCATCTGAGAACACACAGCCTTCTATCCCCCAGCTATTAAGTTTCCCCTCTGCTGACACACAGGTAACACGCCTGGGCCTGTACCACCTCAGCAAGCACCTACTATTCATGTCTTAATACCAGAAAAGAAGATTCAGTCCCTCCTGAGCCAGCAAATTACTGCTGACAAGCTGAAGGTACTGGGCTTGGCCATATGGTATGGTTCAGAAGAGAGACACTGCAGAACACAAGCTGCTTTTCCACAGCTATAAAGCTGGAGCTTGTTAATGCAATTCTCCCGCAACGTTCAACCTTTTAGCTAACAGCACAGTATGTCCCTGACTGTGGGTTTGAACAAAGACATGGGGAGGGAGGGAAGCTCACTTGAAGTGGCCCCTGTTCATAAGCCTTGCCCTAAATCAGTGCAAACCACTCATACAGATTTACGTATTCCTCCAGATATGCAGGATTTCCAAGTATTCACAGAAGTCATGTCCCAGTCCCCAGGCCTACCACAAGCAGCCAGGAAGGTCTGACAACCTTCTCAGATCAAGTCGCAGACCAAAACAAGACTACACCACGTATAGCAAATTGTTTTTTTCTGAATGCATAGAGATGACAGACTATGTCAAGTCTGGCCAGATAAGAACAAAGTTTTGAAGACACCAGTTGTAATCTAGAAATCAGAACAGCGCTGGTGTGCACAGTGACAAGTGCCAGCATCAGTTCCCTGCTGGAGCATTAAGCAAGTCCTGCAGCTCCTCCACTCCTTGGGTTACATACACACCTGTAAAACAGGAGTGAAGGTGGGTCCCAGAGCACTTTGAGATCCTTTTGCAAAAGGTACTTCAAAAAGGGCAACGTATGTGTTTAAGAAACAATAACAAAAAGAACAATTTTTTTAAAAGCAGTAAGAGGCCAAATATAAACCCAATGTTTGGCCACAAATGAGTTAGGCAATCTGCACAGCATTCTGCCAGAGGAATGAGTGAGTGGCATAACGCTGGCAGATCACTCGGCCCCCATCAATGCGACAGCTGCGAATTTCAAACCTGGGAATAGATGTTGCTTCTGACACTCATAGGAGGCAGAAAAGGGTGACCTTCCACCATGTGGTGACAGGGATGAGGAAGTCTCTTTCCAATACAGCACAAGGCAGGGCCACCCTCCCTCCTCCTTAACTTCTTCTTTAAAGGGTAACTGATCTGAAGACAGAAAGAGCCGAGAAGAACAGGAAGAGCAGATATTGCCTTTAACGACAACATTTCCCAGGGTCATTCATCACTGTCAGATAGCAGCTAATGATGATCTGTATCAGAGATTGCCTTTTGGCAGCCTTGCAAGCTAGCTGAAAGAACTGAAGAGCAAAATTTTTCCTTTATAAAAGGTACACAGGCAAAATAGAAGGACTCTTACGCATCAAACGTTTTCAAGCAACACAGCAATACAGAGAAAGCAGTGAGGGTCCCAGGAGCACTGGGGATGCTGAGAACACTGCCAAGTAAGAAACAAAGCAAACAGCACACGGTGTTGCCAGCGCCATTAACAATGATCACCACGACTGCTGTGCAAACAGCACTATAATTAGGACTTGGGTGATGATATATAGGTCCCCATAGAGGCAACACTACTCATAACGTGTGTTCAGAAGCTTGGAGCTACAGTTAGACTTCCCAACACCCCACTCTCCTCCAAATCTTGTGTCTCCCTTGACAAATATTCCAAGAAAATAACACTGCATGGACAACATCGCACTTGTCCTCCTACTGCTAGGCTGGAAAACAAGAGTACAGACTGCCTTTAGCCAAGAGCTATTCTGCACGATTATGGGCTATGCACTGACCCGAAACTCAAGGGCTGCTGCAGCTTCTGCAGCCCAGGAGATAGGGCCACAGAAGCCAGAGTAGGACACAGTGACATCCCAACTCTCAAGTTTGCACCTCAACCCCACGTCTGCTCCAGACAGGCAGAAAAAGAGACCATACAGTGTCCAACAATTAAACTTGTCTTACTCCAGCCCTCCCTTTCGCACATTCAGGGTTGCCTTGTTTGGACTCTCTTGCTCACAGCACTTAACCCTACTAAGAACAAATCCATCAAAGCTACACAGAAGATAATCATATCACAAGACAGAGCTACAAGACTGTCTGCTGCCTTAAATATTGTAAAGCTCACAGGGCAAGAAAACCTCTTCCTGCCTGCAAGGTAAAACTGCCTTTAAAAAAATATATATATATTTATAGGTATTTGATTCATATTAGTGGGGGCGATTGCAAAACTCATTCCCAATCAGAGCTGCTGTAGTTCTAAAGTCAGGAATAAAACCCAAGCTTTTAGACAAGAGGTAAGGCAGAAAAAAAACCACCAAAACCACCAACAGTAGTAAAAAACCCCTTAGTATATCTATTGATATGAATCAATGAGCAACAGATTTTAGCATCTTACTTGCAATCTGATTGAATTTTATATAAAAATAAATATAATTTCAGAGCACTGATGACAGGGGCAATTAAACATTTTTCCCCAATCAAAAAGGGATCAGGTTTATCAGGTGCTCAATGTAAATGTATATTCACTTGCTTAACTAACTAAATATGCATTTAAATAATTAACTGGCAGCACATCCTTAAAGAAAGTAATCAAGCTGGGAATTATTCCCCTTTAGTAATTTCGTTTCTCAGCCTTCGCACAGCTCCTGTACATGAAAAGCAGCTGATGACTCCGAACCATCAGATAACACAGCCAGGTAGGAGCTGCTCCAACGCCCCAGTGACAGTTCCCCTTCGCTGCACGGGGACACAACGGAGGGAGCACACATCCCACACGAACCAGCTCACGCTTCCCCCGTGCCAAAGCCCATGCGTTGACGAAGGGTCTGACTATTTTCATGGTCTTCCCTTTCCATGAGGAAAGCTATCCCAGATCCTCCTGATGCACAGCCCGAATTTATTCACAGTGAATTTATACCTGTTTAGCCTCGGGCCAGCACTGCAAGCCAGACTAGACTGCTCTTCTCTGCCTGGGGCACCCTCATAATGTGTTTTGGGCAGTTTCTCTCTGGCTACTCTGCCCCAGGCAGGGTCCTCGCTCCTCACCAAGCAATGCTTTCCTCACAACAGGCTGGGCGCTCACGTCGGCTTATCACCAGCACATACACAGCCGCCTCTCTCTCTCACTTGCTCCCAAACGATAAGCTCACATCTCTGAGAAGAAAATCTTATTACTAGCTCCTAAGTACACGTGCTTGCAACTTCATACCATTAAATATCATCACATTGCCATGACACCAGACCTATCAATCATTCAGTGCCTCCTATTCAATACTCATCCTCCCCTGCATTGCTCGTACCTCCGTATCATCAACACACCCATTAGCAACCTGCTCCGTTCTGCAGGGAGGACACTAACAAAAATATCAGCTAGCTCACTCCCAAGCCCAGTTCTTGTGCAACGTGGCCAGTGATGCCTCTCCATCCTGCCAACAGCTCTCCTTGCAGCACAGCCCCTCGCTTCCCACCCACATCACAACCCAAGCACTAATCCCCTCCTGACAAGCAGTTTCCCCACAAGGCACCATATCAAACACAGGTTGGCAGGGAAGGGTGACAACAGAATCAAGATGTATGTGAAATTAGCCTGACTTGAACTACTTTTGGTAGTTTGAAACCAGCACATGGAAGCCGGTTTCCCTCCAGTCAATTGAAGGCAGAACCTCTGGGGCACTTTGACCCACGTGTCTGTCACCTTATTAGCGAGGGGAAGAAAACAAAATCTCTTGTTTAGTTTGGAGAGGAAAAGCTAAAGATGACACAATGAATGCTGCACCCAGTCCTTCCCAGCTTCTGAATTAGTTCCAAGCATCTGGGCCACTTTCCTTCACATCTCCCAAAGCACCTGAGGTGCAGCAGAGGCAGCTCTGTGTCACCGGCACATCTGGAGGGGAAAAAATTTCCACTCCACACACTTTCACTGGTAGTAGTATTGCAGTGAGACCTTTCAGTGACCCCCAAACTGAAAATAATAAGATAATATATATCAGACACACACTTACTGCTGCTTGAGAAGTGTTTGTTCAAGCTGGAGCTCCAGGGAGTACCAAGATGAAGCGGTTTTCTCTGCAGTCTTTTGATAAGGGCATGAAACAGAGAATCCAGAGGGGAAAACTACAGGGAGTTCTGGAAGCCGCCGGGTCTGTGAGCTGGCTCCAGATTTCCTCTTCTACTCACTGATGGCAGCATCAGTGCTCAACAGTAGTCATTTCAGTTAATTGCTATCTACCATTAGCTGCAGAGTACTTACAAGGGATTCAATTCCACTGCATATTTGCTAATAAATACCAAATGACAGTGAGGAAGACAGCTGTATTTAGTTGCATTTACGCTCTTATTAGCAGAGCTGAATAAGACCCCATTTCAATTCATAATGGCTCCAACAAGCTGCGTCATTGTCAGAAATTCAAATTCAAACTCCCCATTGCCTGCTTGAAAGCAAAAGTCATCCAGCACTCCCCTGCTCACACAACTCCCATATAGCTGCACACAACTCTGTTTGACCAAGGGCCACGCAGAATGACTACCTCTGTGGCTTTGATCCATCGGGACGGTGAGAACTGAAGGCAGAAGGGAATTATGTGCTGGTTTAGTAGCATTTTGTGAAGCAACTTATGATGCTGAACTGGTATGTGTAGAAACTTTTCAACCTAAGGACCGCAAAATATTTTGCAAAGGTGCGAGGGTAGCTATTACCCCGTTTTGCAAAAAGGAAGCTAAGATACAGCAAGACATAACTTGCTCACAGTGAGTCAGCTGTAGAGAATGGAAAGGAACCCAGGAGCCCTGGCTCCCAGCGCCTCTGCCAGGTCCTCCCTTGCAAGCACCAAGGGAACCACTCAAACTAGAGCTGCTCTGTTGGGGATGAGGTGCAGCATCTTCCACACAGGCAAGGATGCTCGCACAGCTCATGCCACCAGCTCAACATGATGCCAAACAAACACTGAAGACCTAACCCTGCCCAGAGAGCGGCCCCCAACTCCAGGAGCTTAAGATACTCATGACCTCTAGAAACCTGCTCTACACTAGGAAGGATTGGGCTCTCAATGAATCATACACCAGCAATAATTATTTTGAATCCATGTACCAAATCTTTCCCACAAATACAGTTTAACCCATAGCAAGAACAGAGAACACAATGAAATTTTCCTGTGTCATCTGAGGAGTGAAACCTCTAAAAGGCAATGAGTACAAATGTAAGCCTTTGTGCTCCAGAATTACTCAAATATCAAAGGATCATGATGGGATGTAATTAGGTTGCAGCATTCGAGAAAGCTCAGATGGGATTAAGGTGCAAATGTGAATTTCATTTCATCCTGGTTAACAGTTTCACTTGATGCCCAGTTTCAAAGCACTTAAATTATATGATGCAAATACTTTCCAGGGCTAAGGAAAAGATTAAGGAGATACTAATTTGAAAATTAATTCATAAAACATGTTCTGACTCCCAAATAAAAAAAAAAATCCACCTAACATATGAACTGATCAAGATGCCTCAGAAGAGGGACTCCACAGGAGAACTTACTTTCAAGAAAAGCAAGAATAAAACCTTCTGAAGAGCCTGGATCATAATCTCTTTGCAGGGCTCATCAGCAGGGTATAAACCCAACCACCACCTGCCATTTGCACTAAAGGAAAACAAGTGTAGAGGTCAGCAGCACCAGCTTGCCAAATGCTAGTGGACTAATAATGCTCATGTCTGAGGATGCTCTCTCCTTCCCAGGAGGCACAAAGGAAGATGCTCAATCTGTTCTGTCAGTAGTTTGTCTCACCCCCATACCTGCAGACCACAATCAAAGGTAACAGCTCTAATATCTGAAACTTTCCATGCAGAGTACCAAGCCAGCCCCTACATCAGGATGAATTTTTAGGCATTCAGATTTTGTCACTGAGGATACTTGAAATTAATTCAGGGATTTCAGGATGAGAGAAACTTCGTGAGTTTTCCAAGAGCATTTTGCTTTCTTGTACAATGTTAGTGCCTTCAGTGAAATTAATCTATCACACTACAATGAAACAACACTCTTGGGATGATTTCAATAGAAGTGAAGTGCTAGTTCCTTCAGTCACTTCCAGAAACCAGAGGGCAAGAAAGGACATGCGGTCTGAATGGCTTTTCATTATAACATTACTTTGGCAATTAGGCCAACACATCCTCTCACTAAAATACATGCTGTGATTTAAATCAGCAAACTGCTCCTGCTACAAAAAATATTGGGTTACACTTACAATATACATTAGAAAAACAAATAGTTGGCTTATCAACAGCTATACAATGAAAACAGCTGATTTATTTATAACCCATTTTATTTACGCTATTCAACTTCTACTACCCACCAAAATACAGGGGTTCACTCATGCCAAACTAGTTACTGAAAATAGCTGGATTCTTGTTTGGGTGATTATCTTTCCGAATTCAGAAGCACTGCAAATGAGACGAGAGATGTCCAGACTCAGACACCTCTTTTCTACAACTGTCCCGCACCCACCTCCTGCAGACACAAAGCAGGAGCTCAGCAGCCACCTCCCATGGGGCCAGCCCGGACCGCAGCCCCACTGCTCTCCCAGAAAGAGAGGGGACCTTCTGTCCCCTCCTGTCCTCTTCATCAGAGCCAGGGACGAGTCCTCATGGACCATAGCGGGGCTACAACACAGCGGTGCCAGTTCAGGTTAGACGAAGTCAGTGTGCAGCCTAGGACTCGAGCTATGAGACAGCTTTGACTGCAAGGCATCACAGCCTCCCCCTAATTCCTGCCACCCCCCAGCTGCCGGCAGGGTCACACTCAGCTCCACAAATGCCACCAGCACAATTGTTCCAGTTGTGCTGTGTAACTGCTTCATGGGGCCTCAGGAGATTTCCTTTCCTGCACACCCAGACTACTTTTCTGAAGCCAAGTGAATGCAAGTCTTGTCTTCCCAGAAATACAGAGGCCAGAGGCCCAAGTCTTTTCTCAGTTCAAGCTGCCTGGAAACCCCTCCAACTGCAGCCCCCCCTTCTCCTTCCTCTCTCAACCTGCCAACTGCTCCTGCCTTGGAGCATGGACTTGCAGCAGGAAAACTGCATTTTGAAAAGATGCTGCCAAGTCCCAGGAACACCAAGGACGATATTATGCTTAACCCTGGTCAGACAAAGGAAGCCACGTCTGCCTGTCCCAGCCATGTAGCCCCTTGCCCATGCCCCCTCCACATGCGTGGCCTCATCCCAAACCTCCCCTGCATCTGCCCAGTGCCAGCAGTTGGAGAGGCTGCACACGCTGCCTCTTTTCCGACCCTCGTACCCATGCAAACCACTGACCCGCACACAGGGCATGGCAAACGGACTGTCGTCGTGATGCAGGGTAAAAGGCAACGATGACAAAGTTCACACCACAATTTTTCCACTGACTCCTCAGCAACCAACAGCCAATTTGGTTCTGTTCCCTTCCTGTCTCATCTGCTTCCCTTCAGCCCCAGGCCAAGTATTTAAAGCCAAGAAAGAGAGGCCTTTGGGATCTATCTGAAAACATAGACCCCAGATCTCATGCTCCTGGGCCTTCCAGGCTTCGAGCCAGGGAGATGCTGAGCGATTACAGCTCACCAAGAGACTGCTCAGGATGCTCTGCACCAACACTCATGCTTGAAAGGGATTTGGATGTGATCTTAGCGACAGGAACAGCATGAACCTTGCCCTCCTTTACTTTCCGCACAACTCACTGAAAAGCAATTAGCAGAAACCAAGTGATCGAGTCCAGCAAATCCAAACAAGCAACAATTCCTTTTTCAAACTTCCATTTAGTGAAGCCAGCAAAGAGGACAACATCGAGCCAAAGCATGCCAGGGAGAGCCCATGATAGTTCCTCCCTCTGTGATTACAGTCCTGTGTGCCCAAACCAGAGAAAGCCACAGAGGAAAACAGACACAGTGGTTCTCTGAGGTTGCAAAGAGCATGTGGGCAGAGCTTGAGTCCAGGCTGGAAGTGACACCAAACACTAGGACAGATTTTCGCTCGCAAAGCTGTAGCAGAGCAGATTGCACCAATTCTACATTGTTTTTCTGCAGCTGTCTCATGCTCTGAGAGCTGTTAAAAGCATTGTTGTGCTCTCCCTGGAAATTTCAGGGGTGCTAAAAATCGGAAATCAGCCCACTCGTGCATTTAAAAGGCTGCCTTGGCAAACAGTGTGAGAGCTCAGGTGCAGCACACTGCTGTTCTCCCTGGCTGTTGCACACCCATAGAGCACCCCTCTGGATTTTGTAAAGGTAATATTCTACATCTGTCTGAACAAACAGGAAAAAGACGCTCCCCAAAAGCTCAGATATTAGCCAGGGGTCCTCTGCAGCCCTTGCCAGCATCTCTAGACACAGTTTCTGCAGCTCCTCTGTGCAAACCCAGACTCAGCAGAACCGGAGCAAAGTGCTTTTGGGTTCTTCATAGCATTATGGAAAAATCTATGTGTGCCATCAGATTAATCTGCAGGCCTATAAACCAGAGCATAGCAGGATTCCCAGAAGGCCAGGCCATCGCCTCAAAGCAACGCAGCTCACACGCAAGGTGAGAATTATGCTCTGCTTTGCTAATCCGAGGAGAACAGACACATTGTCTAGCACTGTGTGGCACAGTCTGTGGCGGGTGTCTGCTGCCTGTGCAGGGAAAACCCTGGAGCTCCAGCATCCTGCAAGCTGGTTTCACTTCTTCCAGAGGATTGTGTGGCTTAGTCCTCCACCGCATTTTCCCAAATTTTTAGCACTTCTGTCCTAGTATAGCTCCACAGATAACATCTACCCTGGAAACGCTTGGCACCGCTACACTGAACGTCTGTACGAATCAAGTGCACAGAGGCAAGTCCCTGCTCCTCCCCAAAACAGCACCATGTCAGGTTTTGCTCTGACACTGTGGTATTAGTGTGATGCAATCACATGTGTAAACAGCAGGCAAGCATATATCACTATATGAGTTTGCCACACACATCATAGCATGGTCCATCTTTGCATCTGGGAAATGGCCTCTGGTCCTGTTCTTCCATAGAAGGAATTTGTACAAACATTTTGTTTCTTGGAAAGTCTCCCTGGATACAGCAAAAATGCTAAGAGTCTCCCTAATAATTTTCTCACTGCAATCACAAAATCATGAGTTATATATATAATGATTTGCTTTTTAAGCGAATTGCAAAACTTATTATGGAAAAAACCCCACCAAAATTATGTTCTTTTATATCTTTCTTGGAATTGAGCCTTTGGTAAAGGGAATAAAAGGATGAGGCATCAGATTTTTAAGCTTTTCTATGCCAAAAAGCCTCCTCTGTTTTCCTCACAAAGTAGGGTAAAGGCCTGCAGCACATCCAGCTCCAGCAAAATATCCTAGACTCCCTCCAAACCTTGGCAGTTCTCTCTCCCATCTGACACAACAGCTACTGTTATGCCACAGCAGACACTCTCCCATCCCTAGGACACCAGGTAAGGCTTCCAGTCCAGCTGAGAGCAGGAACTGAGCCTCAGCCTACCAGGCTCTTCTGCCTTCACTGTACAGAGCAGTAACCAGCCCCACAGCTGCACCACACCTATAGCCAACACCTGCTGGGTTAGAGGCAGAACCCAACACCCTTTCCAAATCAAGCTTCCTAAGGCCACATCCTTCATTGCTTTAACTTCCCATTCCTTTTTTTTTTTTCCCATCCTCCATATTTCTTTCTCACCCTTACCTTCCCTGCTGCTGCAAAGTCCCCCTTGGCACAGCAAGTATTTGTTACTGTGCACATAGAAAGGATGAAGCCAAAAGCTTAATGTTGTATCATGTATTACGTGCCTGATGGAAATGCGCAGTTAAGGAGACAGAATAAGCAGGAATGGATAGTAGAGATCTCTCCACAGACCTATTTTAGGTTTAGGTTAGCTCCTTGTTGCAACCTCAGAGGTATTGCAATGGCTTTATACAGAACACAGACTGCTCCGTAAGCACTGAAAGAATTCACTGCTCCCCTCCTCCCTTACACTGGTGAAAGAAGGGAGGATATAGCATCTGGGTTACACACATGCCCAAATCAAGGGAGTTCATTTATCCTGACTACTGAATAATGCATGCCTTCAGAAAAAAAATATCTCTGTTCCTGCATAGAGAGACATCATCATCTAGCAGTGAAAGAAAGACATGGCACAACGGCAGGCTGCACAGAGAAATGCACTTCAGGAGCAGAGGCAGCAGCAACAGGGAGAATGAGAGGTGACAAGGCAGCTCCTTACCTTAACCCGTAAGGGTGGTGGGCTGTGGAAGTTGCTGACATGCAGGAACAACACTGCTTCCACACAGATTTTGTGTGCTGGAGAAGCCTGCCTCTTTTAATCCAGGGCATTACGGAGTGGCTGCATTTGTGCTGTACAAACAGCATCTATGAGCCTTTCAGGAGCAGTTACATCCTCCAACACACATGGCTTTAATTGGGAATTCTTTTTTTTTTTTAATTCCAGTCACACATTTTGAGCTGTTACTTTTCTCTCATCTGTGTGTGTACATAGATAGATGTATTTTTACATCTCCTGTCTGCGTGCCATGTTAGCCTCAGGCAACCAGCTCCGAGAGTGCCGTCAGCCTTGACAAATGACTCAGTTCTTGTTTGGAGCCAGGTCTGTAAAGCATCTCCTTCCTTCCCTTCCTAAGGCTGCTGTTAGCACAGCCACCCTGGCCCTGGACAGGTGAGCTCTACCCTCTGCACATGGGCTTGGAGCTTCACTGAGCACAGCTGGAGTCTGACCCTGCTTCAGCAAACCTGAAAGGACCCCCTGAAATCACACTGATCAGACCCTCATCCAAGGTCTTTGGAGAAAGAGAGATTTCCATCACAGGAGAACATCGTTTTGTTCAGTGGAGGGGAGCTAAGAGCAAGGCACACAAGTTTTCTCTGCTCACTCCTCATCCTTGTGTCACTGCATATTTGGCTTTAAAACAGGGACAGTCCTGGATGCTGGGACTGGGACCAGTCCAGTCTCAGAGATCACAGACCACGTTAACAGAGGACACCCGCTCTGTGGTGAGCCCACGTGCTCATCAGCCATGTGACAGGACAGAGCCACAGCTTATGGCCCTGGAGCTCCTTCCCACGGACACATGGCACAGCCAGGACACCTCTGTTGGTGACCAGTGTCTCAGACACCCATGCAGCTTTCCCAGGCTTTCTTTTTCCGCTGCTGATCTCTCACACAACTCTCCGCAAAATGCTCACTCAACAGCATGACTGATGACAACTTTCTGCCAAAAACACTGATGCCAAAGAATGGCTTTATTGAAGGAAATGTACATTTTGCAGAGTGAGTTTTCATTTTCTTCCAGAACAGCAGATTTAGAAAAAGTGGGTATTTTCAACCATTTCATCATTAACTCCTTAGACACCTGAACACGTTGTCAAAGCTCCCCGTCAAACAGGATCTCCTCACAGAACCCATGGTATTTGCTGGCACACTTCTGCTGTTCGCACTCCCAGTGCACATGAAAGGGATGAACGCAGATAACACAACGGTCTCCCCTTTTCCAGTGGCCTTACCCAGGAAAGCACCAAACCACAAACTTCAATCAACCAGCTAGTTCGTGCTTGCAGTTCCCTGGATTACAGCCCTGATGGAAGCAATTGATACCAGAGCTGGCCATGGGCTGCAGCCTTAAAGTTCTGGGCGTGTCACAGTGAACTCATATGTTTTATTATTTAGACCTGTGCAGGAGCTCAGACACTCGGCTGAACTCAGAGACCAGGAAATGCCTCGAGGCACACGTGGAGCCTCACAGTTCCAGGACATTCTTCCGCATTTATATATGCAAGTCCCTGTTCACTCACCATGAGATGTTGGCCCATGGGTTTCCCAAGCAAGCTAGTCCTTGCTAAAATCAGAAGGGCTTATTTGTCCGAAAGGGGAGAGAAACACACAATACTTATGATGCTAGATATTTTCATTTATTTAGTCACTAGGGGGTTATTTTCCTGCCTTCATGCTGCAGAAAGTTTGGCCAGTAAACAAGTCGGATCTGATGGCCTCTGTGTTTCGCAGCAAGATACAATCCCCAGTGCCATTTTCTCAATACAAATCTTTGCAGACAGTTGCTAAAAAAGGGGCCGTTTTCTGATGCAGTATCAGCTGCGATACAATAACTTTACAAGAGTATAGCTGGAGTACAGTAACAGCTGGACCCTCCTCAAAGCACTGGCAGCCACTGCCCATCCCAAAAGCTTCCTGCCCAACTGGAAGAATTGAGATGTGTGTTTTTCCTTTCTCCATCTTTCACCATACCCCAAAGACAACCACCCCTCAAGGCAGGGCACCCAGGAACTCCACTCAGTTATGTGATTTAACTTGCAGGCGATTTTCTGACACGAAACATTTTTCTGTGTACATCTCTCCCTTTTTAAATTAACTGCTCTCTTCTCAAAGCCTGAGAGACAGAGAACTATGTAGAGTCACAAGTGGCTAGGCACTCTAACAACTTGGGACTGTTATCCTGCTTTCTTCAGACCAATACCTGGCGTTAGGCTTTTCATGGTGACCAGACCCCATGGCCACCCAGGCTGCTCCTTTTCCTCTCCCAGGGCCTGTGGTTTGCAGTGTTCCCCCCACATTCGTGAGGCACACCTTGTAAATGGGCAGAGCCTGGTATTTAATTCACCAGCTGGTGACTTCCTTCTAAACAACCTTTTGCTCCCTCCCATATTAAGCAGAACAGCAGAACCATTGTAATATCATGCAATGCAAGTGCTGTGCTGCCCTGCACAGTTCAGTAAAAGATGAAGCCAAGGTCTCCAATTCACAATTAACCTCACCGTGACGTGGGTAAGGAAGAGCTGAAGGGAAGGAGTGGGAGTCAGAACATTCAGCTCCCAGCTTTGCCACCTATATTCTCTTTCACCCTGAACACTATACAATTTCTCACCCTTGAAAACAGGAAAAATATTTCCCAGAAAGGCTGAAATAAAATACTGATGTTTACCAAGTGCTCTGAAACCCTGGAACGGATATAACCCTTCCAGGATCCACTCAGTCTGGCGCAGCAGCATGGGACACTAGGCAGTACTGTAATACAAACCATGAATAACAGTAATTAACAAATAGCCCCAGAGAGATGAATATTAATTGGCACTTTCCAGCTCTCCTCAGGCATGAATGGATATTCCACAGATGGAGTGCACAAAGAACAACCTCAACTCTGCAGTGTGGATCACAGGAGAGCTTGCCCCACAGCTAATTTGCACTCAAGCTGCTCCAAGCCGGAGCATAGGAAATTGTAGCAGTTTACACCAAAGCGCCCAGGGAGGTACCCACCAGCAAGCCTTTGCATGCTGTGTGGGGCAAATGCTCAGAAAAGGCACCTGCTGGGATACCCACCAAAGAACAAATACAGCCCTGTAGTCTGCATAATCGCAGGAGCATCAAGAAAGTCATGGAAACATATAATCTAGCAAAGCCATCTGGCACAGCAAATCCCTCTGTTCTACCCATAAATACACTCAGCTGTGCAGCTTTTTTAATCAAGGCATGGAGAAACTCTACCACACACACACACACACGGACCACTTGCCTGTCCCAGTGGTGTGCTGGAGCTTCCCCTTGGGAACTCAACGCAACCATTAATTATTTATTGCCACAACACTTGCAAGCCCCAGGGCAAAGCTGGTCTCCTTGGGCTGAGTCTGCCACAATCCTATAGCAGAAGTCATTCCTCCACAGGCTAGACAGGGCAGGCAAGCATGAGCAAGGCTGCAAATCAAATAACTTGCCCCAGGTCTCATCATGGATCAGCAGACAGACCCGTGTCCACAGCAAGCTCTGCACAGCATCCATTAAAGGGGCTCAGAAGGGGCAGCGCTTCAGTTTTGCACAAGCCATCTCGGTCTGCTCCCTGGCAGACAAGAGCATGGGAGAGAAATGGAACTGGATCTCCAGGGCAGGGAAGGAGCCATGGCACATGTTCAAAGCTGCTTCCCAGGAGCATCACGCAGCCGTCATTTTCTGCGGCTCAGAGACCGAACCGCATATATCAACTGATAGCCCTATGTTTTATCCATACATTTTTTAAAGCAGCTTCCAAGACAAAACATCTGCTCTCAGGTGGAGCCAGGGCTCAACATGAAGTGGCTTCTACACTGAGTTACATTAAACCAATAACATAGGTGTTTTCCCCATTTTAAATCCATTTTCTTAATCTTTCTCCTGCAGCATCTGGAGGAAAGATGCATTAGCCCCAAACTCCCAGAGAAGAGCCCCTCTGGCGGCTCCAGAGTGTGTAAATGCAAAGGGTAACAGAAGAGCATGAGGGGAAACAAGACAATCCATTATTCTTCATTCAAAATTCCTTCAGGTTTAGCAGCTGCACAGAGCTACTGACTCACAGCAGAAGTGAAGCTTCTATAGATGTATCACTTCTAATCTCAAAGTCAGAAAGGAAAGGCCTGTGGTTCCAGTGCCTGTCATCCTTGGGCAAAATCTTCTTGGTGAAAAAAAACTGGGAATAGCAGAAGATTTTTAGGCTATTTATTTCTACCCTGAAGTTAGTGATCAGATAGTAGCACTCTAGGGCCTTGCAGAGGGATCTTTTTATTGCTTCCACTGAAATAAGGAAGAGCAATCAGATATCAATGAGATGCTTCAGCACATGCTTGCTCCCCCTTTCCCAGGCTTCAACAGGACAGGGATCAGTCAGGCACTTGCAGGCTCAGGCCATTACACTGCTTTGGCTGCCCACTTTGAAGGCTCTCAGTCTAATGCTTCAGATTCAATTCTAAAAAGAGTCTGTATTTGCTCCACTCCTGGTGGGAGCAGAGGCCATGGCTGTTGCCCTTACCAGCCCTGTCATTTTATCCTGGGAGAAGTTAGTTAAGTCAATTAAATACAGGGTTGTGCTGCAAATTGCTCATTTAATATTGCCCTTGAAACTGCACTGTAATAATAAATTTTCACTTCCTTCCCTAGGTAGTTGCATAACATTGCTGGACATTGTTTAGAGCGCTGCTGCTGCGCTCCAAGCCAAAGGCAGCTGGCGTCCCCTTCTCCTCACCAAGCACTGGTAGGACTGTTACCTTTCTGGTTGTGGGGTTTTTTTAGTTTGGCTTTTTTTTTTTTTTTTTTTTTTTACACTCCATCAGCTTACTACATTAAACAACAGATAGACATGACTGAATGCAAGTAGCCTTCCAACAAGATTATTCCTACTTTTTTCAGCTTTCAGTGGGGAAAAAAATATCCCATTTATACCAGTTAAATCTAAGCCAGTTAGACAGTCAGATCTGTCAACTAACATTTAATTAAAAGTCTCTTTAGGGATGGAGCAGCTCAGTCAATGGAAAGCTTTCCCACTGACAATATAAATAGCCCAGGCCCAGAATTCAACAGCCCCACTTTGTGGTCAGGCTACACAGCCTGCATGCCCAGACGGAGGAGGCATTTTTGTTTCATGGCTTTGGTTGGCATGGTTTTTTATAACAGGGAAGTGGCTTTGAATTTTGGAAGCTGGGCTGGCTGATCAAAGCGATACACAGAGCAGGACTGGAAAGGGTGAAACTAGGTATACTTGAGCAGCAGTTTGGAGATAAAATTGCTTTTAAAGCAGAACAACATCAAGAGTTAAATAAGATGCATCCCTCCACTTCAGAAAACTTGCTGCCGGTGGCTTCTTGCAGCATAAGACCTGACAGAGTTCTAACCTGGTCTTCAAGCAAGGCTGAATGCAAGTTTGGCCATCACTTGAAGTACAGAAAAACCCAAGAGAGCAAAAAAGGAACCACACCAGCACAAAAAAATACAGTTTATATTCTCTGGTGACTGAAGGCCTGATCTGTGGGAGAGGAGGCAAGACAGCACAGAGTAGAAAGCAGGGCTTTCTACGGGCAGATGGTGCTTGAGACGTACCAGTATTTGCTCTAGGGAGAGCACAAACTGCGTGTGGTTATGTCGCCATAATAAAATTGTGCCCTGGGGACACATTAAAACAGCATGGATGCAGGAAGCCATAGGACAAGCTAGGAAGTCATCGGTTGTGCAGGGGACCCAGGATATAAGCCAGGGTCACCTCAGATCCACCTCGGGGCAGGTGGCAGCAGGGTGGTCCTGCAGAGCTGCAAGGGAAAGTCTCCCCTGTGCCAGGACTGCCATCTCCCCGCTGCCTTTCCTCTGTGCTTGCTCAAGCTTCAAGCATACCTCCAGGTGAAAGCACCAGCAACATCCCAAGCACAAGGGCCAGCTCAGTGCAGGGAACCAGGAGCGGGAATGTCACCCCCCAGGACAGTCCAGGCTTCAGGGTTGGAGACCTCTTGTTCTAATGGGAACACACACACACACTACTGGTTTGAATCCAGGCAGGATCTTCCATCCTGGTGAGCTTCATTTAAAAAAAAAAACAAAGTCATTTTATTAGCCTCAGTCCATAAAATAATCCCTTCCTATCTGCACCATGTACTGCAGATGTTTCCCTCCAAGCCTGGAGGCCTCAAACAGTGGGGAAAGAAACTGATTCTACAGCATTTTACCAACATATCCAATTTTAAGCCTTCCTGCTGCTGGCCATGATTTCACTTATCCTCAAGGCATACACCAAGGCAAGGCTTTTCCCTGTGGTTTATGTAATGTAACAGAAATAAATCCAACATCTGGAATACTTTCATCGCTGAACTGGAGGAGGGGAATGCCAGCTGAGCTATGCAGCCCGCTCCCATCTCCTTCACCCAGGTATTTCTAGTCTCCCATCACCTCCCAAGTCTCTGCTATCATCACCAGAGCAGTCATGGTTCAGCTGCATTCAGCTGAAGAAAAGAATGGTCACAAAGGAATTTTAAAGTCACTCTTCTACAACAAATCAATATCTCAGCCTTCATAAAGAGTTTTCATCCTTTGGTATAATAGGCATTGCTCCCCTAACTTTGAAAATAAAAGGCAGCAGATCCCTAATTACTTATATCCACCAGGAAAAAGAAATTAATTACACACAAGATTTTCATGTGGCATAAGCAAGTCATGCTGCAGACATCAGGAAAAGCTCTGACAAGACCAAGATCCAGCAGGAGCCAGAACGGGACCCACCACCCATGGAAGCAACTAAATTGCAACACTTGGTCACCATGATCCAGTTGTAAGAGGTCCTTGTTACCACCACAAACCCCAAGGACTTTCTCTGTCCTTAAGACTGCCCCAGCCAGTCCCCACTAATCTCCTGGTTATAGGAACCCTTTCCAGACAGTGTCCCTTCTCCCTTGTTAGCCGTGAGCTCTTTCAGATACATTCCCAGGAGGGAGGCATCTGATGCCTAATGCAACAGCTAGCAAAAGGCATCTCAGTAGCTAGCGTGGCTCACTCGTGCTTCACAGATCGCATCCCAGTCTGGAAGGGTAAAAGGTTGCCTCGCTTCCAGACCCAGCTCTCCGCTCAGTTAGGCCCTGGGGTGACCAAAGACAGCATTAACATTCATCTCACAGGGAACTGGCTTCAAGGGGTGCCCCCAGGCCACACACACGAGTCACATAAGCTTATTTAACTTCAGTTGACACACTAGCAAACAGCACATAACCCACGAACATGTGGCCAATGCACAAAGTTCTCTTTCTAGCCTGCTTGGCACAAATGCCTCGTACAATGTGAAGTATTTTGGGATAAAGAGTCCAGAGGGACAGCTCTTACCCGAGGAGCGAGAGGCACAACAAAAGCAGGAGGTCTGGCATAACTTGAGTCAGCGAAGTGCAAGTCAGCACAGGGAAAAAACAGTGTATCATCTCAGCTTGATTTACACGTGCACATACAAGTCAAATTAACACCCTGAAGACAACAATTGTTTGTATTGCAGCAGCACCTAGAGGTCAGAAGCAAGATGAAGATCATGCTGTGCTAGGCACTGTACAGGTACAAGGCACATCCCCTATGCATTTAACATCAGACACCAAAGGGAGAAAGGAAGAGAGCTTCTCTCACTGCATCCCACAAGGTCAGACGCAGAAGAACCAAAAAGAATGCCCAAGGTCCTGGGGAAACCTGCAACAAAGCCAGACACTGATTCCCAGTCTAAGGTCTGACTCGTGAGGGTCCTTCTCCCTGCTGCGGTGGAGCCTAAATGTTCTGCTTGGCTCTGTGTTGGGATGACCACATTACTCGCAAATGCTGAAACTACAAGCGAGTTGTTCAAGATGTCCTAAAACAGATGTCAACAAAACCAATACTGCATGCTAAGCTATCATGTAATTTTTTTTGCTCAGGCCACCTATTATGCAGCACAGCTATTATAGAAATGTTTGTCCCATTTTTCACATCCTTCTGCCTAATGGAGACTGACTCCATAGGCCTACGAAAAAAATTGTCATCTTTTAGAAACCTCTAAAACAGTATTCTCAATAATCACGCAATTGCAAGTTTGATCTATGGAGTAGAGACAAAAAAGCATCATTCCCAGCTTTCTGGTGGTGCAGAACACCACTTTTTCACCGCGATGCCAACTAGCCCCCACTTTGCAAACCTGCGCATCCAGGACAGACCACCTTCTGCCACAGCACTCGTGATGCTGTCATTTTCAGCAGGAAAATCCTTACCTGGACACAAGAAGAGGACAGCTATTGCAATTTGGAGCATCAGAATAAGGAGACAGGGGAAATCTGCCAGGAAGTCAAAGACACAAACAGCCAGTAAAATAGCCTGCAAGCTCAAACAGGTTAAAATCACATTAACATTGTATTTTCTATGCAGATCCTGCTTACACGACAGATGTCATCCGCACCAACTTCAAGTATTTTTATAAGACAAAGATGTACAAGTAGTGTACTTCCAACCCATCCATCAAGACCTACTTCGGCATCGGCACCCCAGCCAGTTCCGTGAGCTCCTTGCTCGCGCTGCCGCCCACTCAGCCTGGCTGCTCGGCCCATGGCGAAGCACTGCTCGCTCGGATGCACACACAGCCAGACCAACTGCGGAGCAGCCTCTGGGCTGCTCACGGCATGGTGGCAGCAGCCAGACGCTCAGCTGGCTACTTGGGCAAGGTGCGCTCCCTCTCCTGAACTCTGCCACCGCCTCGGCTATTTCCAGGGTCTGCAATAGCTGCTACCGCAGTAGTTCAGAGGTATCTTCAGCAAGTTCAAAGGGTTCTCTTCATCTGAGCCCCTTCCCAGTTCCACAGAACAAGCTAATCGCACTCTGCCATCGTCCTGCGAGCCAACAACTCTCCAACCCTCAGGCTCAGAGGATTTGTAACAAGGCACAAAGCTCTGTCACCACGCTGCTGCTCAAATCCAGCCCAAGTTAATACAGACTCAGTAGCTGTCACCAGGCAGCTTATTCACTTGAGTATTCAGTAAAATTCCTAACAAACACCAAAACTAGCACTGCTGGGATGGTGCTGATTTTCCACCTCTGAGACAGATACAAAATACTTACTTTCTTTCTAAGAGGTGGCATTTAATTGTATCTTAAAAGAAAGCAATATGTAACTTTTTTTTCTTTTCCTTTTGAATGAACAAGTTTTGAAAGTTTACAAGTACTAGCAGCTGGAAAACAATCAGAATATTTCATGGTGCTGTGATCCCTTGGATACATGCAAAATGAACAGGAACCATTTGAGAGGAAGGTCCACCCCATTGGTGGACTTTCTTCCCAATTTGCTTTGCAAACACCAGTCTATTCTGCCTTAACCCCCATGCTGAGTTATGCCCTCTCTCGCTGCCTTCCTTGTCCAAAGGCCAACAATTCTTCCAGCTCAGTTTTCCAATCAGAATAGGAGAAAGTTGCCTTCTCTAGAAAGATTCGTAGTGCTCAGAGAGAGCACTCCAATTGCCCGACAGGCATTCAGGTCAGGTACCCACTGTAGTGACACTAATGAGCGAGATGGAGACTGTTTATGACACAATCAAGAGAAGTTAGTAAACATTACAAAAGCCAACAGCTCTATTGAAAATATGTAGCACTGCAAGAGAACACAGAACAAGGGAAGGGAAAGGGAGGCTCAGAAGGGAGGAACAAAACATGCTTTAATCTGAGTTTTCATGTCAGATTTATACATTTCTGGTCTGATTGCAGCATTATCTAACATTCTTTCTGCGCGGGATCAATAATGTCTCCGAGATGTCAATGCAGTACAGCAATGGTTTCCCCAGAACATGCTCATGCCTCACTCCCAGACTTGGAAATCTCCAGAGTAGCCTTTTAAAGCAAAGGGTCAAATTTAGTGGAGCTCTCTGAACACTTGCAGACTTGTCCCCAGCATGAACTTGACATACTCTCAGGAACCATGGTCCAGGGGAATCATTTGGTGGGCTTGGTGCTTCCTACGCGTTCAAGGTCAGCCAGCCAGCACAAAAAGGCAAGCGAGACTATCTGCAGCAGCAGAGAAGAGCAGGCACCTGCTGCAAGCAGGTATTTCACAGCTCCCACAGCCCAGATTCTGTCCAACAGAAGTCCTCAGAGGTTACACGCAGCTGCGTTGGATGCACTTAAATTAGTACCAGATCAAAACCCCATGGAAGGCAAAGCATTAGCTCAGGCTCATGTAATACTTGCTCAACTCAAGTTTGCAGAGCACTATCAGAGAGCTTGATGTTTCCAACAAGCCCCACCAGAGATCGAACGTTCAATACCAGGAGCTGGCCACCACAGACGTGCCAGCCCTGTAGAGTCACAACTGCTCAACTGCTTCCAAAGCCCTGTACTTCCAATAAGTCTCCCTTGAGACTAACAGTTCTGCTGTAGCAACAGCAATGAAATAAATGGCATCAGAAAGGTCAGCAAGTCTGGGCGCAAAGAGTTCCACAGGACCTCTTTTGCAAAGATGCATACGGTGTATTACTGCTGTAGCAGAGATCCTCCCGACTTTGGTCTCTGTAAACAGAAGAGTTTGGCCCAGTCAGCACACAGATTGTCTGCTGTGAGCACAACAACAGAACAGATGCCTTTGTTTAGGATAGGCAGAATTTAGGGAAATACCAAGGGATGTAGTAAAATGAGCAAATACTTTCATTTCTTTGTGGCACGCTTCCTTCCACCCCATCCCTCTTCCTAGAAGGAATATACCTCCCCCAGCCCCCCAGATAAGAGGTCTGGCACTCCCTGCCCACACAGACACCTTCTGCAGTTCTTACACCTGAGTTAGTGCTCCCAGGCAAAGAAAAAACACACAGAGAAAGACTTTGATACCAGTCATTATGGCTTTATCACCTGAACAGTCACCTGAGGTTCCACCTATCACCCCAGACATGTCTACAGGATGGAGTTGAGAGTCATTTACTTCAAGCTAGAGGTTTCTACACTGTGATAGAAGTGAAGTTAAGGAAGAAACTCTTAAGTTATAACTCCAGTTAACAGTGCAGTAAAGACAGAGAGGCTCCATCGACATGCACTTTCAAGGCCTGCAGGGCAAGCCTGAAGAGCACTGCAGGGAGTTTTAACACCACATGCCCCGCCAGAGCCACCCAGACGGAGCCACAGGAGAGGCGTTTCCCATTTCTCTTCTACTATCCCTTCACTAAACACCTGGCAGCAGTGTTTACTGTGCTGGACAGGCACACATTAGGGGTACGCAGCCCCCCAGTAGGATTTCCTTCACAAAAGTGACCAAAGTCTATTCCCCAAAAAGTTTAAGAAAAACAAAAGAGAAGAAAAAGATCCAGTCTGATTAAAAGCCAGTGTTTCTCCACAGCTCTAGCTCCACCAGAGTAAGCAGACCAATAGTTTTAACTCTTCATTCTCTTTTCATTTTCCCAGGAGTTGCTATATAATACAACAAACCCAAGAAACACCTGCTGTCCTAATGAACCAATACTCATTAAACCAGACAACCCACTAGTTGCTGTGCTAACGGTTGCAAAGCATGCAAAGAGAATTGATGAAAAGCTACTATACTGCATATACTTCAAGCATTCTCCCCCCCCCCAGCCCAGATACTGCATTACCTCCACTTCTGACTGCTAGAGAAATAAAACACAATGAGGATGAACAGCATAAACAACAACGCTCCAAGCCATGCTGTGAGGCCTCAAATTGACTCCAGTTGGGACTTTTTTATTTTTGATCTAAATAAAAAGAATGGGCAAGATACGGTATTTTCACGAACGCCAGACAGCCTGAAGCTATTTTTTTTTTTTTCCCCAGCCTCGTGTGAATTTCCGTAGCGCCCAATTTTAAAGCTGAGACTCAAAGACTCTGCAGTGCGACCAAGAGCCTCCTATCGCAAATGCCCAGCGCGGACCAGGTTCCAGCATCACCCTCATGAACAGAAAGAGCCGATCGCTCCGGGTTAGCGCCAAAGAAAACCACAATTTCCCTCTCGGCAACCTCAGCACCCCAACCGCCCCCACAACACGAAGCAAGAGCTGCCCCACGGAGGAAAACACCGCGTCCTTCCCCCCTCCGTCTCCTCTAACTCTCGCCGGGTGCCCCCCAGGCGTGCAACAGCTTCTCACTTCCCACGGATGAGCGCTCCCTTCCCGCAAAACCCCCGGCCGCCCTCCCTCCCCGGCGGGGGGCTCTGCCCACGGGTGCAGCTCCGGGGCCGGGTTCCCCCCCCGGGGCCGGGTTCTCCCCCCCCCCCGGGGCTCCTCTCACCTCGAATAGAGCCGGCGGGCGGCGGAGCCCGGGCTGTCCCCTCCGGGCAGACACGCCATGGAGCGCCGGGCTCCCAGCGAACCGAACCGCCCGCCGTGGAGGCGGAGGCAGGCGCGGCCGCAGCCCCGGCCCCGGAGTATGGCAGCGGCGGGAAGTGATGCACCGAACCGAGAAAACTCACGGGCAAAAGGCCCCTCCTCCGGCTGATGTCAGCCCCGCGGCGGGCAGCGGCCCTTCCTCCTCCTCCGCCCGGCTCCGCCGTGCTCGGCGCTGCCGCCCGCCC
This sequence comes from Haliaeetus albicilla, assembly GCF_947461875.1. Lineage (NCBI taxonomy): Eukaryota > Metazoa > Chordata > Aves > Accipitriformes > Accipitridae > Haliaeetus > Haliaeetus albicilla. Next base: position 19,928,948 of record NC_091508.1, read on the forward strand.
CGGGGTGGGACGGGGAGAACGGGGCTGAGACAGACCCGGGCAAAGGGGAACCTGCTGCCCGGGGGAACCCCCTGCCCGGGGCCGCCCTGGCCCCCCTCTCCAGCCGAGACACCGCGCAGGGGCGTCGCGGCAGCCCTTGGCAGTAGGGTGGGCTGGGGGGCACCTCTCCTCGCACCCCCATATTTAACAACACCTCGTAGCACCTCAGCACTTACCCTCAGAGCTACAGCAGCAGGGAAGGACAAAGCTACAGCAGTTCCATATGGACAGACTCCATACCCGCACGCTAGTGCAGAAGGAGGGTGGCACAGCGTTGCTGATTTCTGACCCGCTCCGTATATAGCCACTTAATTCCGTGATGAGAAGTCCCTGGTTTTCCTCAGCCTGAGCTCTTTTATCCTCAAAAGTAAATGCCTGCACCTGGAGGCAGTTAGGATGAGGGGCAGAGAGCAGGACCTGGCACAGCCGTGTCCACCTCACCTCAGTCAGAAGGGGTGGCCATGCCACAGAGGCCCATGCCCTCCCAGTAAGCCAGCACGAGCAGACTTAACCACCAAGCAAAGTCTGGCTGCTATCTTTGGTGGTGAGGAATCCACCAGGAAAAGGGATGTTTCCCTCCCAGCCCACAGCAACCTGCTTTCTGGGTTAACTGTGTCCTGTTGAACCTTGGGGCCTTTACTATTTACTGTCAACCAAATGTCTTAAGCTGGATGCAGGTCATCTTCACATGCTGCACCCAGCTCCCTCTGTTTTTCAATGCTTGAGATGCTCCTGTAAAAGTTAGTGAGCTGGTCACTCAGCAGAGGCCTGACTGTAAATTAATGTCACTTAGCCAGCAACACCAAATTAAACATCATTATTGTCACAGATACCCCAAAGAAGTGCAGGTATAAACTGTGGCTTTCAGCAGATTCTAGCAGCTTGCTCTGCAGACACAAGAACCCAGTGGTCAGAGGGAATCCAGAGCCATGCCCTACTTACTGGACTGTTTCACCCTGGAGAACCTGCACAAAAGCCTCTCTCAAGAGCAAGCAGAAATCCTGCTCAGGAAAAAACATCATCAATAACACCCCACTAGCAAACCACAAAAGCCTCTTTCCCAAGAGCTAATTGATTGGGCACTTAAATTCAAAACAAAAACCCATAAACAAACCTGTATCTGTGTCTTAGCTTAGGAATAGTCACAATTCTGTAGACAAACCACGGCAGAGAAAGCTGAAACCATGCTGCCGAGAGCTGCCTCCTTGTCCAGGGAGGTGCAACTGTGTCCTGGGTACATGCCATACCACCCCCCCCCAAAAAAGAACCCCTCTGCACCCCCAAGCAACCAGCTACAGAAGCCCCACTGGAGGGGCTGCAGGCAAACCCACGGGCCAGGCTGGGACACTGTACCTCACCCCAGCCAGTTTTTACCCGGGTTTGTGGTTTCACTGACAGCAGCAAACATCCTGGCACAAGCAGCTGCTCACAAGCACATGGAAACAAGGAACTGCTCAGCCCTAAGAGATTTTGGTATTTCCAGGGGGTGTGTTTGTCCATGCCTCCCCAAACTCTCTTCCAATCAAGAATACTAGTGCAAAAGATGAAAACCAGCTGCTCTTGCCACTGGCTACAGCCCTTCCTCAACCGCAAGAGACAGAGGGTGCTTTGCTGCTCTAGGCCCACAGCACTGGGTCAGCACTTAATGAATGTGGGCAGATGGAGTAATTGCCCTTTGGAAAAACAATGCTGGAAAGGGGAGCAAAAGAAAGGAGGGTGGAGGCCAGCTTCCAGTTTGGGCTCCGGCCAGATATATGGTATTCCACAGAGCTCTGGGCAAACGGGTCACCCACACGTTAATGACACAGGAATCGCTGGGTCAGATTCCACGGCCTGGGTTATGCAGGAGGTCAGACTAAGATGAGCATAATGGTCCCCTTTGGCTTTAAAATTCATGAATTTGCAATGGATAATTTATCATCTGACAAACTCAGCTTCTTTTTCTTCTTGTAGAAGTGGCAAACAGGTCAAAATAGATTTGAATTCATTAGATGAAATAATTCAATTACTTTGCTGTGGGTTGGGTTTGGTTAACCCTACATATTCATGCCAAGAAGCTCCCTGCAAGTACTTGGACCTAAGCCACAACTCAGATCCATTGCTCAGCTGCAATGAAACAGGCAAATTACAAGAGTACAGAGAGGAATAAACCCCAATACTTTAAAAATGCCACTAATTCATCTTGTGTCCACATTGTGTCATATGTTGGGAAGGACATGGAGCAATTAGAAAGACTCCAGATGAATGTGAGAAGTGTGACCTATGAGAAAAAGGTAAAAGAAATTGATTTGTTCAGATAAGATCAAGAGGAAGCAGAGTAGTAATCTTTAAACATGAAAAGGGCCACTGCAAAGAGCAGCAAAAAGGAGGAATGGATCATGAAAGAGAGAGTAGGATACAAAATAGCCAGGCTAGAATCCATCAAAGCCAATGCAGGGTTCATTTTAGTTAGTCAGACATTACATACCTCTGCGCCTCCAACAGCTTTTTGTTTCTGTAATCTTAAGGCACATCATCTTGTTCCTTCTAGTTACTGAATGTCTCTACACCTTCGCTTACAAACACAGGCAAAATCACAACGCCAAGCAATAGGATTGCAGGATCCTTAAAACTTCTTGAGCAGTTTTTAATATTTCTTTTAAAAATTGATATCCAAAGCTACCACAACACAATATGAAAGAGCTCTAACTATTGTCACATTTCCCACTGCTTGGAAGAGACAACCATAAAAGCAACAAGGCACAGAAAGCTGAAAGACAGCGAGACTGCAATACAAAACTGTGATACAGTAGTCAACAAGCAAATTTTGCCACTCGTTTAAGGATTGCTAGGACATAGGAACATCCCTCCACTGCCTCGATATCTTCATCATCCAGACACACTAAGGAGTCAGGCACTCCCTCCAAAACACAAAGATCTCTCTTAATTAGCCTAGAAGCTTTCCTGCAGCTCATGAAACGGGTTGCTGGTGTCCTCTGCTGGGGTTTATGTGCAAAAAGAGCACTGCAATTCAGATTCCCAAAGCTGACAGACCCCAGCTGAAATCACTACTGAGCTGGCACTGTAATTGTCAAGTCTTACTGGCAACAGCTGTAATTAAAGACCATCACCTTGCACTGTCTTTTTTTTTCGAACTGGCATGTTCTGAAAGCACCTTGCTATTGTCCAGCATACAAGAAAAAGTTTGCTATTTTCTAAATTCCTTTAAAGGTAGCCTGCAAGGAAAAGCAGGCTATAGTCTCGGTTTCTGTGGATGTAGAACTGAGTATTTTTTCTCGTGCTCTTTTTTGTGTGAAAGAAGGCACAGGTGATCCTTGTCTATGGGCAGGTGCATCCAATTTCTGCCTCTTCCCCACTGACAGTTATTTAACTCCTAACTCTCTTTCAGCAAGTTTGGCAGAAAGATAAGGGTTTTGAACATATGATGTTCTTGAAAATACTAAGATGAAAAGACCTATTACTGTCCCAGCCAAGAGAAGGGGGTAATGATAACTCCAATGTTGTTATGTGACTGAAGATGTTAGTAGGCAGGTAGCAGAGCACAGGGCCTGCTTTAGAGTTCATACTCAGTCCCATGACAAGAGAAAAATCCACAGGAAAGCAGGCTTTCAGCAGCAGCACTTGCAAAAAGATCATGAAACTATTAGCAAGGCTGAAAGTTGGCCACTATCAGACTGGAGAAGGATAGAGAGGCTATAAATCATCTGCTATCAGTCAGACAAAGTAGAAAAACCACAACAGTGTGGGGGTGCTAATAATTTCCATACCCCCTTCCTTCACATTTTAGGCAGCTTGATGATCTTAGTCGGCAGACAGAATAGTACTGGTTTAAATCAGGCTAAAAAGAATCACACCATGAAACTCGGGAAACTTTGTCTTGGCTTGTATCAGACGGTTTTATAGCTGTGAATTTAAATGGAGATAAACATATTGTTGAGGAAGTTTGCACCTTTTTAATATCAAAATACACCAGTGGATGTGACTTCCTTTTGTGTGCAGACTTCTAAATACTAGCTCAAGTTGCAGGAAGTGTAGAGAGGGGGGATAGATGCAAATTTATAATTAGCAGAATTCCTTTAAAACAAACAATAGTAGTTTATAGTGAGTAGAGGTGAATAAGCAAACAAGCAACAATGGCTGTCAAAAGCAGTTCTATTGTAAAGGCGAAAACTGAAGAGACAAAAACCTGTAGAGACAGGATAAATCAGGCTGGTGCACGTGGTCTTTATTTCCAGGCAAACTCTAATATGCATGTGTTGTGCTGTTGTTTATATTTAAACTTTTAATATAGAGTAAAAAAATCCATGGATGTCAAAAGACCTTGACATAATGAACAAGCGAGTTTTCTTGTTCCAAACACAGATTTATATCTACATCACCTCTGGTCTTCTTGTTCACTAAGCAAGGCTGTGTCACCAGGAAGGTCACTTAACCTTTCAAAGTTTGTTTACATCAGTAAACAGCTAAGCCAGTAAAGCTTCCTCTGTTTCTCCTAGCCCATCCCCATGGTTCCTGAGCACTGGTCCAGCACAAGTATTCTTGTGGCCACACACTGAACTGAATCAGAGAACTAATCCAAGTAAAAAGTAACCCAGCAAATGCTCCGCATACACAGTGGGTATTTTCAGCTAGATCCATTTCTTCCCCAGTTTGTTGGGCAAGTGTCTGCACAGATGCAGGCACCAGCCAAAGAACACAGGACTGGAAAGGAGGGATGATGGGCAGCATAGCCTTGGCCAGGACTGCTTTCCTGTGAAATGTCACTGTTGGTGCTGCCCTGTGCTAGTTTGTAAAGCGGAGATAACAAAATAACTTCTACCTATCCCTCCTGGGGAAGGAATAAGAATTAATGTCTGATGATCTTAAATGTATTACTGAGCTGCAAGCAAAGTAGTTTGAATAAGCCTGAAGCCAGTGTGAAGATGGGTAAGAGAGGAGTTAGCCTTGTTGAAGAAAAAGGGGATAACAGAAATGCCCCCAGAGGGTGCAGAGGCTGGTGTGCAAAGTGGGGCCACACACAGCCTGTCTGAACCAGAAACATTTGCTTTGGCTTTGGGATTTTCATAAAACATAATTATATGAGTTGCAACAACAGTCTTCTCAGAACAGCCCAGAGCCATGCAGGAAACTCATGAGGGGACAGGGATGGGTTTCAGCAGGAGTGCTTAGCCATTCCTGTTATTTAAAACAACATATTAAGAACAAGGTTCAATACCTTTCTTTGGGGAACAGAACCCTGCATGCATCTGGAAGATTTAACAGGTCTAAATAAAACTGCTGTGCTGCACAAGCTTTTTTTTCAGGACCTGGGAAGGAATTACAGTTTTCAAGGGCTTTTGCAATCCTTCTTTCCACTGAATCTGGTCCTAAGGCAACAAAACTCCTCTGTTCAGAGGGTGGGACTCAGTGAGGAACCATTATTTCCTCTCCAGAGTAGAAGCACAAAAGGTTATTACAATTTCCAGATAACCTGTAATAGCGACTCACAGCCAGGAATATTGTTCATACCTGAAATAAGGAGGATCATCTGAGAGTGAAGAGTTGCTTTGCTGACTGTGGTTGTCTCTTTTAAAACCTCTTGGAGCACAGAAACCTGGGAAAAGCTCTGAGTAACAAGCTTCTCTGAATAATTTAGTTGTGTGCATGCACGCCTGAAACAGCCACAACTGCAAGGCAAAGCAGCCCTCTCTGGGGCTTACATTCACACCCAGAGCTACGCTGCCCAGGCTAGCCAGTGGTGCGGTGGGCAAGATGCCCGTTGGGCAGTAAAGCTGGATGCAAACCCCTTCCCAGAACCTGGGTAGTAATACAGCAATAGTGCTGTTAGCTTTCTTTCCCTGCCCCAGGATAAGGCCCTCATGCCCACCCCTCTCTTCTTCTGGTACAGCATGAAAACACACATCAAGACCTTAACAGTTTTCACAAGTTCCATTCCTTTATGTTTGGGCGCACACAGCAGTTGAAGATTTGGCCTTTCTAACTTTGTGCATATTTATATATCCTGTGTCTCTGATGTCCCTGAATTTCCTTTTCATTAATACCCCTCTCGGCCTTGGAAGAGACAAACAAAGAGGCAGAAGTCATCCGCTTCCTTTAACTTTCAAGCTTGACTGAAAATACTTCATTAAATAAGTAGCAAGGGACCCTTAAAATTCCCTTGCCCTCAACCTCATAGCATGGTTGATGAAATGAAGCCCCATGGCCTGGCACTGGCCTGCTTGGTAGATGGGGGGTTTTTAGGCAGGGCCAGAGGGGACTGTCCTGACTTCTTTGTGCTAATGCCATGTATGCCTTTTATCCAAAAAGCCAGCACCTCCTCAGCTGAAATCTTACTCTCTACCTCAGAGCAGAATGACTGTTTGTACAGAGTGCCTGGGAAGGCTTTTGAACTCCGCAAGTTTTGAGCACGGGCAACTGATGCATGTTGTAACAGCATTCTCCCTCATGCCAACCTCCTCCTCTGCCCTGGCATTGCTCTGCCTGGATGCAGCTTGCTAAGGGGAGACTGGTCCAGCTTGCCCTGGCACCGCAGCCCCAGTGCTGCTCCGACCCCAGTGCCGGGTGCTCAGGGGCTCTGCAGACACACTCCTCTTCCTCCTTTCCTGGAATCAAAACCGGCTGCTGGTATGGTCCGCCTTTCAGCTTGGCTTTGCCATAGCCATGAATTCCCTATCTGACTAATGTGCCTAGAGGGAAAGCCGGAGCTGACAGCAATATCCAAGATGGATGATGTTAAATAACCAGCTGGGGGGGATGTGAACGGCCTTGGCATTATTAATTGTCTCTCACACGTGCCCCCAGGCACCTCAGTGATGTTTGCAGCAAGCTGGACGTGCTTGAGCAACACATGGATTTCTGCCTCCTTTTCATCTCTTGGTAAATTCCCATCGCTTCTCACTGCTTGGGGGCACGTGCTCTCGCTGTTCCTGCAGGAGAATTTAACAGCCTGCAAGGTGCCTACTTCAAGAGATCTTCTTAGGACTTCAGCCAAAACCCCAAGAGGGTGATGGGAGTCTCGCTTGTGGTTCATCAGAAATATGCTGGCTTTTTTACGGGCTTGGAAGACTTGAATGGCAGTAACAGGGAGCTTTTCTTGGAGGCACTTTATCAAAGCTTTATTGCTCAGGCAAATACCCCAGAGCTCCTAGTCACGATCAGCTCGTATTTACAATGATGGCAATGGGTTTGTTTAACCAGCTTCAATTTCCAGTAGTCAACAGACAAAACCCCAATTTCTCCTGCTGGAAGTCTGGGAAAACCTCCTGTTAGCATTAACTGAAATAAGAAGTAATCTTTTGTTATACTTGAAAGCCAGGGGAAAATTACACACTTTCACCTTTGAAGGGGGCTTTATTTCCTTTTTAAATTGTAACTGTTGGTAATGATGTTAATTACAAGCAAGTGTGTTTGGGTTTGTTTTTAAAACAGATTGCTAATATTTACACTTTAATTGCATTGTTTAGCCAAGCTTCTGCAAGTGCTTTCCAAACACTCACCATGTAACTGACGGGGTTTATTTCTATTTAACTGACCAACTACTCTGAGAATCAGAGAAAGAAGGAGCAGAAGGAGCTGGCAAAGTGACTCTGTGTCACCGACCACACTGCAAGGTCGCAGAGGCTCCGGCAGTAGCACCAGTCTGCATTGCCCCTCGCAGTCCCCAAACCAGCTCTTTGTGACAGGAAGCACATTCTGGTTGTAACCAAAGCTGCAGCCTAACCACACAGGCTTAGGGCTAAACCCATCAATTTCTTAATCAGCAATGAAAGGCAATGCAAAAATATCACCATTTACAGCTCAACTCTGCTAAGCGTTTATCGCAGGATATACAATTTTTTTTCTACATTTCTTCCACTTGAAGATAAGTCTGTTCTTATCAGTCTAATAGAATATTAAGACAATATTATAGCAACATTCAGCAGAATTTTCTGAAATTAATAAGTCTCATTTTGGGACTGATAACTGGCAAACAGCACACTCTCTGCACCATTAATGCTGGGTTTTGAGCAAATAACAGAATACAAGAAAAGTTTCAAAGGTCTGAAAAGAGACTAATAGTGAAACGAAATATTTTAGAAAAGTAGCTGGAATGACCCAAGTAACTTTAGCCTCATTAGTCCAATACTGTTGCCATGCTAATACAAGACACAGTCAAAAGGGCCGTGGAATATCAATCCATTGCTCCAGAAAACTGCTTATCAAAGAAGCAATCTTTCTTGTGAGGAGATTATAAATTCAGTTAATAAAGGTAATTCTGCTGACATAATAGACTTAGACTTCCGCAAAGCAGTTGACTTAATCTTGCATGACATTCTATTAAAAATAGTACTCAACAAAATCAATGTAGCTTATATTAAATGGATGGAAAATTTGGTAACATGCATCTAAAAGTAATTATCTGACGGAGGAATTTCTAATGTGTCCAAAAGGATTTACTCTTGGTACAGTGTTATCCAACATTTTTATGAATAATCTAGACAAGAAGTATAAAGACATTGCTGGTAAAGTTTGTGTTAAAAAATGAAATTTAGAAGAACAGCAACAATTAATTGGAGAGGTGGGATTGGTTTGTTTGGTAGGGTGGAACGCTTTGGGGCACTGCATTTACAGTTCTGATGACAAAAACAAGATGAAAATGTACATGTTGAAATGAAGGGGCTGTGAAAAGGCTACCAGGTGCTGGGAGCTAACAAACCAAGTGCAAGACCACAAAGCAACACTGTAGCAAAGACCGTAAATATCAGCTACAGGAGTGATGCAAAATTAGCAGGTCAATTGATTTAGCTTGCTTAAGCGAATTTTAAGGTATGACTTAATCTTAGGTGACAGTTAACTTTATAGACAAGAAAATTTCTGGGAATAGAAAGCTTTCTAGTCTAGTAGAAAGTGGCACATCCACAACTTGCAGCTAGGCAAATTCAGACTGGAAATAAGACATGATGTTTAAATGTAAGTAATTAAACAGTGGAACAGCTAACTGCTTAGGAACAGAGCCCACCCTGCATTAGCTGATACCTAGAAGAATGGTGTTTAAATATGCTGCAGTTCAAGCACAAGTTCTGGGCCTGATGCAGCATTCACCAAGTGAGAGTGTTTACTCTGCATTATGTCAGAACTCTAATTAGACAATCTGCTCTGTTATCTGTAAAACCACTCTTCTTGTTTTACCTATTGATCAGTTTTATCTACTGATATTTGATATTTTTCCTGGGTTGGCAAATCTCAACATTATGGTTGACATGATAGTGGTGTTTTTAGTGTAACATGTACTGCAGTATTGATCACACTATGTGATTAACAGCCTGTATTGCCTAAGGGATGAAATTAATATTAACGTTTGCTCAAGTTGTCTATTGAGATCAAATATTTGTGTCCTTTGTTGATTGCAGCCTGAAGGCTCCGTTGGCCTCTTGGAAAAGATCAGAGTCCTGATTCTGAGTGAAAGGTTTGGGAGTGGCAAAGCACAGTGTTAGTCTACATTTACAGTCCCATCCCCTCGCTTTTCCTTGGAAAAGCAAAGGGGGCGAAGGTAGTGGCTTTGCTCCTCAGAACCATGTGTCTACCTCCAGGCTGCTGCTTTTGACTTTCACTAGAGAGCAGCTAAATGATGTTGTCATAGAAACACAAAAGGGGCATCTGGGAACCTTTCCAGTCTGGGCTACGCACAGGACAGCACGTATCTAGGTCTTTACAAATTTAATACCTTTCTACCAGACAGCACAATGTCCACTTTTTCCTACCAAACTCTTGCGTAGTGGTGGCACTCCTTGCTCACAGTGGCTCAGCCCCTAAATAACCATCATTTCCAGGTGTCCGGGATCTGTTCTTTCTCTCAGTGAAGTAACACGTCCACCAACTTTGCTGCAAGCAAACAGAAATTCCTCAGTGTCAGCTTCTCTACTTACATAAGCTGGGATAGCTCTGTTTACTGGCACAGGGCTGCACCACTTCACATCAGCAGAGAATTTAGCCTTCAAACATATGCTATGTTTATTTTCCATTGGAGATGGGTATGCAGCTAGTATCTATTTTCCTTTGCACTTAGCTCCATATAGATTAATTATGTCAATAATAAGGCAATATTTTTGCTGGTTTACAATATTATCCGAAGAGACAGAAAAAAAAAAAAAGCCCAGACAAACAAATTCTGGTCACAGTCATAAATGGTCTTGGGTTAAATGACTGTGCTGTCTAGCATCCCAGGGGATAGCAGCAATGAAACTCTGGCAAATCTGAGAGCAACCTGACTTGACAGAGCATAACAATACAAAAGACAGTCTGTTGTGGTAGCTTACCCTGCTGCTTCTCCACTGACAATATTTTGGATTGGCACTTAGTGGTAAAACATATATAATCAAGGAGAAATCGGGTGAATTTATGAGCAGAGGGTCAATGGCCCCAGGGGCTGTTCTTAGCAAGTGGAATGTATAAAGCTCTTCTGCTCTCATAACCTCTTGTAGTGACCCGTGCTAGGGTCCCAACCAGGGCTGAGCAGCTCGGCTCTGATGCAAGACAGATGTTGTGCATCACAGATGAGCTGTCATGCTGCATCTGTACACACCACTATGTACTAGCCTGCCCAAGAGTTTCTACCTAGGTAATTAGGTAAGCTTCTCACTATGTCATTTGCAAATGCTGCAGGTCTGAGATTAATGGCCTGCAAATCGCTGAGTGGAGATAAAGACCTGCAAGGTGGCAGGAGGGATTTTTAAAGGATTTTTAAAACATGCAAAAGGGAAGTGGAACTCTGCCTGGCAGCATCTGCTGTGTGGGCAGGACTCAATGGCAAAGAAACAGGCAGCAGCAGAGGTAGGACAGGAGGACCCGATTCCCAGATTTTGATTGGACTATTTGGATTTTGAACATTTAACTCTTCCTGAAGAAAGAGGCTGAAATCTTGCCATTCTTGGTAGCTTTTTGATGCTTTGTTGAAAGGTTGAAGCAGAACAAAGTAACATTTGAAGAAAAAGCTGTGGAGCACAGTAAAACATGCTTACAGAGTGTACAGAGCTTTGAGTCTTTGCTGCAGGTCTCTGCATTCTCCAGCTCAAAAGGAATTTTACTTCTTATATTTAATGTCACAAATATACCCCGGTGTGTACTAAACTGCATAATTAAATTCAGTCACACTAAGCCCAGGATACATGGCAAGTCAGGAGATTTTGAGCGTTGTTACTAGATAGGACAACAAGGCAAGTTACTTAAAAGCATGCAGTTCTGCAGGAGCTAATGACCACACTGGCCCTGTGGTGTTTCCATGTGAGTTAGATTTAACCACTGCCCTTAGCTGGGAGCAGGATCAGGCAGGTGTGTGGTGTCTGGTCCAGGAGAAGATTGTGTGGCACTGTCATTCAGGTCTTGGTAATGTATGGTGATGAAGGCAGCACTGCAAAAATAATGTTGTTGCTGTCTCACACCACTCTATATATCACTGTGCTTGAATGTCAATAAATGGGAGAATCTGAAATCAGTAAATCATTCCCCACTCAACTGATCCCTTGTTACAGAAGCACTGTTTGTGGCTTATAGCATACTTTGTCTCACTTACAGGTATAACAAGCTGTGTTGGGGGCCTTTACGAGATGGACTCTTCCCCAGCTCCAAACCAAAAGCACAAACTGGGCAGCATTCCTGAGCTGTGGGGTCTACCATCTGGAGGGTTGTGCAAGCAGGGAATGGACTCTGCTTCTCCTCTCCGAGTTTGTCGGGCACACGTACGGTGCACCCTTGTGCCTACTGCTCTCTTTTGGTGCACAGGGAACATACGCCTGCCCGTTGCATGCCTGGTCCAGCCTCCATGAAATGCTACGAGAGTCTTTGCATCAACTTCTGCGGGTTTTAGGTCAGGCTTTAAGACACCTCATAACTTTGTACTCCTGTAATTCTCCCCACCCTCCTACCCTTCCTTTTTCATTTTACAGTGCATGGAGACAATGTGCAAGGAAATGTGCCATTTTACCTGTAGACTGTTGATTTAAATTGCCTAGTCCCAGCCTGGCACTATAAATCCTCTCATGCAGCTGGAGAGCCCCGTTTACTGTAGCGGGTTTCCATGGCAATCCTGCGCTCTCCCACGTTCAGCTGCACAGTGCAGGCAGCCCCCCCTTCTTCACTTCAGATTCCATTCACATGGTCTTCTATTGATAGGAAAAAACCCCAAATGGGCCATGGATACCTATTCCCTCTCTTAACACACTTTCCCCCAATAACTGGATGATAGATATGTATTTTAGCACATAAAGAGAACACTTGCCCTTTTCCAGACATCATTTGGCATGCAGCATAACATCCAGATATTCTGAAGGTCTAGTTCTTTCCCAACACACATTACTCTCGTTATTTCAGAACATCAATAGGAGAATACAAGCTTAACATTTCCTTCTGTTTCTGGCTGTAATCACTGCAAAGGAATTGTATCTCTCTATTGCAGCAGATCCCTCCCTAGACTCGGGGCAGCCTCACAGTACCCTCCCATCTGCATTTGAGCAGTTCTTTGTATAGCACTCAGTACAACTCAGTAACTGAGTGTATGGCACAGACCTTGGGAAAGTATCTGCTTATTTCTAACAACATGGGAAACAGCATGAGCTGCTAGGATTAAATAAAAAAGAAAGAAATAAGATCAGTGGTACCCACAAAAATTCTGCAGGCAGGGTCAGACTCCTCTCTCTGTATCTCTGAATGTTTTACATGAATATCGCTATTCTACAACATTACCTGTGGAGGAAGAAATTTGTGCTTTATCTCAGGAAATGTGACAAGGCATCGTTAATGGGGCAGCCCATTTATCTCAGTCTTATTATGCTGCTGATTTGAGACATGATAAGTACCCTTAAGAATTACTTCAACATATAGTGGTCAACCCTAAGCTCTTTGCAGGTTCAAATCAAATCCCAATTTATTAAGTGTCTTTATCCTTGTCCTTTTTAACTTCAGCTTGTGTTCTGTCACAGATTTCAGTGGGTGCAGGATTGGGCACTTGGCTGTCAGACTTCAGAGCAGTACACTTTTGGTTTTTATCAGCTGCCTCTTCCCACTACATGCTTACTACAAAATTCATATCACATCCAGCTTGCAATCGAAGTCTAGATTTGTGCTTTGATTGTTTGCTAACTGAGAATTGCTGTGAAAAGTAGTTCACAATGTAAATTGCTTAGTAAGGCACTGTAAAAAAACCCAACAAACAAATACCATTTCCTTTCCTTTTAGCTGGACATATTTCCCTAAAGTGGGGGAACTCACAACACTCTCACAAAGCTAGGCACACAGAGAAAACCAGCAACAGAAATAAAGGACCATGTCTGCCAGAGCTGTGAATTATTGCTTATGAGATCCTAGGAGTGTATCTGGTGGGCACAAAAGTGTAGCTGCATGATATGCAGCTCTTTCAAAACACAGAGACTTAGGAGGAATTTCTGGTTTTGGTTCACATACATATGTACTTCCTGAATTTTGCTAGGCCTTGTGGGTTATTGGTTTAAATATTTCCTAAACAATGACTGTGCATAACAGTGGAAACTGAAGCCTCTGGGAGGTGAGCCTGCAGCCTGAATGGTGACAAACAATCCTCCAGACTCCAAAGAGCCTTGTACATGGTTGAGCACTCACCGAGCCCACTTGCCTTTGCCTTGCAAAAACACCAGAAAATGACGCTGAAACTCAGAGTGCCACAGTGTGGCAGAGCTGGGCCCTTCTTGTCCCACTTCATCATTGTGCATCCAAGTGTAATGGTAGTGGAAACTGCTGGCTGGGAAAGAGCAGAGACTCATATCTGGACAATATGCTCGCCGTGGCATAATCCCATGCAATGGGTTAGCAGCATCTCTCTTGGCAGATTCTTAGCTGCAAGAAACTTTGCAATATCCTTTCCAGAAAAAGCCTAAAAAGGCTTTTGTAAAACCTCCACTGAGTACGCGAGAGCCTGTAGTCTAATTTGCTAAAACGAGTAGGTGGTAGTCTGAGTACCTCTGTAAGGGAAATTCAGTGTTTGAGGGCTGATGCATCATAAACGCCATATAAGTGAAAACACGGGGCCTAATTCTGTCTTAGTTCCATGTGACAGGAGCTGTGGAGTGAGCAGGCCAGAACCGTACATGACTGGCTCCTTTTGCTCATACAGATCTAAAATACAAATCCAAATGGATTTGCTCCTGTCTGCCTCGGCTCACACTTGGCTCCCTGACTTGGGACTTTCACACACTGCAGAAGTGGGATTTGGCCCAATGATCGGTTTCACTTCATCTCTCAGCAGATTTGTGGTCTAACACTCCAAGATGTGCAGCATAACACGCTGGCAATCTGTCACTCTCCTGGCTCTCGTCAGCTCCAACAGTTTGCTGAGAAAAAACAGTGCCAAAATAGATGCCAGTCCGACCTGAGGGACTTGGGAAGCACAGCCTGCGCGTAGCCAAAACTCCGCCTGTCACAGCACGTGCTCCTCCATCAACCCAGCAGGCTGGGACCAGCCGTGGGCTTTGCTGGTTCCTGTCGCAGTTTCCCATCTTACCAAATCTTCACTGAAAGTTGCCCTCCTGCTGCTGAGGTTTCACATTACTGTTCTCACTCTTCGGTGGACCAGTTCACTTGGCATCGTGGCTGCCTTGTGAACCCAGAGATTGCAGTTAGGGCTCTTATCACTTGTGTACCCTGAATAGCTGTGGCTCCCCTCTTGGATGAGCTCTGCATTCCTAGCACTGAAACCTCTAATCAGGCCAAAACGTTGGCTTGGAACAGCTTGAAATGGGAACTTCGTGTCTCCAGTCTGCAGCTCAGGAATTCCTTGTTTGGTTAGACTTGAAAAGCTGAAATGCTGGGGATATCTGAGCACAGACTGCAGTGACATTTATTAGATTAGCAGTCTGAGTCTGTTTCTTCAAGGGAACTTCTCTAGACACCACAGGGACCCACATACATGAAAGGATGTGGTGTCGGTGTCTTGCTTCACCATCTGAGTACTTTCCAGTAATAACGAACACTTACAATACTGACATTGCTGCTTAAAGCAAATCTGTAGAATTATAAAGCATGAACAAATAATTGAGGACATAAACCAGAAAAAAAAAGCCAGACTGAATATAAGCCAAAATGCTGATGAGACAGTACATCAGTCTCTGCTTTATAGTCAGGTGGGACCCAGAAGAGGATACGGAGCCTCTTCTCAGGGGACTTACTGAAATTCAACCCATGACAGCAGTAAGTCATGGCCACTGCTGTAGGGTAACAAGAAATGTGTTTTATCCCTATTTGTTTGTCTTTCTTGTATTCGCACACCTTCCATAAATATCTGAGGCAATGGCAAGTATAGCCTTGGGACCTGCAGAACTTCAGCATATATGAGAGAATATTTGTGGGAAGCAGATTTACAATTCAGAAATGGAAAAATTTCACAGGAAACCAATGTCTAAGGACCATCCAACCAAGGAAGAGAAGCAGCATTGAATTATCAGCCTAGTCTTTGCCATTATATGTTGATTGTAGTAGTTTTGGTTGTAACCACCGATCCAGGAATTAGCTGTGAGTAACTCTGGGGCAAAGAACTGCAGAAACCAAGTCTCCCAAAGCAATGCATGGGCAACATGCAAACAGAAGGCAAATCCACCAACTGAGATACGCCTTAAGGGATACTTAGCCATCTGCAGCCATAATCTCAGGAGGGTTTAAGAAATGCCAGTCCAGGATGTCACTGCCCATTGAAGCCCATCAGAAAGATGCTCTGTGAAAAGTATGAGAACGAAGAGGAGAGTGAATCTCTGCTATAGCAAAAGTTTTTCTGCTGCTACCCATTCCACGTTGTCTTTGACCAAGGTGGCAACTGCCCTTCTCCTGGGTTGTCCAGGCAGAAACTGGGGCCCAGAGCCTCCCAGCACTGAGTGCTTCATCTCCTGTCTGCGAGCTCAGTTTGCCCTCTGCTGTTTGCTCAATAAACTGTTCCCTCTGGTTAATCCAAAATGGGAGGGTAAGAACAGCAGGACTTGAACAACCAGAATGGTTACCCCCAGATTTCAAATGCTTAAACGTAAAAACTGTGACACTTAAAAAAAATGACAAAGGGGGGGAAAGTCTTATCTGAGACTTTAGCATACACTGACTTTATATTCTCAAACTTTCCTTTACAATCACAAAGACCAGAAACCCTTTTTTTCATTTCCCCCTAAATAAAAGGCAATATTCAGAATTAAGCCCCCTTCTCTCTTGACACCAGGGATTCAGGTGTGACAGAGAGTGCTTCTGAGAGCAGGATCAAAGGCTGGATGAACCCACAGAGGAAGGTGTGAGGAGAGGTGCCCCAGGATGACAAGAGGTGCTCTGCAATGAGGAAAGGTGCCCTGTGATGAGGACTCAGATAGGTCTGGTTTCTCCCCCTGCACTGGCACCTTATTCTCTCTCCATCCTAGAATTGCAGAGCTGCTTCCACCTGGGCCCCAGGTTGGTCGCCCTGCTCCTCTGCTGCCCTGCCCTCTCCTCTGCAGCCATCCAGCCCTGGGAACGGTCATCGCCAGGATGCCGGACGCCCTGGAAAGGACGCAAGGGCTTGTTAAGAAAGCCGCTGGCATCTTGCCACGTGTTTGTGAGCTGAGATCAGCCTTCAGGCTCCTCTTGTTGCTGTTTGTTTTCTGCTCTGTTCCTAACAGCCTCTCCCTGTGCTGTCACTACTGTCGCCCTGCACAGAGGGGCTCAAACAAAGGTGTGGTGACGGTTGATGGCAGGTTGGGCTGGTGGGACTCCTCTGGACGTCGTCCTGCACCTCCCAGCACTCATGGGCAGGGCAGAGACCGACCTGGCGCTTGTCTCAGAGGAACTTCTGCGTTCCCAGCTGGTGCCGGGGAGCTGGCTCCTGCAGATGGCTCAGCCCAGGGAAGGAGCAGCAAATGGGATGTTCAGTGCTGAGATCTTTCTCATACCTCCCTTTGGAAGTAGCTTCTGGGATTAGCCACTGTAGAAAGACTGCAGCCCTCTCACAGATCATCTCTAAAGTGCTTCTCTACATGCTTTTGCACAGCTCCCAAGCGGAAACTTTGTTCCATGCATGGATAAGGCTTTGAAAGGTAAGTGTTCATCAGGCAGTAACGGGGACATGATCATACAGTCATTACCTCAAGTGAGTGTGCTAGACTCCCGAGCTCCCAGGGCAGCTCTTCAAGGTGTATTGGTCCAGAGCAGGACATTTACCAAGTGTGTCATATCCCTGTCTCTCCCCAGGACTCCTTCGCAAGGCTGAGGAAATTAATAACAACAGGTAACATCTGCAAACACCACAGAAATGTAAATGATGAGGGTCTTTATGGGCAGTCAGCAATTATAGATGAGAAAAAACATATATAGGCATAAAAATTGACCTAGGTTTCTCAAAGGGCAGCAATGACTAGTCCTTTTGCACGGTTATTTCAGACATGGCTATCCAGTAAGCAGAGCTCTAGCACAGCTGGAAGATGGATAACAGTTTCGCATCTGGAGAATCAGATCCTCTAGCTGGTACGTGGGTAATGAGATTCCATTTTCCTCTGTACTGTTATAGCAGAGACTTGAATAACTTTATTTTAAACCAAGGATTTATTGCTTATTGAAAGACTTTAGTGCTTAGTTTAATCTGGATTGCATGACTTCAAACACAATGGAACAAATATTTTGAAGTTTGGAGAGTGCTGGACAGTTTCGTAACTGTGCTTGTAGCTCCTACAGCAACACCCAAACTCTCCATTTCACGCTGCTTTCTAACAAAAACCTGCTCTATGAATCTTCCTCAGCCTGGAGTCATCAAGACTCAATTACTGTTGGATGTATGCAAAAAATTCACACCAGGAGCTTCTCTGTATCTGATGTGTTGCTTTGTTTTTTCTGTAAAAAGACATGAGCCGTTCTTACTCTCACAAATAATCCTGTATGGGTCTTTTTTTGTAAGTAACCACTACCAAATAGGACTGAATTGGGAAATTCAGCTCAGTCTTTCTTAAATACATGCAAAACCACCAGCTAATATCAGTGAGGATTTTGCTGAATAAGCACTAACATAGCTTAAAGAGCATTAGCTCTGACAGAACTAAGAACACACTGACAGCAAGCCGTATATAAAAGCAGTCCAGACACAAATTTTCAGGAGCAGTTCTGTGTTTCAGCCACCAGGTCTATAATCTATTCTGGCTTGGGGATGAGGGGAAATTGTCTGTATGTGTGAAGAGATGCTAAAACAAGTCTTTCATCTCTTGCTTCTACAGATGTGGCCTTGGCTTGGAAGAGTCTTCAGAAAGCCAAAGCAGTGGTACGTGCGGTTCAGGGAACACTTGCTGTCACATACTTTTATCACTTCCTATCAGCTACCTGTGCATCACCTCCACAGAGTTTTCTTTCATGGAAACAGTGTTATTGAAAGCAATGTAAACATGCCATTTTGTTTGTTCTTTTGCAAAGAACATATAACCCCTTTAATCATTTGCTAAATGACAAAAAGAGGATAAGGAGAAAAGCAAGAAATCTTAACAAATTTCACAACAGTCTTCAAAATTAATGACAAGAACAGATAAAGGTTTGCCTTCCTTGTGATTGAAGCCCTGAGCAGAACAATAGCTGACACACACTGAGCTGGGACACCCTCTGAATTCTCCCTGTCTTATTGTCCTCTTAGTAGGAAACATAATAATGCTTGTGTCAGGCACAGCAGCTGCAATCGTAACAGTGAAATTGCTTGGATGAATATATAATATCCAAATGCATGCAGTGTTGCTTGCGCAGTCAAGATGTGACACTAGTATCACACTGTTGAAGTTGCTATTGGCTGGGGTTATTCCCAGCTTATGCTGTTTCTAAAAACATCAGAGCAGCTCTGGTAAAAATCTGAGGCACACATACATGCAAAGTGTAAATAATGGAGAGAGGTGATTTCATCTCTTATCTTCCCAGTCAACTGCATTCTTTCCAACTGTAGGAAATACCACATGGAACATGCTCAGACATGCCAGTATTTACAGAGTAACTAGGAGCTGCAAAATTAATCAGAGAAACAGTGTATGCCAGCAAAAGGCTACCACAGAAAAAAAACATATGTCTCCCTTCAAAAGAAAAATCTGCCTTTTCACAGCTACAAAGGATTGAAAACAAATTTTATCATCAAACGTGGAGTTGTGCCAAATCGCAGGCAGCCAGAAGAAAGCTTTGGCATGAAAAAAGCTTTGGTGAGTTCTGAGCTCCTGGGAAACTGCTGAGACAGGGGGACTGCTTTGGTGCTGGAGGGAAGGGAAGGTGACAGGAGGTAGTGAAAGGCTCTCTTTATTGATGAAAATCAATCAGCTTTCTACTAATGTTCCCAGAAGCATATCACAATGCACTAGGAGTCACACCTTGCTGGAGAGAGCTCAGGCAAAAGATGC
Source organism: Haliaeetus albicilla (assembly GCF_947461875.1). NCBI lineage: Eukaryota > Metazoa > Chordata > Aves > Accipitriformes > Accipitridae > Haliaeetus > Haliaeetus albicilla. The sequence continues at coordinate 19,948,348 of NC_091508.1, forward strand.
AGCATTAATACCCAGCAGCTACAGAAAAGTAAAAGCTACTTGTGCTTGTCCTCTGAAGTTTTTTTCCTAGGCATAACTGAAGTGATGTAAACACAGCATTTTGTTTGTTTACTTTGCAGGAAATACATAATGTGTTTAAAATCATCTCTAAAAGACGAAATGGGATAAGAAAAAAGTAGGAAATTTAACCAAATTCCAAAAGACTCTTAAAAACTAATAACAGGAACAGACTTCACTTGTTATTATTTTTGCATCTGCTGGGTATTTGTTTTTGAGATGGCTTATTGGCTGGGAACAGTTTAAGCTGCCAGCCTTTAATATTTATGGATGCTATTTCCTCCCTAAGCAGTAGGGCTTTGCACCATGCTCATGGAGATGGCTCTTGCCTGGGCCCCAGTCTCAGTAACAAGGATAGCAAGAGAGGTGTGTTGAGCGGATCTGTTAGAAGCTTTTCTGGAGCTTGTGGTTTTGCATGTGAATCTTTTTTCTTGCTCCCAAGCCATTTGAACAAGGGAAGGAAAGAGGAGATGAATGTTTCTCACTGGGTTTAAATGACAGGGGCGTGATGTGACCTGGTGGAACACACTTTAACACCATACACTGTGGTACTCAAGTAGCTGGGACTCAGGGTACTAAAGGTAACATGGGTATCTGTGCAAGCTAGTAACCAAATACTCAGTCTACCCTGCAGACCTGGGTGGCATGGAGACAGTGTACACAGAGATTTTTACACAAAGAACAAACTTTCACTTTTCCATCCCAGAACTGCAATGCTGGCAGGCTCGTTACCAAGTACAAATGAAATCGTACCCAGGTATCCAAAGGGCCAGATTTGGTTGGGGAATAGTCCCCAGTAAAAGGAACTGTTTTAATTTAATGGTTAAGGAACATTTTTGACATTTTGACATTGACATAATTTTGCTATGGTGTAGATGGCAAGAAGAACAAAGATGAAACAGCTTCAAATGAGAAAAAAAGCAATGAGATTCCTCCAGCCTGCAGGTAAATAATAACCTTAACGTACAGCATTTGGTGGATGAAAAGACGAAGGCACACATGAAGGGGTTTAACATTCTGGGATGCAGGACTTCAGAAAAAGTTTAGCATCTTACTATTTATTAGAAAAAAAGAAAAAGTTACCAAACAATTTCACCCTTGGAAATGCTGACCAACAAGACAGTGGAAAAGCCAATGCCCTGACATGAATTGTCTGTGTTAGTCTATCTGCCTATTCTTGTAATAACTCTTGTCAGGCCACTGTTTGCTTTGCACTTCCCCAAATATTATCTTCATTTGCCAAACTGTTGGTAACTGGGAAAATGCTGATCCTGTGGAGACACTGAGATCACCATCGGAGCATGTTGTACAAATTCAGCTGTCATTCATATTAGCAGGATATTGAACAATTTCATAATACACCCCTACATATTCAGTCTTGTTTTTCTTTTTCCCAAGAAAGGGAAACTGTGCTGCTCTCTCCTCTGCTTGGTCACAGACCTGTTTCCTTGAGAGCCCTGCTGTGAGCTCTGACCCATCCAGAATGATCCTTCTGTTCCCCAGGGAGGACTCACGCTCATCACCTTGCAGCCATGCCAGGAGGGAGGCTGCGGATGGCAAAGGCACACTTGGCACACGATCACCTGCAAAGAGTCTGTACCAACCAAGAGGGAACAATTTCAGGGAGCAGGCAGATTCAAGAGGTCACACAGTACAAAAGGAAAAATGTCCCTGCTCTCTGCATCACCCACCTCGTTCCCCTGCAGGGAGCAGTCCATTCTCAGCTGTCCCACCTGGCAGCAGGAGCAACGCTCCTGTGCCCACGGCTGTCCTGCTCCCTACACGCCACCTTTCATCTGCCAGCAAGCCCAGTGATCAGGAACTGGGAGAGTTGGGGAAAAAAACACCTCAAAATAAATTAGAGCAACTCAAGAAGAGAATCCAGGAGCAGAAGCAAAAGCAGCAAGTAGCATCTCAGGAGCAGAAGTGCCTGATTTCTGCCTACGCTAAAGAGCCACTGCAAAAAAGACCCCTGAAGAGAAAGGTGTGCAAAGTGGCATCCGCTCCTCCTCCTCCAGTTTACAGAGGTCAGTAGTAGCCTGGCATCTATGGAGAAACTGTGTATTACCTAACAGTGCTTTGGCACAGCTGAATAACTAACCCCACAGCTTCCACCCCACACTTTGTTATATGTGGGGCAGCAACCATGTTCATGTGATAAATTCATTTACTTCTGCAGCCCTTGGGGGAGCTATAAACCTCCCTGTGCTATACATATCAACCTGCTTACTAAGTTCACTTCTCCACTAGATTTACTCCCCAACATGCACAAATTTATAAATTTCTTTCCACAAAATAGTAACGAATTTGCTGCAAATATATTATTTTCTCCCCTTTCCTCCCACATTCTTCCTTTTGCCACATATAAAGCATGAAATGGAAACAGCAGCACAGTACTGTGGAGAAGCATCACAGGTATTTAAAGCAGGAACCGTGTAGTTCAGAGGCATTACAGGGGATTTAACAGTTCATTCAGTGGAACCAGTGTGGATCTGAAAGCAAATATTATTAGACTTCCTTATCCTGCTTTGCTGCTAAATTTGGGCCTGAAGAACCATTCGTCTACAGCTGTCACTTTAGTTTAGTGTGATTTAAGATCTCAGATTGGTGTGAGTAATGCATGGACTCAAGAGCAAGGACTGCCTACGGCTAGCACAGTTAGCCTGCCCGCTTGGCAATCTTTTCAGCCAACGGGGGATTACTGAGGGTATATTAGACTAGAGAAGACGAGCTGAAAAGCTGTACATAATAAATCTTATTGCTATAATAGCATTAGTGTTAATTCATTGGGCACTATGATCCCTGTCACACACCACAAGCTTCCATGGGTGTTTCCCTTAGATTTGCTCCAAATCACCTTTTACAGCGATGTATGGATGTATTTTACGGTGCTCACCTTGGGTCTGTGGGAGCACACATCCGTGCTGCCGTCTCCTCCTTTCGGCTGAATCAGGCAGTGCTTTCAGTCATCACCGCACAGCGTTACCCCTCCTAATACGCAGAAGCCAAAGCCACAATCCCTGCTGAGCCTCTTTTGAACATTCTCAGGGGGAAGGCTAGTTTAGTTTGTTTTTAACCCGGATCATTTTACATAACTGAGATAGGGAACTACCAGACAAACAATTCAACTTGCAGAACAGAGGCAGAACAGAGGCTGAAGATTAACAGTTCCAGATGCTCGGTTCAGATGCAGCTTGTTCAGCTTGTCTGACTGTACTCTACCACTGAAAAAAGTGTGTCACAGCTGCTTTGCCAGATACTACCTCGGTCAGATATCTGCAGTCTGACCTAGGAAGCCTGCTTCTGCTTTTCACACGTACAGGTGCTCAGTGCTATTGGATACCAGCATTTGCACTGCTCCTTACAGCCTAACAGGTTTAAAGTATCTGTTTTTCTAGGTTTTAGTGCTGTGAACCTGAGGTCTGCTCTCTCCTTGCCTGATGAAGTTCACAGAATACCAGGCAGAGAAGACTTTACCATCCCTGGACAAGGGAGGGATTATAACCCCCCCCCCAAGATCCCAGGTTAGCAATACTGTATCATAACAGTTTGTTACAGGCAACTTGCCCAAGCATGCAGTGTTTGTGTACTCTGCAGAGAAAGGTTAGTCTGGATCTCCAGAGAGATGCCAAGGGGAAAGGCGTCCCATTGCACCCACTGGATGTGCCAGTTAGGTTAGGGCTGTTTGCATGGTATGCTATTGTACGGGTAGATGGTGTCATGGACATAACCTCAGGGATCCAAGCCAATGCTTGCTTTCCTGGGACATCTCCAGTGCCAGAAAAGGTGTCCTGCTTGTTCAGTGACCAGTGTCATTAAAGAGACTCCCACTTTTGCATTCCAAGTGAATGGGGCTGGGTTTGGTTTGTTGTTGACAGCAGTCATGTCTGAAGTTTGATTTTAACTGCACACTAATTCTTTTCTGTGGTTTTTTTCCTCCTAATTAAAGACCAAAGAGAGAGAAGCTCAGCACAGAGAATTCAAACACAAAGCCAGAGACAGCCTTCACCCAAGTCCTTTGTTCTGGAGAGAGCAGCAACAGGTAAAAGTAAGGATGAAAATCATGAGAAATTACATGGACCAATGGACAAAACTGCTGGAGGTCAGTGGCATCTGGGCACTCACCTGCCAAAATCTTTAGCTGGTTATTAAAACAATACCAAATCCTAGGATTCCACAGTCAAGGACCAGAGCCTAGTTATACCAAACAGGTAACAAAGAAAACCACTGAAGGAACAGACAAAAATCAGTATTTGTTCAAGGAGGCAGAAAATGACCACCAGCGGTGCAAGGACACAAGGCTTAATTTCTGGGTTAGCTGCTGGTGAATTGTGCTGAGGCCCCCAGGTTGGGGTATCAGACTGGCCACTTTCTGTCACTGGATTTTTGGGTAAAGCTTGGCAAGTCACTGCCATACACCCCCCCACTGCCGGGCGCTCCATGTGCAAAGGACTTGCTGCACGCTTTGTGCCTGTGCCCACAGACATTACCCAAGAACCTGCCTTTGTCCAAGAACCCGCCTTTGTTACCTTTGACAATTTGTCACGCCATTGCCTGCAGCACTTGAATTCCAGACCTGCCAGGATTAAAAATCATCAGAAATGAAAAATAAGCCATATGGCCTAGGTGGGAAGAGCTGTCTGTCACCTGTTCAGTTCTGTGTTCCCTAATGAATTAAGAGTGCCACCAAAAGGCAGGGATTTCCTGGCCGCAAAATGGGGACTGAATCAAACTAGTGAAAAGTCAGATGAATTATCCACAGCCTTACTACAAAGTCAACAGCAGGAACAGGAGTCCCAATCACTAGTTCTCAGTTTTCTTTGACCCCTATGTCTAAGTGCAGATTTGAATTACTGGAGTAATTTTGTCCATTTAGTGCTATTACTTTGCCTAGGAAATGGTTGTATTCAGACTTTGTGGGGAACAGGCCAGACAGTGGAAGTGCTACCGGTGCTGCTTACTCAAAGCAGTTGTATTTTACACTAGCCAAGGTACTAGGTATGTAACTTGTGTGAAACAGAAAGAAAAAAATCCAAGCTATCTAATACCATGCAGATGAAATTATGAGCATAGCGGCATCGTGTGCTCTACTACCTAAGTGCTATTTAAAATGCATGAAATATATAATAATTTCATTCTCCCTCCTTTTTTTTTTTTTTTTTGTTTTAATGGATTGTTTGAAAAATGGCTTGATCTTCCTCTGAGAGTGGGTCATAATAAGACCATGCCACATGAAGCATTCATCATTGTAACTGCCAGTGTCATGGTATCTTTATTGGCTATTAGTTTCTGTCAGTGAAAGAGCCAAGGCAGGGCTATGAAGAGATGAATGAGGGGCAGGGGTCAGAGCTAGAGTACTCAGGAATTTGATGAATTATAAATTTGCTGTAGTTAACAAAAAATTAAGTCACAACAGCTATAAAATATTCATCTGTTCATAGGTAGAAAAAAACCACGAGAATATTTAAATCAAAAGATTTTCTTCTAGCAACTGTTTTCATCAGAAATGCAGGCTGCTCTTGAACTTTAGCATAATAGTTTCTGTAGTTAATAAACACTGTGTAGATAAAAAAGATTTAATTGAAATCAGACAACATGGTGAAGTAAAGGTTGTTAGATCTACATATTACTTTTTCAGTTGCATTCAGCGAACCTAAGACAGCATACCAAATAAATGCATCCTGCATTTTTAATACTGCTAAACTAGAAAACAAAGTAATACAGCAAGGTGGTTCATTCAAGACACTGATGGATCTTAGCCCTCCTAAGCCCAACAGATTCTGGCAATGCCATCCATGGTTCTTCCTGTTGGACACTGAACAAACTGCATAGATCTAGTGAATAATTCCTCTGAAGACTTCCCAAGTAAGTCCACATGATTATAGGAAGTGACTTCAGCCCCACAGAGAGCGAAGCTCTTCCTTGTCTGAAAAACATCATTCCATTGTGACACGGCCTAAACTGCATGATTAAGATGCGCCTCCAGAGCATCTCAGAGTCTGCTGCAAATTCAGCTGATGTAAGTGGCTGTGACTCTTCTATCAGTGGCGATGGTACAGAGCCCAGGACTGTTAGCTGAGAAGATATTGCCTTACAGCTGTTGTTCACAAAGCAAAGGGGAATCTCAGGACAACCCCATTAACCAGGCAGTCTCTGAAAGTGCTTCGTGTCCAACAGATGATTCTCAGAGGTGCTGCACACAGTCAGCTCAGCACATAGGCAAGTTTACTGAACAGAAGCTGGAAAAGCCTGACACAGTCAGTTGACTGAACCACATCTTTGAACTGAGGCTGATACTGACTTAAGAGTAAAATCTTTTCTTTAAGAAAAAGCTGTAATTTTTTCGTTGGGGGAGAATTTGGTGGGGAGGATTTCCATGCAAAAACCAAGTAAGTACTTGTTTAGTCACCTTCTGCTGGAGAAGTGGTTGCAATAAATACATAATTATGCCAGTGCAAGTATTGGCATGCTGTGAATGCAATCTGAAATTATGAAGTAAAACAGTGATAAATGTTGTCTATTATGTGACACCACCTATTAAGCAAGAATAATTTGTTTGTGCTGCATACTGCATCGTTTATTTTTGCATTATACATTGTCCCTTGTCCTGTATCATTCATTGATTCTTCCACACTGCATCCTGCTGATTCTTACCAGTTTAAAAATGAATTATTTTACTCTAGTGAGTTTGAAGTAATCACAAGGAAAATAATAGTTTCACTATCCCCCTCCCTCCGGGTCTCAAATCTGTTGGTACCCAGCAAGTACCAGCTGTCTGCAGCTGCCATCATAGAAGGACGCTCTCAGATGCTCTCAGGTCGATGTCCCGACCTCTTCTTAGTGTTCTTGAGGACTCTGGGAGTCAAGGGTTTCTGAATAAAACTTGTAAGATCTGTGTGAACATGCTACAAGTGTTAAATTATATAAATGCTAATGGCAATGCCTTAGGAAATCACTTAACCTTCATTTGTTGCCCTCATCTGATTCATGAACCAGCTCTCTGTCAGTTGGTGAATAGACCCTAGCGGAGTTACAGCCTCCAAAGTTTGAGTGCTTTAAAACCTTTTTGTTATCAAAGTAGCATCAACTTTTTTTTTAAACCTTCTCTGACTGAAACTTTTTAGATCTCCCCACACCTTGAGTGTGATTCCTGGAAAACACCATTAAAAAGCTTTATAATACAGCTACAACTTTCTTTCAAAGAACATGTGAGGGTTTAATAATTAAATACAAATCCTCTGTTTCAGGTGTGAAGGTACCGGGTGCTTCTGCATGGAGAGAAGGTCAGAAGTTAGCTAGAAAGTTGCTTGGTCCACTCCCTACATTTCCAAATCTGAGGAGCACAGCTGAAGAGCAGACCACAGCAAATGGCTTTGGTACAGTTACCTCTCTACAACACTAGTAGTTCTGGCACACAAACAAAAAAGTGGTTTATTAAAACTAGTTGAAACAAGACATTTCAAGGGCCTTCTGAGCACCTATCTTTAATGACTCTTGCAATAACTCACTTGTCAGGTTAACAACCCCCCAGAACAATTACTAAAGCTGTTGTCCGTGGTCAGCTGGCACATTGAATCCATTGTGGTTTTGAAGAGACAATGCAAATGTACTGTGTCCTTAAAATGAGACTTGTCTGGATCATGACACAGGTTATGTCTCCCCAGTAGAGATACAGCATCAGCTCCATGTCCCACACATACTAGCATACTCTGCTTTTTAGCTGTGTCGGTTTGCCAGACACAGCTGTAGAGCTTCCCCAGTTCTACCAACAGCTGAGGCTGGCCACTGAGTTCTCACCGTGCTACACTGACAAGCATAAGAGGTTTATGAGATAAAGGGTTTCACTGCCTATGTATATTAAATTCTATTTGTATTGAAGGGCCACAAAGTACACATCATTTGTATAACTGGCCACTGCAACTTCAAATTTCACCCTTACAGATTTATCTTCTTCCTAGAACATTGCAGATTTTACAACAGACGTACAAGCCTGGGCTATACATGCAAATAGTCCTCAGACCTAAAGTAGGAAGCAGGTTTTGAGATCACATGATAGATACAGGAATTGATACATCTCTGAAGTAATAACACCACTGTTGTTTCCAAATGCTTTCCACAGAACCTGGTAAAGGATTTGAATTCAAAAGCTCTGTGGTTACCCCCAGCAACTCTATTGAAAGGGGCAGCAATGCACCAACCAAGGATACAAAAGAAATACTCAGGAATTTACACTTGCAAACCCAGTATCATGACGAACACAGACATACGAGGCTCCCAAAAGAAACTGCAAAAGGAAAGGCAGAAGTTCTGCAGCGATACCTCAGGATCCATTCTCCTTCACCTGGACCTCGAGGCACATCTCCCTCTGCCTTCAGTGGGGAAAAGATACAGTCTTCATTAATGAAAGATGGGGCCATGCCCAGCACCTCAGGAAACTGCAGCAGAGGAAAAAGCACATCTTCTCAGAGACAGAAAGACTCAAGCAGCTCTGCACAGAAAGGGTCTGAAAAAGAAAACCTTAAGCACCCTTCAAAGAGGAGGGTAAACATTAAAAACCATCACTCCTACAGCCCTGAAATTGTTCAGGAATTCATGTATCGAAAGAGTCAAGAAAGAAAGAAAAAAAGCCTAGAAGAGAAAAAGTCTTTGGTGCAGGCCACAGAGATGAGAAATAAGAGATTGCAAGAAGTATACAGGAAACAGAAAGAAGCTGTTGGAAGGAAAACATGTTCTGACCAGATGCGCAAGTTCATGGGGGAAACAGCTTCTGCAAAAGAAAGTCCTCAGTGTAAACTTAAGCAAGTAAGTCATAAAGAAGTGGCAGATTGAAAACCCTCCAATCTTCATCAGTACAGCACCATGCAGGAGATGAAACACTTCATACAAATGCTCTGAAGTGTCAGGGAGAAAAAGTTTTATCTGGAAAAATAGAGCAATTCTCTTCTAATTATGGCAAGAACTGCTGGGCTCATTAGTAAGGCTGGAACCCTTGACTTCAGGGCCAAAAGCCTGGAAATCTCCATTGCTTGAGCTAAAAGAGCAGGTTTGGTTTTTGGTGCATGCAGTTTTCCAGTTACATGAACCAATTATTAAGTGGAACAAAAGCCAGATATTACCCTCATGTTGCCTAGCTATTTAGTTCTTGCACTAATGGTCACTTCTGTTCCAGGAACAAACCAGTGGTGGAATCCTGGAGAGGAATTTCATGGCCTGGGTGGATGAAACATCCTGTACTCTATTAAGTAAAGATCACGGAGGCAGGTACTCAGACATAAAAAGCATCCCAGAAAGCTTCTTTCTCAGGACACGCTGGAGACTTTTCACAGTATTCTGTTGTAAACGATACAAAATAGAGCAATGGACTAATGTACTGTCATATCTCACCTTAAGGTCAGCCTCACTGCACCGTGGTCCAGAGAGGTTACAGAACCTGGGAGCGTCTGGGAGTGCTTTCGAACATGGAAGGACACCGACGCTCTGGCTCTCCAGGTTGAGGCAAACTTTTCAGCCTACTTTTACGTTTTCTGTTTTTAAATAATAATTATTCCTTGCCAGCCCCAGGCTGATTCTTCTCCGCATCTGTCAGCAGTTCATGTTCCATCCTGAATCTATCATTTGACAAATGTATCTATAGACAGAGAAATCTATTTCTTTTTCTTTTGTGAAGCGCTTTAGCTGAGGATAGTGGTCTGTGCAGAAAGCTACTGTTACTTTGTCTTTATAACGTGACACTTCTCCTTTTTGTTTCAACAGGAATCAACTTCTAGAAACAGTTCAATCACCTAAAAAAAGAGAGGCATTAGCTTCTCCAGCACCACTGGAATCCGAATGCTGGTTTCTCAGTCCTCTGAAATGTCAAGACTTGAGGGACTGCTCTCCCCCAGCTCTTCATACACCTCCTCTGAGCTTTTCCCTTCCTCAGAAAGATGCAAAACCTTACTCCCAGGACTTGACTTCTGGTCTTTCTCCATACAGAAGTAAACATGAGCGAGTGAAAGCCATACGTGGTCTATCCAAGGAACTTACAGAAAAGATTGAGAGGGCAACTAAGAGACTGAATGCAGCAAGCTGGGTTAAAGAGTCTGCTGACAAAACATCTACAGAGACAACTTTGGACATTTACAATGAGTCTTCTTCTGTCCCAGAGCCTGAGACATCCAAGGATGAGCAAGACAGGACAATGACTATACAAATGCTTCTGGACACCCCAGATCCTGATGTGTTATGTGTGTCTTTAGATAAAGAATCTCGGGGACTGGGCAGGATTAGCCTTGTGGATAGCACTGAGGGAGCAACAGCCTTGGACAGACAGAAGGAAATACCCGCTCCTTTGCCTGGCAGGAGCGCTGCAAGCAAAGAATTACCATGGATCTTTCGTAGCGCAGAACAGAGGCATCTCAACACTGGGGAAGACCTGAGCAACACATTGCAAGGTAGATCATATTGACACAATGCAACAGTGAGACTCAGATGCCATAGCCCAAGTCTTCCAAAGCTACAAAGCAGTGTTTAAGCCTGATCTCCCCCTGGCTATTGAAAGCGTGGTGTCTTGGAAAATTCCTGAGCAGTGGTTCTTCTAGGCTGTATCAATACTGCTCAGAGGGAGCAGTTGCTGGAGCCTTGAGTGTTTGCAGGTTTGTTCTCTGCACAGCTCACAAATGTAATGCCAAGAAGAGTCGCAGGTGCCCTCAGCAAGCAGCACAGGCAGCCTAGGGACCCTCTGGCAGCAGCAAGTACAAGCGCCACTCCATATGCTGTTCAGTATCTTTAGATCAGTAGGGCAGAACCATGAAATTCCAGCAAATCTCCTCAGACTGGACGGTTGACAGGATGTTAGTAGTGACTGACTTTTCTTATATGTCCCTTTAGTTAGCCCTGAAAAGTCCATCAGTCCCCCTGTGAAAGAAGAGATCGGACTGAAGTAGGGGCTATCACATTAAGAAGTAATGATCTAGCTTGAGTAATGATCTAATTACTTTCTTCTCCTCTCATTGCACCTGTGAAACTACATCTCTTAATTTTATCTGTGGTTTTGCCACTGATTTTGGACACATCGCTTCACCTTGTGGAGCCTAGGCTTTCCCAGAAGTAAGAAAGGAATTATAAGCCTAACCCCACGTACTTAGAAATCTGTGGATAAGAAGAGCTATATGGAAGTTAAGTGCTCATATATAAGTAGGCAGAGAATAGATGCCAAAGCTTGGGCCATTTCATTTCTACAAAGAGCATATCTATTAAATGCCCTCATTTGTCTTTTTAAAAGGTTTTCCTGTGAGTAAGGGCTCTGAGGTGGACACAAGCCTATTGCACGAAAAGCCAATAACCAGCCCAGCCTCTCCATCTCACAGATTCCTCACTAGAAGGTAAACAAATTTGGATATATTATTCCCTGCTAAACGCGCCACACACACACGTAGTTAAAACGAATAGCGCCAATTCAGCACGGAGCCAGACTGCTCTTTACTCCTTACCCAGCGAATTGCCAAGTAGGCAGATTTTTGACACAAGATAGACTGAAAGAGGGAACCACCTATTTGTAAGAGAGCTGGAAGATCAATAGGAAAGGTTCAGCCGGGGGTTGTTTTTTTGGAGCCGTGGAGCTCCCCTACAGCACTTTTGCCCTGGATGCAGCCCGAGGAGCCTGCGAGCTGAGGCGGGGAAGGTTTCTTGCCATGCAGCCCAGCCCTTGCCCCGGGGAGCTCTGGTTCTCCCACCGCGCTCCGCAGCGGGGGCGGCCCCCGGGGGGCGGCGGGGCTGCGGCGGCGGGGCTGACCGCTAGGGGGCGCCATAAGCCCGCCGCCGGGGCGCCCCCTCCGCGCCCGCCGACCCCCGAGTCCCCCCCGGGTCAGAGCTCCGTGTCCGGCACCTTGTGCCTCCCTCCCCGGCCCGGTAAAACAAAACCCCTCGGTGTTTTAACGTGTGGCGTTGGCAGGAGGAGAAATGGATTGTGAGTACCTAGTTAAAGCTCCGCTGATCTCCTTTTTGCGGGGGATTAGAGAGTGATTTAATCAACCGAATACTAGAAATCCGTTTTGAGTAATTGTTTTCACTCACTTGGCGCCGAAAGTGGGTGAAAAATTCCGATTTTTCTCACAAACATCAAGTTCCCTCGAACAGGACGCATGTCGGAGCGTGGTGATTATTATGGAAAGTAGGCTTTGAGGCAGGAAGTTTAGAAAAAAGAGATTACATTAACACAGGTTGTTTTCAGTCAGCCTACGTTAATCAAATGTTTAATGTAGATGGCAGTCGATAGAAAACCCTCTGCGTTTAGCCTGTATCTTAGAGCGCAAAGACATATTTGTGTAACTGCCCCAGGTGGGTCAACCCTGGTGACAGGGAGGACCATGAAGGGACCCGTTAGTTCAGACACAATTGCTAATTGCAAACCAGACTGTGCCCCTGTCCAGCTACAGAGAAGGACAAAGCCGGAGTCCCCGCAGGGGCCGCACATCTCTGCAGAGAGGTCTTCCCTTAGAGAATAAATCCCCTGAGCCCTAGATTAAATATGACCTGGACAGGCATTACCAAAGAAAGGACATATGTGCAGCAAACTGGCCACTGTGTCCCCAAATTCCCATTCAGAGTGAAGGAGGAGGTGTTGGTGCTGCAGGATCCCTGCCTAGGTGGGGATGGAATGGCTCTGCTTACCGGGCAGTTCATCGGGTCCTGGGACCGAGCGGGCTGTGCCAAACTGCTTGCAGTTAAACTGCAGAAAGCTCTAATGGGAAGAGCGGTTTGTTTAACTGAAGGCAGGATATAAGGCACAGCATTCTTTTTAAGAAGATTGTTTACAGCTTTACAGTGCAAAGTAAACAAGAGGAAAATGAAAATTGGAGAGATAAGTCCAGACAGCTCAGCTTACCAAAGTTATGAAGAGTAATTACTGGAATTACTGAGAGTTAAAACCCTGTTCTTTGTGCACAGCTACCACATTCACAAAGGCTGGGCTGATTTCTGCTCTGAGAGATCAGTTGCAAGGATTAGGGAGCTGTTCTGTCACAGAAGATGGCAAATGTATAAAACATGAGCACTCGGCACTCAGAGCGTGCAGTGAAGTGTCAGAGCTGCGTACGCACTGCGCCTTAGAGAGCACAGCCCACCAGCCTGGAGAAAATGGTGGGGTCCATTACTCTTGTCTTGAAGCGTGCGTGTTTATAGGCAACTCTAATTCACGGTAATGGAAGGTAGGTGCAGAACCCCCTTGGGCCCCGAAGGGAATAGCCCCTCCGCTGTAATGGACAAGCATCAGACAAAGTAGAAATAAGACAGATTGCACTGATCTCCTGAACAATGCAATTACTGAGAAAGCAAAGCTCCCGTGTGTTTGAGCAGTGGAGTCAAAGTCCTCAGAGCATCACAGAAAGAAAAAGACCAATAAAACCTCCCAAACAATAAATTGCAACCCTGTTGCAAATGCCGTTTCAAAAGATGAGGAGAGCTACTTGCAGATAAAATATCACTGTATTTAGAGATTAGAAGTGGGAAGTGTTGCTATGTTGTGAACGACTCCAGACTCATCTCCTTGTGGGTTGAGGGCTCCCTCTAATGCACCAGTAGTGACAGTAAGGGGACGATACAAAGGAAAGACCACCCCATGTCTAACCCTTTCTTAGCCTCTAGTGTAATAGATAATACAAAGGTTCAGTGTAAAAGCCTGTCTTTGAGTTGTCTTCAGCTTTTATTTGCATATGATCTAGATTCTAATTTTGCACCTAGTCCTGAAGCCTGCACACTCACTCATGGGAAGCAAAAGTGGATGAGAGTCCTTCTGTACACACCAGCAGGCAGCACATGCCAGTAAGGACAACGTGAGGCTTCCATGACCAAGCTGTTCCTGAAGTTGCTCTGGTACCAACCGATTCACATGCCTGCTGAGGGCATACATCTATGATCTGATCAGAGAGAAAGCCACATGGTAGAGGAGCACCAGTGTGTTAAGGAGGTGACTGAGGAACACGTTTTCCAGAGTCGTAATTCCTCCTGCTGCAGACACATTTGCCCTGTGAGTGCATAAATCCCATACGGGGGAGTGTTAGTAGGGAGTGAAGGAAGCGTGTCTCTTCAAAAATTTACAGGACTTGGCTACCAGGTGGGGATAGTGCTGTGTCTTAGCCCTTGGTAAATCCATGCCTGTGTAGCTCATCACCGGTGTAGCTAGAGGTAGGTTAGAGAATATGATAGTGAAAGCAGCTGAATTGGGTCTATGCTCTGACTTCCACTGTTGCTACCAGCAATAAAGAGTTATGAGTCCACAGTTGGCTACAACGGATGTTCTCTTCAAGAGTTCATCTAAACCAAGCCACCTGTTAAAAACTGACTGTTTGCTGGCCTCATTCACAAATACAAAACATCCAGTGTTACAAAGTCAGCACTCTTGAACATGATCTTATCCACAGCCAGTTTCAACAACACAGTTTTGTGTTTACATGTTTAATTATAGCTGTGAAAACAGTGAGTCATGTTCATGCAAGAAATCCTGCAGGTGCCTCTTTCCATAAGAAATGTTCCCATTTCATGCACGGCTGCTCTGCAGTCCACAGGGGCGGCTGACGGAGATTTGTTGCTAATGCAAATGACACACTGATGGGAATTCTCCAAACTGCCAGAAAATGCGTATGCAATTTCATCCTTATTTTGATTCAGTTACCCATATAAGTGGATTTCTGTTACATTCTTGAGAGTCAAAAAGACCATAACACTTTGGCCGTAAGTTCAGTTTTGAAACTGCCCTGGGCAGCCTCACAGGCTAGAGCAGAGCAAGCAGCTGCCAGGCAGAGGCCTGATGTCCTGAAACAGTTAGCTGTTAGATCACAGCTCTGCCTCCTACTGTGGACCAAATAATGCTTTCTCTTTAGCCAGTGCAAATCCAAAGAGCCTCATCTGGGAATTGTGATGGTTTATGCCCACTGCAGAGCTGGCTGTGTCTGGAAGAGAGGGGTTGCTGGCCACTCCTGTGTAATCCCAATATTTTCTGTAGAATCTGCATTGACTTTCACCGATGTTGGCAATAGCCTTCCCAGAAAACAGGCAGGGTTGGATTTGGACCTTGGCATCAGCCTCTCCAAACAGAAGTAGGCATTTCTCAAGAGCCAAAGAAAACAGTGGCATTGACTAAAAAACCATCACAACACAAATGCAGAGACAATACTCAGTGCATTTGCCCAACAAATATTAGAACTGCTTCTTAAGAAATCTCTGCTACCTCTTCTCTTTCTCTCTCATCCACCTTTGCTCCCACTTTCTGAAGACTACCTCCAAGACATGTTAGTGGAAGCTGTTCTAATCGTTTTAGCAGTTTCTGGGTCATGAAAAACAAAGAAAAGCTTATTAACAAGAAAAATGAGATAAGATTTCCCTAAGCTGATTGCCAACAAAAAAAATTTTCCACATTCATTTTTCTGTATAAAAAAGAAAACATCTGTCACCATTTCAATGTGTCTCAATGTCCCTGCATGTGTTTCAGCTGAGGCTTGATCAATAAATGCCCATTTTCACACCTTCCTTCCTAATCTTTTTAGTTAAGCTCAGATAGTTACAGATCAAAACAAAGTAAAACCAGTTAGCTGAGATCTTCATCAGGACTGTGGGACTTGGTGCTGACATTGTTTTGAAATATTAAAGTATATATATCAATAGCAAATGTTAGTTGGGCCACAGCCATGCTCAGCACAAGTCCCAGAAACACTGGAACAGAGATCAGTACTTTGTGTTTCTAAAAAGATTTCAGATAACTTTGCCAAGGTTCAGAGCTAGATTGTGCAACAAAGTCCTAACAATGGCACGGATTGTACAATGCAGCCCTCATAAATTAAGCTTCAAAACTGCAAGGTGGTTGTTTCTATTTGCCACCAGGTTGAAAAATATCCAGTTCTTCAGAGCAGTAATTAGAGTAGGTGAAGACAAGTGTTGTGAGCTTTCCTGACAGCATCAAGGTACAAGAAAGGGGATTTTGTACATTGGCAGGTATGACTTTCCAGTCAGTCTTTTGTTTCCATTTAACAAAATTTAATAAATGATAGCTTTGTTAAAATGAAATAACCGTTTTTTAGTTTAAGAGATTCCTTATGCACATGCAAGATCTCAAAAACTCTCTAATTGTTTTTGTTACCTTGACACAGTCCGCAGAGAGAACTCACCGCTCAGAGGAATCACTACCCATGTAGGACTATTTTGAAAGTTCAGAATCAAGAGGAGATTGCCAACCAGTCTCCCAGAGAGAGCCTGAGGACACCGGACAGCCTCAGATTACAGCCCTCTGCTGCTCTAAGCCCTGGAGCTGAGACTCACGACGCCTTTGAGTGGGACTTCGGTAAGGTGGCATTCCCTAAAGTGTCAGAGCGCGGTGGTTACTCAGTGCCCTCCCAAGGTACTTCTTACTGTATTGCAAAAGAATGAATAGTGCTTCGTTGCAAGAGAATTCTTGCCAACGGTTCTGACTAGGACTGAAAAGACTTCTAGGGTGAGGGGGAATTTCAAATAGCTGGTTCATGTTCCAAATTTTGAAGGTGAAGAATGAATATATGAAAAAATGTCCCCTCAATTTTCATGTCCAATTTAACAGATACATCCCACTAAAAAATGCAATAGAAATGCTTCGCCTTTTCCATGCAGCGCTGTGCTGTTTCACAGGTGTGAATTCAGCAGAGCGACACCTCACAGGTTGCTCCTGTGCTGAGTTACACACGCAGCAGCTACAGACAACCCCCGATGGAACAAACCCCCTTCAAATCAGAGACATTTTCAGCACCCTGCAGCTTCATCTGAAGGTCTCAAGGAGCCTTGCAATTAATTCTTCATAACTGTCACATCAGATAAGTGTTGGATATTATCCTACGGATCCTGCAGGGCTGAACAAGGCAAGAGTGGGGTGCAGGGCATCACCACTTCTGCTCAGAACAAATGTTTGCATAGAAACAAGGGAAAGTTTGTGGCCGAAAGGGTTAAATGGCAAACAGTAGCATGCAGGCTGCTCTGTCTGAAGAGATCTCTGCTTGCTTCCACCAAACAGTAGCAGATGGTGCATTGTTTTAAGGGCTTTTCCGAGACAAAAGAACAAGATCAGATAACCTGTCCTCAAAGAGGGTACTTAAAAAAAGCCTTTGCTCTTATTAAGGATTCTTATTGTTTTCCCCACAAAATTTTATACGTAATACTGGATTTTGACGTGGTCGAGAAGCCAACCTTGTTTACTATGCTTCTCCCCACCCCCCAGGGACTAGGAGGGCATCTTACATGATTGGACAGTAAGTCTGTTGTCTGAAGTGTTTACCATAAGCGAAAGACAATGTATTTATTTAATATTAATAACTAAGGGCCCCAATTCTGGAAGCTATCTGGCAAAAAGACCCTGCCGTCCACTGTTCACCACATGAACAACAGCAACTGCTGCCTCTTGCCTCTGCCAGGAGAAACCTTCACCTTCTCTGAGCATTTGCAGGAGCTGACAGCTTTTGAGTGTGCTCAAGCCCAAGGTTTGACTGTAAGCCAGCAGTTCTACTATGGGCCATGTTGCTGCAGATGAGGCACAGAACTGTCATGCTGAAGACAATGTTGTTTTGAAATATGGGTCACAAGTGGATCCGTTCACCACTCTTATCAGGAAAAGGGCATTCAGACGCAAGGCTGTATTGTCTGCTATAAAGCATCACACCAGCAGTTGATTCTGTTCTCTTTCACAGAACACAGAAGTCACCGTGCACATGCAGCATAATGATGTGCAATTATACAACTGCTGCAAAATATAAATATTAATATAAAATATAAATATTTACCTTTGAAAGAGACATGCAGCCCCATAGCTAATTGCTATGCCAAAGACATGACAAATTTTCTGTAGTAAATATACTTGGCAAAATAACAAATTTCATTTTCAAACATAATAAA
Organism: Haliaeetus albicilla; assembly: GCF_947461875.1. Taxonomy (NCBI): domain Eukaryota; kingdom Metazoa; phylum Chordata; class Aves; order Accipitriformes; family Accipitridae; genus Haliaeetus; species Haliaeetus albicilla. The sequence goes on from NC_091508.1 coordinate 19,966,291, forward strand.
GCACAGTATAAGAAGCAGATATTCACAAAATATTTGTAACTACTGCCTGGAGGAAGACAGCGAATCTGTCCTGAACTGTTGAATTTTCTTTTTAAACACAGCCAGTATAAAATCCAGAATTGCAAATGCTATAAGAACATACTGTGATGAACACAAATTGTCTCCACAGGCATCACTGGAAAGTATTTCATGTACCTCTTATATGCATCTCTAATCGGTTTAGGCACAAAACTTGCTATAACCAAGTGAGCTGACGAGGAAGTGGTTTGCACATTCTGCTTACCTCAGAGACACCACTACATAAAATCTTTCCATCATTCCTGCCAGACCACCAGGTCTCTTCCACAGGGAGCTGAGAAGATGAGCTCTACTTTCCTTGGTACTGCAGCACACCCTCTGAATATAGCCCACAGTACCCAAGTTTCTGTATTGCTATTAAATAAGGGAACTAGGTGATTTGAAAAAATATTTTGCCTGTGCCCCTTCGTACAGCCTTGTGACTGGACTATGAGCCAGATTGGACTAAATGAGCCAGAAAGCTCATTTCATCGGGCCAGACTTTTGTTTCTTTTTTGTATCTGAGAGATAACAAGGTTTAAGCTGAAATTAATTGTTAAAAAAGTATTTTCTAAATGTTGAAGCTTAAGCATGACTACTGATTTAAAGTAATTTGCATTAGGAAAGCAAATTGAATGCTCTTCATTATTCTTAAAATGCAGAATTTTAACATGGATTACAAAGAAAATATACATAACATCTTTCCTCTTAACTGCTGATTGACATATTCTTTCATATCACTAGAGGGAGCTGCCTTCTTGCTTCTAGCAGAGGGAGGAATGATTAAATTAGTGGAATCAGCAAAGTAGCGTGACAGCATGGTTTCAGCTAATTGTCCTCTGATTGATAGTTTTGAGATAAGACAGCTCTTCGTGTTTCACTTCAAAATCCTACACTGTCTTTTTTTATTTTACAAAGCTTCTGCCTGGTGAAGCTTCAGTGAGCTCCATCATCAGCCTTCAAATGTCTCTAAAGTAGCCTGCAATGATGGCAGCGTTGAAGCATAGCATGCTTCTTGACTCTGTGACAGGCAACACGAGAATTGCTCTTGAGAATTGCTCTCATTTCCTTTGATACCAGTTTTCTTCCTCTGAACTAGTTTCTTTCCATACCCACAGAGACTGTGTTTGCACTGCTTATTAGCTGGCTTATAAATCATCATATTGCCTGTGTGTGCACAAGAAATGACGACTTTTTCCCTCTCCATGCTACTACCCCATAGTGTGCTGTTACTTGTAAAACAGCACTGCAAAGCATGTGGACACGTGTGCATTTCTTACTCTGTGGAGTCCAGTGTTGCTTTGCCACATGGGTTGGGGCTTTGGTTTCCATACTGCAAGCGTAGTGGATTGAGGGAATTTAGTATAATTGGTGAGCTGTAGAAGGAACATTCCATGGAAATTCAGGGTTCTGCTTAGGTCCAGACTCAGGCCCAGCTCTCTTGCTAGCCTGTGGCAAGAGCTGCTCTGCTGCTCTGCATGTGATATGCCACACGTGGAAGGGTCAGCAGCAGGGTGAGGTATTGCCATGTGCTGCAACATCTGGCTGGAAGCTGAACTCTAGCCAACCCTCCGCACTAAAGGATTTAGACATAAATACAAAATATGCAGAGGACAGGAGCAGCACAGACCACATTAATCCCCTTGTTTAGCAAGCAGCTACTCTTCAATGACAAGTGGGATACCAGATGTAGTCATAGAGGAGAGAAGAAACTGATTCAGCAGGCGTGGAAATACAGATTCTCCAAGGTACTCAAGAATGCAGATCAGCCCCTTGGCTTTCCTGAGTAAACAAGCATAACCTTCAAGTTCAGAGCCTCTTGCGTAGGTATTGCTCTTGGCTCACAGGTCTTGCTGAAGAAGGGCCAAACAGCCATCCTGTTCGCCCATGCTGCATATCTCAGCTGGGATCAGGAGTCAGCAAACCTCTCTTCTGTATCCTCAGTTACTTGTCATCACTACAGCTCAGTTCCTGCATGCTAACAAAGTATTGAAATGCCTGGGTGGTATTTCACCCATCCCTTCACTTACCTGAAGAGCATCCTAAAATAATAAAGCAAATGAGCTAGCCCAGTAATTTTGGAGGGGGAGGATTCCCCTGCCCTTGGTATCAAATGGGTCAACTCCTTCTGGGTCTGTTGCACCATTTTACAGCAGCATTTCAGGACTCTTTACGCCCCATCTTCATACACCTCCAGGCAATAATGTAGTCAAAGTTATGCTTACATCTGAAGTTGCAAGTATGTATTTTTGTAATAACTGGTTTGGACTGATTGCTGACATGGGCAGAAAGAGAAAAAGCTGTCCTTGAGTAAAGCAGCAGTAAGTGCTTCTGCCTAGCTTCAAGTGATTAGAAAAATGAGACTTTTAGCCTGGCTTTTTTAATTATATGTCACAGAGATTCTACAGGGCTTTACTGAGATTCTGCAGGTGCAGCGGAAAGTGATTTAATAAATAGCATTTTTTTAAAAAGACTGAGTGTATGTACATTGAAGCTATCTGGGTATGCAGTAAAATGCCATTCATCATAACATAAGAGGACGTGAAATTTAGCCAGATGGTATTTTCTTTAACACAGGATATTGCAACACAAGAAATGCATCTGGAAATAGCCACAATTAGGAAAACTATGTTCAAAAGGAGCGAAAACAGAACAGAACAAACTTTTTATTCACTTTGAGATCAATACTACTGGTCAGGCTTTGAGCAGAACAATAACATTTTTCAGTTTGAGGGACAAATTGAAAATACTTGTCAGTTTTAAACTATATCCTAATACATTACCATACTTCAGAATGGCCCAGATATTAGTATTAAAAGCTACTCAGACAACTTAGCATTAATACATTTAGCTTGTAAATTTTTTTAATAAAATGACCTTATTTGTTAGTATTGAAGGAGTCATCCTCATCTGGCTTTTGAAAGTGATGAGCTGTCTATATACCCGCTGAAGAACTGTTCACTTGTCTTTTTTCTATTACATTGCTTAAAAACAGTAATAAAACTTCCCTGTAGAAACAACAGCTCTTTCACTAACAGCATTTTCCTAAATATACCATTTCACAAAATCATCTCTGGTAACTACAAGCGCTAAAGAGTCTGAATGAGTCCCCAAATTAGAAAGATTGGGGCAAAACCAAGACTCTCTTAAAATGGATGAACTTTTTATTGGACATGTGATTTCTAGGTAATTCAGTATGATTATGTCTTTTCAAACAACCCTCCAGAACCAGGAGACAGGCGTTACAGAAATAAGATGGGATTTTCATCCAGTCTCTTGATTCGGAAAAGCAGGGGGTTAAGAAAAGCCTTCTATAGTAACACTGTAGGAGGTAAGTGAAATTTGCAAGCAGGCCCTTTATAAAAACACAGCAACATTCTAATAGAAAATCTTCGTTGGGCTTGAAGCATTAACATTTTATTTCATTCACATCCACATAAACAAAAAAAGCATCCTGGCATGCAAAGAAGCCCACGTCTCTGATCCTTCCATGTTAAAGATCCTTCAGTATTTAAAGTGAAAACAAACTGTGCATGTTGTGGGCTTATCCTGAGGCATGGGGTAATATGGATTCAGACAATCTGGATAGGGATACAGATTTTATCTCAAGTTTCCAAGTCAAACCTATTTCTATTTATGACCCACACTTCAATTCATTTATAACTCTGGTTGCTGTGACAGTGGCACAGCACAGAGTAAACACGCAACCTGTTTGCATAAGCTTAGCAATTCATCTGAGAAGCTCAAAGCAGCCAAGAACATATCACTGGTAAACATTACATCACCTATACTGTAAAAGACAGACAGGAGAGTTACAATAAGAAAGTAGCAGTGAAATAAGCGCACCTGGAACAAGAGTTGTTTTCCCCACTTAAAAGTGAAAGCTTTTTTTTCACGGGTTTGTCTCCCCATGACAAAAGAGAGAAATCAAGCCTGCACCCCTGTACAGGGAGAAGCTGCGAGATGGAGGGGGCACACTCAATGCTGCTGGAGTTCCCAAAGAAGTGACCAGGTTGGGAAGCTTTTCTTCTTTTGTAACTAGTGGGTCTGACCCTGTTGGTGCAGTAAAGGAGCCGTGGTAACAAGAGTGACCATAACCCATGCTCTGGACTTCGGGCTTGGAATGGGAATCACTCCCCAGTCCTTCTCTTTCCTGGCATAGGCCCTCTTGAGTCCTACCTCTTCCCCTCTCCCCAGTACTTACAGGACTTTACGCTAACAGATTTCTTGAGAGGACGTAGGTAGTGACATTTTCCTCCTTCAGATATGGTAGAAGAAGTAAATGTATGCAGAGAAGTTATTCCAGGAATAAAAGCAGTTGTCAGATTTGGGAGGCTTCCAAAAATAGGCCCTGGAAGGATACAAAAGGAAAAAGCAGTTAGGAACAATGTACATATATCCCCTTCCCCTTTTGGTGATCCCTTGTTTAAGTCTATGTATTAGGATTCAGGCATGTTTCGAGAAGCACAGTCAGGCCTGAAACACTGCAAAGAATGCTGAGAAGCAGATGCCCTGGTACCCTATTGAAAATACTATGATACTGTTAGATTATTTACAAGGTATACTGGCCTCAATGGTGATTCAGCAAGGCAGCCCTGCTGGCAAAACACTTAGCAAATGCTTAAATCCCAAAGGACTTTGGCAGTGTAGAAACACATTTTCAGGGCAGTAATGAATCTGAAAAACTCTGTCTCCACTACCTCTCTCTGGTTAACTCTGATACTTTCTTCAGCTGGCATCTATTAAGTGGAGTACAGATTTTTTTTTTTTTTTTAAGTAAGAAATGGTGACTGTTAACATCTATTTCCTAAGCTTCTGCAGGTGAGGGAGACCCTAGCTGCACAGAACTGGAAGACAAACACAGGAGCCATCTGGACAATTTGAGGCAAACCTCCCTACTACTGGCTCACAGACTGAAGGTACAGTAAGCAACCTATGCAATAAGCAAAGAGCAATTCAAGTTCTGCTATCCCAGGTTAAAAGGTGATAGCCATCCCTGGATTCAGGTGTGTTTAGGCTATAATCAGCTGGCATCAGCTGACTCTGCATCAGGTTTATAAACCCCAAGTAGCTGTAAAGGAGAGGTATCAGCCTTAGTTTGTTATTTGGAGGTCCTAGTCTAGCACTGGTGGGCAAGAATGCATTGCTCTGCTGCAGCCAAAGCAAGCAGTTGTACTGCCTTCCAAAGGTAGCAGGATGCGACAGGAGTTGGCTGCACAATACCGTGCTGACTCCTCTTGGAGTTTGCTGCCCTTTGCCCCCCACCTCTGAGGAACCATGTGGCTTAGTTAAAAATATCATTTATAGCATGTCATTTGCTTATGCAGGTCCATCAGCTCCAGCAGAAACAGCAGCTTACAGTGCTGAGGGAGAAAGCAAAGATAGAAGTTGAAGAAAGCCAGAGGTTTTTGACTGACCTGCTTCAGCACAATTTAGAGGTAAGTTATCATTTCAGATCCTGTGCTACTGCTGCTGGATTCAGCAAAATGTTCCTCCAAACCCCACTGTTGGTTTTTTTTTTTCTCACTCAGAGTCCCTTAATCAAAAGGAGTTTTTTAACTGATAAAAACTGTAGATCAGGGTGTCTTTCTGGAAGGGCCCCGGTCTCTCAGGTAATGAAGTCCCTTAGGCTGTCATTTGGGTTGTTGATCTGAAATCACTTAGGTACTGCAGCTTTTGGTGTCTATGGCTGGTTTTGCTGTAAAATCAAGAGAAGGGTTTTTAAGTCCTCGAGAGATCATTACTGGGATACTTCCTCAGACATCAGAGCCTAGTGAGATGCTAATCTTGACCAAAAAGTACCCTTTCAAAAAACAAACAAAAAAAAGTAGCAAGCTGTTTATTTGTTGGTTGCCTTCCAGCCTCAGATTTTGAAGTCAGCTAGGAACTGATGGACTTCAGTGTATGTTTGTTAGAATAGGAATTTAGTCCCACATGCATAAACACAAGCTCAAACCTCGTGCAATTCCAAGCTCTCGTTACATCGTTGAAAATATTTGCTTTGGAGGATACTTTAGCTCAATTAATATCTTCAGTATGTTTGAACAGCTCAGACAGAAGTGATCTCTGTATGTTTTTTTTAAAGCCCTTAGGATGAACACAGTACCCTGACTCCCATGAAAGCAGCTCTAAATACACAACAGTTTGTGAGCTGTTATACCACCACACTTCCATATGCCCACACAGTTATTTCACTGTGAGTAGTATCTAGCTCATTTGTTAATCCAAACCTTTAGGAATTATTGGCATATGAACAGCATTATCTACAATGAAGGACATTCCCAAGAGGATGAGGGAAGAAGGCTTAAAAGTTCTGCCTTTCACGTAGATCATTCAGGTCTACAGACAATTTCTGTGTTTGCAGGAGTGCAGTAGCTCCAAAGGCAGTTATCCTTCAGTGCCAAGATTGGACCACACAGAGCAAATGTGGAGAGGATACCAATCAGAAGGTGACAATGCAGCTGGCAGGTACAGAAGGCAGTATATAACGAGGCACTCTGATGGTTTAGCCTGTGGTTTGACTATATGAATGACTTGGGGCACTAAAGCATTTGCACTGTGCTGTTTCTAAAATGGATGTTCATTTCAAGTCATTTAAGAACAGCCTACGTGGCTGTCATGTTATCTTTAAGACTATGGCCTAACGATTTTATTCAATTGCATCTCTGCTGTGAAGTATCAGTCTTTGCAATACAGTCTTTCTACTCCAATTTATGCACAAACCATAGTATAAACATCTTTCCAATGTTGTTGGAGATTTTGCATTTTTTAAAAGGTAGAAGCCCCTTTGAAACTTGTGGGAAAATGTAATTTTCCTCATTTTGCTTTACCATTATATACCTTGGCATGAGTGAGAATATTGTATGTGCATGTTTTTATGTTCATTTAAAGTGGCATAGATTGAAGACTTGAGAATTGCTTCTAGAGTCTTATGGGTACAATAACCAGAAAGGCACTTTTGCAAAGGTAAAAATTCCAGTATTGCATAAAAATTAGTACCGTGCTAGTTTGAAAAAGATTCAGCCTCCATGGAAGACTTTGCTATGAAAGCTAGAAATTGAAATAGTATCTCTGACTGCAATAAGAAAATATTTCCTTTCTTTCTTACCTTCAGTAATCAAGAGATGCATTCGCTGAAAGAATCTGCATTGAAGATGGAAAGAGATCACAGTCCAGTGGATCCCAAAATAGTGGCAGAAAGAAAACCTCTGGGAGGAAGGGGTTCATATTGCGCAGTGCTTCAGGAAGGTGAGCACTAAGTTAAAGGATTTGGTGGTATTGGGCAAACGCCACTTTCTAGCATGGCATGAGAAACAGCTCAGCATCCGGGGGCTGGAACACGTAATCACAAATTTCACTAATTTGCTAACTGATTTTGAAGATTTTGACCTAAACATTTATATTCATTATGCATATTTAAACCATAGCAGGCCCCTTTTTTTACTCCCGACCCTTCTACAGAAAATAATCTTGGGGGTTAGTTATAGGCCCCTTTTTTTCCTTTTTTACCTGTTTACCAAGATTTCACTTGATGGTGAGGTTAGTGCTCATAACTTGCTCCTGTAAGTGAACAGCTGTGAGTGACTCTCCTCAGGCTCCTGCTGGGGGCAGCGCGTGGGCTCAGCTGCCCAGTCTTTGCAAAGAAGCCTTGATTTCAGGAACAGATGCTAACTCACATATTATGGGAACCGTTTTTGAGGTCTTTTTCCTTCTGTTACAGAGAAATATTTTACTTACGGTGACTTTAAATCTCCTCCTTAGGATCTCTGCCAGCAGAGCACGGGGAGCTTCTGCACGACCATAAAATGTCGAATCTGTTGTCACCTCCGGTGAATCTGCCCCGTGGGGAGATCTGTGCAGGGGACAACTCTGGAGAGAGCAGTGAACAGGCCAGCTCCGACAGCCAGGTAACATCGGCACTTGTACTAGTGTGGGGGGTGTTTGGTTTTTGGGGGTATTTCTCGGCTTTTAGTCTCCACGTCAAACTTGTCACCCGGACGGCACTTCTCTGATAAACAACAATGCTTTGCTCTGTCCCCAGTGGAGCGAAGTCGGCCGGCACTACGGAGGTTCCAGCACTTTCTGCCGTTTCAGCTTGGCCATGGTGGAGCAGTGTCTGAGGGGAGAAGAGCTGCGAGCTCGACACCAGGCCGCCCTCCTCAAGCTCCGCAAAAAAGCTCTCCGGGAGAAAGCCAGGGCTGAACTGGCCTGGCTGGGCCACCAGAAACGGTGAGGGGGAGACGTGGGCAGGACACCACAGGCCTGCCCTGATGGGGACAGATCCTTCAGCAGGAGGTGAAGGTGCCACTGCCTGCTCAAAGGAAGAAAAACTGTCCTGGCTCAGGGGAAGAGAGCAAATGTAAAATCCTTCTTTTAGAGAATAAGTGCAGGTAAAGCAGAAGGAGAGGAGTCTGGACAGTTTTATTCTCTCCAGAGCACAGTTGAGCTCCCTACTGCAGCCTTCTTCAGGTGTGGTGTGAGCTCCTCCTCAGTGCTGACTGGGCTGGGGGACCATCACGGATGGTGTGAGGCCCTTGGTGCGAGGTGTCCCTCAGCTCTGACTGGGCTGGGGCACTGTGACAGATGGTGTGAGACCCCCTGGCGCAAGGTGTCCCTCAGCGCTGACTGGGCTGAGGCGCCATAGGGGACAGCGTGAGGCCCTTGGTGCAAGGTGTCTCTCAGTGCTGGCTGGGCTGGGGCACCGTCAGGGGTGGTGTGAGGCCCTTGGTGTGAGGTGTCCCTCAGCGCTGACCTGGGCTCAGGCGCTGTCAGGCACAGTGTGAGACCCTTGGTGCAAGGTGTCCCTCAGTGCTGACTGGGCTGAGGCGCCATGAGGGATGGTGTGAGGCCCCTGGTGTGAGGTGTCCCTCAGCGCTGACTGGGCTGGGGCATCATGAGGTACAGTATGAGCTCCACCCTGTGCGCAGTGTCCCTCACCAGTCAGTGCTGTGTATGGAGTGCTTGGGAAAGTGCAGCTCCCTCAGGAGAGGTCCAGGCAATATGGCCCCAGGTGAGATGTCCTCTAAGTCTAGCAGAACTTTCTGCAGAGCCCTTCCATAGCTACTGCTGTTTTTACAGCTGCTTTGAGAGGAGCTTTGCTCCTATCCCTGGTGTTTTCTGAAGAGCATTAAATTAATGGCATTTAATTATCTGATTGTGATCCCCACCCTTCTATGGTCTCCAGCTGCCTGGAAAACCTGCGAGATTGTAAGGGAGCCTCTGCCATGGCCACAAAGCAGCGCAAAATCCTAATGGAGCTGAAACAGGAGCAGGTAATAGTGCAGCAAGAGGAGCTGGATTTCATCTTATAAACAGGGGGAGGTGCCTGGAGCTGCTGGAGCAAGTGGGGTTTGTTTTTTAAAAAATGTCACTGGTGTGACTTCACATGCATTATTCTGCTTTGCTTCCTACATTCAGTGAGGTGGGGGTTTTTGTGCCAAAGTCAGCAGTCTGTAAATCTTGGAGAAAACCCCTCCTCCCCCCTCCCCCCCCGCTACTCCAATGTTATTGTGGATTTTTCTATTTGTGCCACAACAAACAGGTCATATAAAGTAGGTTTCCACTGATTTATGCAGATTTATGCTTCTGATGTTGAAATATATTAAATTAATCTGACAGCTAATTTTATAGTCTCAGTTCTCCTGCTACCGAGAGGAATGCTGGGCTCATAATGACACTCGGTAGTCAGAAAATTTTTTCCTACTCCTTATGTAGCAAAAGTCTCTCCTTTATTTCAAGGAATTCCTATGCAAACCACAAGCATACTGTAGTTTTGAATGACCTGAAGGAAATTTATTTCCAAAGGTCTCGCCGCTCAGACACCCCATCTCTCAGGCAGTGAAATATCCCCTTACCTGCCATTAGTTTTCACAGGTAACCCCCAGTCAGCATTAGTGAAAAATAAAACTGCAAAAATTTTCTTACGAAGAAGGAACAAAACCTGCATATTGAATTTTCAGGATGTTTTGTGAGTAGTATTGCCTTATGTTAAGAAATACTATACATGTTTTTAAGTAGGTCTCTTTTCTCTGTTATCTTAGCTCTCTTACACTTTCTTTTTCTGCTTTGCGTAGGCAGAAATCCAACACCTGCAAAATATCTACAGGGCAGCCCATCAAGAAAGAAAGCTTTTATTAAAGCAGCAAAGAGAAATCTTAATGATGCGGCATTCTACAGCACAAATCCAGGAAAAGCTGCATAATTTGGCTGGGAAGCAAGAGGTTATTAAGTCACAGTCAGTAGATGTCTCGGTAGGTTTTTTGAGTGGATAATAGCTGAAGTCAGAGCTGACATTACAGCTAAGGAACCCAGGTGAAACCTTGTGTGTTACCTTTTCCTTTTAGCTTACAAGGAGCCCAGCAACTGAAGACGCAATAAAGCTGAAGACAGTGAGACTCATTTCTAGCCCAAAGTTATATTCCTCTTCAGCAGAGTCTACAGCCCATCCAGAAAGGCCTGATCTGTCAGGGAATAGAGAGAGTTGTGTCCAGCTAAAGAATAAACAAAGCAAGAAATATGAGGGGTAAGTAAAACCCTTTCCACAGTGATAGGTGAAGATAAGAAATCAATCCAGTGGAGAAGATGGAAGCAGTTACGTCCGAGATAATTGTGTGAGCTTTAAATGCTCCCAAGAGTGAGTTTTATAATGATGTTTTGAAAACCTCTGTGTTCAAGCAGTTGATGCATCAAGATCACTACCTGTCATTCTGACCAGTATTGCCTCATTGTTTATCTGTGTCCTCCATATGCCCAGCCTACCATCTGGTATCCAGAATGGTAAGCTCCTCAGGGCAGGGACCAGCTTATTGGAAGATACGTGAACAGCATCAAGTAAACTAAGGTGTCTGGATCCATAGCTGGAGATGCTTTCCATACCACTTACTAAATTCTTCAGGCAGAATACATTCATTGGCTTAATATATCAATAAGAAATAGTGTATTTATTTCAGATTTTTCCATTCTTTAGAGAGAAGTACCCTTCTGTGCAGGGGGGAGAAGCGTTTTAAGTGAAATCTTGAATTTTACCAGAAAGTTACAGGGAGTTACATTGTGATCTCAGTACATTTGCATGTCACAAATATTAACTTCTTCAGTAGAACTAGCTAAATCTGAGCCTTAATCCTGAAATTTAGAGAGTTTGTTTATATATCTCTGTGTCTCTAGACACATATATGTAATCATGTTATCACTAGAAGTTGGACAAGTCTGTTTCATGCTGAAAGAAGCCATGTTGGTCTGCCATCAAAAGCTTATTGCCTGTGGAAGGGGCTGCACTGGGCAATAAACTGTTTAATCCTGTGTGCAAAAAGTAGCATAAGATTTGTTCCCTAAGCAGTTGTGCTTTCATTAGAATGGCTCTATGCTCTTGTATTCAGTGTCACAATCCTCTGTGCTTTAAAAAAGGAAGTCCTTGCAGGCTTTATATACTAATTTTAAACTCTGTGGTTTTGTGTAAGCAGGTAAACATATTTCACTGTGATTATTTACACTATAAAATGTTAAGCAGTGTTATCTAAGTCTGTGGGACTGGGGCCTGTCACTGCAATGTTAGGAACAACTGTAGCTTTGACATCAGACCGAACTAAGACAATTTACATAGCATTAATAACCAGGATATTTTTTTTAATGATTTCACACAACTGCTAATGATAGTTCACATTTCCATGGTGGCTTTTAACTACAAACTCAAAACACTTACAACTATATATTAATTAGACTTCAAAATACCCATACAGAATGAGTAGAAATTTATTGATTTAATTGGTGGAATTCACTCCTTTGTCATCCTCTGGCTCTAAGCCTATGTATCACTTAATCCCTCAGAGCAGGTTAGTGTTTCACTTAGGATTTAACCACAGAAGGCTTTTGTACTACACAGGGCTCAACTTTATGCTTAAATTCAAGCGTCGAGGTGTCATGTGAAATGTCCAGTCAGATGTAATTCAGGACTTCAGTCAGGCTGCTCTAAGAAAGCGCTGTATCCCCAGCATCCCTGTTTGCTTCCCGCTGAGCTGGCGGAGCTGAGCAGTGCAGATGAGCACCCAGCAGTATCCACACTTCTCAGAACAGCAGTCTTCCAAAGCAGGCTCAGATGAACAAAAATCTAGTTTGTTTCAGGAAAAAAAATGCAGTTAAAGACAAATATATACCTATATGAATTAAAAAAAAACAAACACCTTTCATTCAGTGTTACCCAGCCCGTTAGCAGACTGGTGAGTCAGGTTTGTGCATTTACTTAAGTCCCCACAGGGAAAGGCTTTCAAATAAATCCCTGCATGGAGCTGATCTATAATTCATGGTGTTATTGATTACAAGTTGCAGAAATCTTTAAAAGGTTTCTTGGCTGTGCTTTCACTTCTTATTACTGACAAGCCTGCTCATAGTAGAACAGTGAATATTAGCGTCAGTCTAGAGCAGACAGGGAGGGCCTGGTGGAACTTGCAAAGCACCCAAACTCTGGCTGCTGTGTGATTGTGTATAGATCTCTGTCCTATATAAGAGTGCAGAGTGGTAATTGTGCTATCTATCCACCAGTGCAGGTATGTTCATGTTTTATACTGATCAGGAAGATGGTTAATAAGCAGGGCTGTAAGGGGATGGAAAGGGTTGGGAAATACTTTTAAAAATGAAAGCAAACTGAAATAATAAATAAATTGCCAACATGCAGAAAAAGCTGCTGGTTTGAGGTTTTGCTAATAGATGTTAAATACTAGAAACAAGGAATACAGAAACTTGTAATGATTATAAATGGACAAGCTTTTAGCTAAGAATTGGGAATACATCTTCTGAACTGGGATACTTATTTTTAAGTCCTTAAACGTTAGTGGTATTGAATGCTATATAGGCCTGGGTTTTTTGCATTTAAAAAAAATTAAATAGGGAATTAGCTTCTAGACACTGTCATATTGTTAATTTTAATCTATGCAAGAACATATTTAACATTATAAACTGTTATTACAGTAAACAAACCAAAAATTAAAAAAAAAAACCAAAACCCCAAAAAAAAACCAAAAACACCAAACCAAAAGCCCACATGTAGATCGCTGCTTTTTCTGGACAGAATAACTTACTCAGCTGTGTATTCTAGAACTTGTACCACTAATGGAAAAGCCTGTGAGTATGAATTGTGTTGTCTTGTGCTCTTGCAGTAAGGAGACTGTTTAGAAAATTTGAAGTCACCATTGAAATCTGTATCTAATGTGCCAAATGTCCATAAGGTTGCAATGCTGTATTTAAAGTGGAAAATTTAATGAGATCTGTTGGAAACTGATATAGTATCATTGATTGGAAATGGATGAGGCATACAGGTTCAGAGTTTGACCCTGGATTTGCCTTTTCAGTGCTGATGATTTCTTCAGTCTCCTCCTATTCTTGTCTATGAAGATTAGTAACCTGACTACATAAAATACAGTATCAAGCGAGAGGGAGGGGAATGGAGAAAAAAAATACATGATCTGGGGTGCTTCTGGCTTTACTAATTTGCTGGTTTATAAACCTATGTGCATGTGAGCACTCTACAGGTACTATCAAGCACTACCAGAAGCATTTAATTCATACCTTTATTGACTTCATATAGATTTGTCATGATTAACTTGGGAACATGAAAACAACTCCCAATCATTAATTCCTTGTCTAACTGTTTACAGCTTTTCTTCTGAGAACAAGAAAACACCGGTACAGTACCAGAAACAGGCAGAGGAGTCCCCAAGTTTGGAGCAGTCCCTTGCTGTGCAAGGTCCTGATGTGTCTGAGATGGTGGCTGAGAAAATGTGTGGTGCTACTAGTCAAACCACAGGCTGGGTCTTTATGATTAAAGATTGCAGAAACACAGGTACCCAATAAAGACGACGTCTGTAGCAAACCATGTTTGTGACCACTTAGTCAAACTGAATGACTTAGGGCAAAAGTTGAAGTCTCAGCTGTTCTTTGGAGCAGTTCAAATGATCTTTCAGAAGAGGACTGTCAAGCTAATTAGCCCATGAGAGAGAACTTGTAATGTTGGTATGTTCCTTGGTTACCTTCAGCGTGGGTTTTGGTACCAGGATCTGTTCAGGATTAGCAAGAAGAAGGTGTAACAAAGGTGTAAGTTGTTTTGTTGACGTAGCAGCTATGCATAGATGAAGAAAGAAAGAGCACAGATATTTCTGGAAGTGAGCTTTAAAGTTGCTACTGTGTAACTGGATGGTAGGTAAGGTAATGATTGGATAAATAAGGTCATTGGTCCTTTCAGCTTCCGTTGGTGTGACAAGGAACGTGTAGGGCAAAACTAAGTTACTCAAACTATAAATATCTTTAAATAAGCCTTTTTGACTGAGCTAAACAAAAAGCTATAGTCAAGTTATTCATGGAAAAAAATGCAGTATTGGAAACTTGTAACTTCTTGTACCTTTCAGAGCTTAATGCTCAGGATCATGTTTTATTACCTCTGGAACATGCAAATTCAGCTAGAACGGATGAACCTATACCCACACCCATTACAAGAGAAGGCAGAAAGTGTGCATTTCTGGTAAGGATCACTTCTGGAATTCCATTTCTGCCTAAAGAAATGGTGCCCCAGGTTATACTTGCCTTAAGATGGAACCAGCACAAGACTTATTTGGCAGTTATGAACATCAAGTAGAAATCAGTCTTGTGTGTTAGTTATGTGCACTTCACTTAAAGACTAAGTTTTGACATGGGCTGGTTTACCACAACTTTCCTGCCCCTTCCATTTTGTCTGTTGTTAACTGGTGACAATGTGTTTAAGCCATCTCCTGTGGGTAAGTGCCGTGCTGCTCCAGGAGAAACTAAACCTGTCCCTGGAGCAGTAAACTATTATTTGCCCATAGCAGCTGCAGGGGCTAGTCCCTTTCCTATTTCTTACATCAGTGACACAGCCCCAACGTGGGTATATATGCACTGGAGTCCATGTGTGCTTATGTATATCTTAGTGTGAACATGTAGATTTAATCTCTGATCTCTTAACTATTCTTTCTGCCAGCAAAGTCCTTTTCCCTTAAGACATTAACTCTGCCTCTTAATATTTACATTCTAGGAATCTGTTCTGGAGGAAAAGGTACTTATTTCAAACCCAAAGATAGATCCTAAAGACAATGAAGATATTAATCCATGCGACAGCAAGTTCACAGTGAAAGGCTTGGAGATGCTTTCTACTTTGTGTAACTTATGCCTGGTTCAGGCAGAAAATACTCTTCAAGGAACTGGTAAATCATATTTAATGCTATTATGTCCAATCTGTTTCAACCACTTCAATCAAACTTTAATCCAGACAGAAAGAGAGACAATATTCTCATTTATTACCTAAGTGTCTTGCTCACTATACCCAATATATAAATCACTGCCAGGAAAGATGGTGGAGATCTCTCAAAGGTTTATTATGAGATATGATTATACTGCTTCCTCAGAACAAAATCATAACTTATTCTGATTGTGTCATTAACAATTTACTCTCTTTTGAGGCATTTTTAAAATAATTTAAGGGTGTTCTTTTTAAAAGAACATAGATCAGTTGAAGATAGACTTCAACAGGACATGCTGGAGTTATTTTTGTTTCCAGGTTTTATCCTCAGTTCATATTTCTTGTTCTCAGTAGGACATATAAAAAATAAAACTGGCTGTTTATATATGAGCCAGTTTTATCATTTACGTAGTTCTGAGTATGCATAATCTCTGTATTATAAATATTTACATATTGTGGCAATATTTTGTATTTGTGTTGCCCTTCTAATGAACTATCTTTCTGCATTTATTCCTAGATACCATAGTGAGGGAGACTATAGATTTGTGTAACTACGACTTAAACAGTGGTCTTGATAGAAATTTGGCATAGGCTGCACCCTAACTAAATTCTCAAGCCTAGCTTTGAGCATGTGGATGTCAAATTGTCTGAAATAAATCCTGTCCTTCAGGCAAAGAGAGACTTTTCCATGGACTTCAGTGGACCACACTTTCACCATTAGCATTTTGACTTCATTTTTTATATTTGGCAAGGAGTCTTGTGCTGTTTCATAACCTAGAGCGTCAGAGCATAGACACTGCCATAAAATCTAGTAGCAAGCCTTAGATCCTTGTAGTCATGGCTACTTTGTGGGACTGAGATTAAAAAAAAACCACCTGTATTTGCCTTCTGTGATTAATAATCTGTGTATTTCAGGTGATGCTACATCATCCTTAGAAGATCTAGAAAAAGAGTCTCTGATAGTGGAGAAAGCAGACAAGGAGCAGAGAAGTTATAAAATTCTAAGAGAAGACCAGGACCCCTGCAATCTGTTTCAGGCCTGTGGCAAGCTTATAATTTTTCTGAACTGGGTTTTTCTCACAAAAATTTTCAACAGAAGAAATCCTCAGTATTAGCTGTCATGGAGATACTGTGCTTGGAACTCAGATTGCAGGCAGAGAAGCTGAAGTTGTATTGAGGTTTTGTTGTACCATGTTAAAATATTACCCTTAAGTCTGGGGGAAGTCCAGTAGCAATTCACTGTATATTCAGTGATTTTTTTTTTATATATTTTTTTTTTTGATCACACTCTCTGCAGGCTGGGAAAAGGAAGAAAGCTCTTTCTGATGATGATGAAGATGAGGAAAGAAGATCAACACTGATTTCAAATGAAGCTACATTAGTGAAAAGCTGGTTAAGAAAAGAAAAGTCATCAGAAGAACAGAGGTACTGTATCTGTCAAGGCTGAAACCTTCAGTCCTATCTCCTGATTCTCTTTCTGATATGTCAAACCTTGCTCTGCTTGTTTTATGCCCATGGTTGTGGTCCTCTTGTGGAAAGAGGAGACAGACCTGAATTATGTTAGTCTGGGATTTTTTTGTCTTGTATACCTTAAAAGAACCCAAACAAACAATAACACCTCCCCCCCCCACCCCCCCCCAAAAAAAACCAAAACCAAACAAACCCAAAACCCAAACCAAAAAAACTCCTTTTATAAAAGTTTGACAATACTTGTCACATTCATCAAACATTGCCTGCCAAGTTTTCTTAGGCGATCTAGTTCTTTGGAGTCAGTTGAAGGGGTGTTGAAATCTGTTTTTGCGGGGGGGGGGGGGGGGGAGGGATTGTCTTCAGAAGGCTTTGGACTAGACAGAAAGCATCTGAAGTAACAGTTAAAACACTTTGCATTATGCTGTCTGTAGGTAGCTAATACACCCAAAGAAATTTAATGTTCTAGTCAACATTCTTGAATGACAGTGCATACCATATGCTTCATAATTTCAGTTTAATCCAACTATAATGTTGTATTTTCAGATTTAGCACAGACTCTGAGGGAAAACTGGAAATCACACACATAGATGAAAAAGCACATTCTGAAATGCATTTGTCAGAAGGTAAGAAATACCTTTTCCCAGTAGGGTTTTTGTAGTTATTTAATATACAGTCTGCATAACGGCTCTTCCTGGAGTTTGTCCATAGAGGATAATAGCCTACTACTTGTACCAGGTAGGGAAGCTACTTATTGGGCTAAAATAATAGAGATCTTAATGAAAATCCTGCATTCAAGCTCTTCTGATCAGCTACATTGGACACTTGTATTTGCTTGTTTATTGAGTTCCTCATCTTTATTTGATAAATCTGATTTTTTTTTTCTTTTTTTGTACAATGATATTAAAAATAGTCCCAATCTTGACTGTGTATTTAATGCTACTGTCTTCTGAATGCAATTTACAGCTGAGGATTACTGGATTTGAATCTTAAGTTACCTGTAAGCAACCTCTTCTATAAAATATTTTTTTCTGAAATGCTGGGTTTTTAAAAAAAAAAAATTCTTTTAAATGTTCCAGTTAAAGAAGTGGAAGTGCCTGTCCCTTATGAGATCCATCAGGTGGATGGTAGTCAGTGTTTGAAGCATATGGACCATATTTCTTATGAAGATTTTGATGAAGAACTAAATTTTAAAGCATTTTCTGAAGGATTAGCTTCCACTGAATCATCATCCAAGTCAAACAAATTCTCTCTGAGATGTGAAAGTGCCAAATCAGACTCTTCACTCCCAGAATTTCAGAAAGTGTCTGCATTTTGGATTGACATCTTGGAAAGCTCCGTTTCAGACTCTGAATTAGAGCTGAAAAATGGAGAGGACACAGATGTCAATATCCCAGAAGAGTTTGTCTATGACAATGGTGATGCATTTCCTAATGTTTCAAAAGAGATGCTAATAGCAATAAGTAATGGAAAGGAAACATTACCTAGTGACAAACATGATGAACATGAAGTGCCCAAAGATGACAGCACTGAGACTTCATCACACTCCCAGAAATACCCCGGAGATGTTTCAGATCATGGCTGCACTGATAATTTGCTTGCTTTCATTCCATCAGACAAAGCAAATGCATTCAAAACAAAGTCGGCAGATTCCTCCCAATCTGATAACCCTGCCAAGGGAATGGATAAGTCACATCCGGATGGCTCAGAAAACCACAGTAGAAACAAAACCTGTTCTCAGGAGATCACAAAACAGGGTGAAGATGCAGTTGCCAGTTCTTCATGCAGGAATGATATTTACTCACCTAAGATCTATGAACAGCAGAAATCTAGTTCTACAACTAGCAGAGTGAAAAAGGATGGTGGAATTAACAGTTTATTTGTGGATCAAAATAGAGACCTAATGGGGTTTCCGCTGACAGGTTCTTTGAAATATCTAGATTTGGCTACTGACCAACTTGGGAACACTGTCTCTTTTCCACCTGACAAAGATACTACAAATAACAAACTATTAGCATGCCTAACTTCAAGAAACTTCTCAGTTTCAGGAGGCAAAAAGAATCATGCACAGTTTTTGAACAAGAGACTCGCATCCAACAAACTCAGTGAGATTGTATCTCTGTCCACATCCATGCCAGGAATTTCTGAGGAAGTCCATATGGAAAACAATTCATTTGAGCCTTTGCAAAGGGTGGCGACAGGAAATCAAAATAACTCAACAACTGAAAAGGAAGCCATAAAGGAAGCAAGGAGGGGACTGTTTTCTTCTGTCTCCTCAAAAAAGCAATTGTTTCAAGCTGAGAACTGCTTTTCCAAAGGTGAAGATGATACAATTTTTATTAGTGATGAGGGTCTACCTCCAACTGATGAGGATACCTTGTCAGAAATACTGTCTCCTGTTGATGAAGTATTGTCCTATGGAAGTGCTGACTTGCCATCCTCTAGTAAAAAGGATTTGTCATTTCCAAGTGAAGATCTTCCTCCTCCCCCTTTAGGTGCAGATGCAATGAAAAATGATGATTCTACATTCAGTATGGATGATTTCCCATCTCCACCAGAACAAATGACAGTCTCAGAGACTAGACAGTGTATGGATGAAGATGTATCACTGAAAATGGATGCATTACACCCATTACCTGATAACTCTGTGCCTGAAGAATTTCCCCTGCTCAATCAAGAGACAACTGATGCTGTTTCAACTGAGGATGGTAGTGTCTCAGAACAACCTTTAGTTAAAGATATTTCCAGTGCAAAGGAGGGCTTATTAGAATACCAACAAGGAGAACATGAGACACCTTTGCAGCATTTGGAGTTTCTGCCTGTGTCAAATCCTATTTCTTCTGGTCAGGCCAGTAAAAGTCCTGACTTCACAATGAAACAATGCAAACCATACTTAACACTGCCCAAAGCTGAGGAGGACAGTGATGACCCATTATTATCATTTGAAATTGGGGACAGAGTGTTAGTAAAACAGACCCAACCTGGAACCCTCATGTTCAAAGGACGGACTTATTTTGATAGTGGCCATTGGGCTGGTGTTGCACTTGACAAAGCTGAAGGTGATAATGCTGGAACTTACAAAGGGGTGAAGTATTTTGAGTGTGCTCAGCAGTGTGGTATCTTTGTCAGACCTGATGAGATTTCACACCTGTTGGGGACTAATGAAAATGGTTCCAATTACACTGGGGATGAAGACTCTGACTCCTATGATGATGAATCCTTCAAAGGAGACTGCAAATACTCTGAAGATGATAAGCAGGGAGGAGGGCTTACAAAGCAGAAACCAGAAGACAAAAACAGTGCAGGAGGATCAGAAGTGAAAGAAAACCAGTCTAGGTTACACAGGGCCTTGCTGTCTGGAAAAGGGCAAAAGCTTCCGCATTCTGACCGGTGTAAGTGTAATGAATTCCTCTGTCAAAATAACTTAACATGCTTGGGATCAGATAAAGAAAAACCAGGACTGACACAAATAAAACAAAGGATACTTGCAGATGTGCTTCCAATGAAAAGTCAGACTGGTAACACAGATGAGGTAAACACAAGCAGAAATATTTGTTGCGTGGTAGAGGATCAGAAAAGAAATAAACTTGCTGATGATATTGCAAGTGAACTCGGTAAAAAACTTCTGTTTGATACTTTAATTGCATTTTCTGAAACAGCTCAACACAAATATAAAAGTGCCTTTGAAAAAGACGTGATGAATAATGGCAAAGGCCTAAGACAAGAAGACAATCAGAAACTGTTTCTACTCAAAGAAAAATCAGTTGCTATCTTATCTGAACAATCAGCAAAGGTTTCTGATGTTTTACTGTGTGATTTTGATACGCTTAGCATTCATGGTTGTCACACAGTAGCAGAAAGAATTGTAACTAAATTTGTAGATGATGCAGTTAAAGAATATAAGAAGATAAAAAGAAAACATGGATCAAAAGCAGACAAGATATTTCATTCATCTTCGGAGACTTCTCCAACCACTTTGCCAGTAAGTACAGTGAGAAAGTTTTTGTCTAAAGTGTTGGACCTGAAATTGGGTCTACACAGGCAAGCATTTGTGTTGTCCAGTTGTTTTTCATCACCCATAAAAATTATATCATGTCAACATTTGGAACCAGATTGCTCACTTAATCTGACCCATTCCTCATTTAAGGAATTATCCTGCAGCCAGTGGCTAGCATGTGTTTGGGGGGACAAGGATGAGCAGAGCACGGGGATAATGACTACAGCTAGTCCAAACAAAGCAAATGGAACTTTTTTGTTGGAATTTGTCAGTTAGTCAAAACTGATAAATCTGCACAAACTTAAATTTTTTTATTAATTTCAGGGCAAACCTTGACACCTGTCAGCTCATCTGCCTGACTCCTTTGTAGCTCCTGGCTGTGAGACCTTCAGCTTTCTAATTCTGTCTTAGCTCTGCAGGCAGCTTCTAGTAAAGTCAAGGCTCTCAGAGCTGCCGGACTCTCACTTTTCTTTCAGCCCCCTGGGAGACTGGAACCCCAAATGAAATGGAAGCTTTTGATGCCTGCTGCTTCCAGTCCCACAGTGCCTAGTTTTTACTTCTGAAATAGTCCATCAGGAAGTACTACCACAGAAAGCTGAAAAAAAGAAAAGTTTTGCTTTGGGGGGTTGGGGAGAGCAGTCCCAATTTAGAACAAAAATGTTTCAAAATGTCAAAAACTTTCATAGAACTCCAAATTCAGAATTCTTTCTAACTCTGAATTCTGCCAAATATAGTTAACGATTTTTTAATGAGATATCAGTAAGTCTTTCTTTGACCCCATGAGCAAGAAGATGGTTTTAAGTGTAACCCTACTGAGCTGCTAATAATCTCTATATTACCTCCTAATACCTCAAAAAAAATGTGGAAAAATATGTAGTATGTCAGCTGGCTTTTCTTTTTCTCTCTACTGAAGTTCCTCATAGAAATCCTTGATGCTGGTGTTTTTGGAAGATCTGAAGACTTTGATCAGCCTAATTCTGACCAGCATATGCTGGTGGGACAAACACAAAAGCAATACTTGTACAAATCAGATCAGTGGCACTCAGCTCCTTGGAAGAAAAGTGTAGAAGTTTCTCTTGTGATACCACATAACAGTTCATACGTTAAGAAATTGTCTGCATGTGCTGTAGAAGAATTATGGACCCCAGAAAACATGTATTCAAATTTCAGGAGAATCAATGTGCCAAAGCACTTTGAATGTAACAATCTCCCAGGGAACGATTTGGAAACAGAAAGCAAGAGGATGTATAATCAGGTATTTGTAAAGTGCTAACTGTTACTACACTTTTCTAGTGTTCTGTAGGCTGACTCATATTAGCTAGTACTTAATATTATTCTAACTGCTAACATTAAATATAGCTAAAGGAACACTGAAAGAGGTATTGCAAAATACCGCTTCTGGTAATCTACTGCAAAATAATTCTACTAGAATAGATGTCCTTGCTGTGATACAAGTCTTTTCCTAGAGCTCTTCAATCATAAGACCCTGGATGCCTAGCCCAGTGTCTGTTTTGGGTCTGTTCAGAAAAAGCCAAGCTTCTTGGAAAGCTGCAGTCTAAAGAATCCAAGTCTCCTGCCTTGGATGTCCTGCTGAGTTTGGAGAGATCTTCATGTTCCTCAGCATCCTGAAACTATTGAGTTTTGTGGACCTCTCTCTACACCAGGGGATTAAAGGATCCCACGGGGCCTTTTGTATAAGACTTCTGTACTTAGTGTTTATGCACTACTGTCCAGTATCTTCTGCTGTACAGGTTTACATGCTCTCTAGGCAATGGTCTTCATGATATCAGCTATAGGAACATCAGCTATGCAGGTGTTCCTGCACTGACATGCAAACCTCTACTTTCACCAGCCTAACATCCTTCAGAAGTGCTAAGAAAACTTGTGAAAGGGTATCAGTGACAGATTCTGTTTGTGTTGGTACTGTGGTTTTGTTGCTACAGGTTATATTTGATTTGACCCGTGAGTTGCTATGTGCAGAATATCAAGTGACTGCAAATCCAAATACATTTCCATGGATGAAAGAAAATTTGGGATCTTGCTGTTCCAGGCGTCTTTGCAGGAGAACAGATGTCAGTGAGGTCAAGGTACATTCTGGAAATGGAAAGTGTACAATAACAAGAGTCAGTGAAGAGAGCAGATATTGTGATGGCAAAAAGACAAAAATGTGAAATTTGGAAGGATTATGGCAGTGTAACTGAGGTGATTAGAGAAGAAAATAGCATTGCTCTGAAATGCTTGAATAAACATAGACTGAGCTGATTAGTCTAAATATTCCAAGTGTATGGAGTTCTGTAGAGCAATGGGAATTGGGCTTCTAAATCTCCCTGGTCATGACTATCTTGGGTGTAACCTCTAAAGTAATCTTAAGTTTAAAATGTGTTGTAAATACTTGTTGGCCAGTATGGATCAGCAGCTTCTAGATCAGTTCCCTAGAATTTGGAATGTTTCTAGTTGTAAAGCTGGACCTTCATACTAGCACCTGTCACTCATTTGCAACCTTCACAGTGACAGAGTTCCTATGAGAAGAATTCTTTTTGGCCTTTCTTACTTTGTAGATGTTTGTTCAGGGTGAAATTATTAAAATAATGAACCTGGAAAAGAATGACTTAGAAATGAAAAGGAAATTCCTTAATATGACCAAGTATGGAAACTGTAAGAGAGACAGAGTGGACCTTATGCTGGTAAGCAGACTTCCAAATGGACATTTGTTTACTTTCTCTAGGTTTAAACTAGAAATTCTCATTCTTTCGTGAGAATCATGTTTACTTAAAATAACTTCAGAACTTCAAGTTATTGCCTTCCTTTTCAGTATACTTGCAATAATAATCCAGTGTCGTGGTTTAACCCCAGCCAGCAACTAAGCACCACGCAGCCGCTCACTCACTCCCCCCCATCCAGTGGGATGGGGGAGAAAATCAGGAAAAGAAGTAAAATTCCTGGGTTGAGATAAGAACGATTTAATAGAACAGAAAAGAAGAGACTAATAATGATAATGATAACACTAATAAAATGACAACAGTAGTAATAAAAGGATTGAAATGTACAAATGATGCGCAGGGCAATTGCTCACCACCCGCCGACCGACACCCAGCCAGTCCCTGAGCGGCGAATCCCTGCCCCCCACTTCCCAGTTCCTAAACTAGATGGGACGTCACATGGTATGGAATACACTGTTGGCCAGTTTGGGTCAGGTGCCCTGGCTGGGCATGAGAAGCTGAAAAAATCCTTGACTCTAGTCTAAACACTACTGAGCAACAACTGAAAACATCAGTGTTATCAACATTCTTCACATACTGAACTCAAAACATAGCATTGTACCAGCTACTAGGAAGACAGTTAACTACATCCCAGCTGAAACCAGGACATCCAGTATTTCCAGTTCTTGCAAGTGGTTTAAATAAATTAACAATGCATCTATAAAGTTGTTGGATTAGGTACAGTGCCTTAGTACCTTTCAGAACTGGCCATGCTCTTATTCTTGAAGTAAACATGCATATCTATGTTATATTTCAGATTCAGGAGCTCTGCAAAGAAGAATCTCGGTGGACTAACTATGATGATGATGAATTAACTGTGAAGATGAAAATGACTGAAGACATATTTGATAGCTTGATCCTTGATACAATCAGAGTTCTTAATAGGATTTATCTGAGAAAAGCCTGTGATTAAAAGTTTTTCCCTAAAAAGCCCTAATGGAGGAATTTTAAGCTCTGATTTTTTTAGGCAAGAAATGCATGATTTAAGAATTTTAATTCTGAACTTGTATCCAATAACACTGTGGCCTTGGCCTAATTTGTATGTTCATGTTTACAATCAAAGGATGTAAGCAGAGACTTAATCAGATAGAAAAATATTACACAAAACATTCTCCTTGTGTTTTGTGCTTTGGGAATGCTCATTAAGATCAATGGTCGTTTTAGACTGATGTCACACAGAATCTAAAGGGTGGAAATTTTATTCTTGTCTGTTGGGGCTTTTTTGGTCAAGATAGCACTTTATTCACTTATGCATTTTTAAAAGCACAACGTGTTTTAAAATTGTATACAAGTCAATACAAACAGGGTTCAAAACCATTCTATGTGTAAATTATTTTATTCTCTGCTATCATGTTCAGGTTGTGAATGATGACAAGTGAATCATATTTTGAAAATAACGTTCAGAAAATCGTAGGTGACTCTTTTAATGTAAATGTGCAGACAGAATTAAATCTAGAAATTGAATTGCTGTGGACCTCTGTAGTTTGGAATAAACTCCCCTGTCTGGAACAAGTCTGAAACCTTTCCTGATGGGTATAGCAAAGTTAAAGGTGACTGTGCACCATTTTTTTTTTTTAACATTTTTTTAATATGCTGTGGAACTGCTTAAAAGTAGCCTAGAGATGGCTTCAGAGATGTGGCATATGGAATGATTGTGCCCTAGCAGGATCTAGAGTCAGACATTCAGTTGTAATGTCTACAACTGTATGTAAATGAGACAAATACTGATGTAATGCACTTTAAATGGGATACTTTTCTATCAATAACTCCAATTTCTGAAAACTAAATATGTGCATGTGAATTGCATGATAAATAACCTAACCACAAGCCCTTTGCATTCTTACAACATCTAAACATAGGGTGCTGAGGATGTACTTTAATTGGCAAAAGAGAGCAAACCAATAATCCTACTCTTTTGTATTGGCAAAATTGGAAAAAAATCAAGATTTTTAACAAGGAAATAGAAGCATTCCCTGAGCATGGTAATTGTTCACTATGTATATTGCTGTAGTCCCACCTATTTTGCATTGAGAAGACCAATGATAATTTTTTATTTTTTTTTAGTTTTTTTTTAAATAAATACTGTGCAAATATTTCTTACTGGATTTCAGAAACTGTTCATTACTGAATAATGGAATGTAAGTAGATCTGATTTATTCAAATCCCATTCATTCGGGGTGTCTTTCAAATAAAATGAAAAGCAGGACAATCAAGTATAAACTATATATAAACTTATATTTTAAATAACAATATTTACAATCTGGTTTTGGTTGGAAAAATAGAAATACATTTTATGTTTCTATTTTTAAATACTGATGGCTTAACTGTTTTCATACTGAATTGTTTGTTTTCTGAATAAACAAAATAAACCCCCTGTATCTCATTTTTATTTCTTTTACTGAAATCGATTAGAGTTGCAGATTATACTGGACATACTGCTGTTCTCATTAGCGAATGGGAGTAGTTTTGCAGACAGCTCCTGGCAATGTTAAAAAGCCCTGTCCTGCTAGTTGCCATATGAACAGAAATAAAAAGGCAACTTCTGCCCCAAGTGCATTAACTGTTGATCTTATCCTATAAACTATTTTCATGTCCCTAGTGGTACATTTCCTTAAGTCTCTGACTTTGATCCTCATTGATTAATTAATCCAAATAAGTTATTTGTTCTAAGATTAATGTTTTCTTGTCGTCAGTTTATAGTAGAATTTAACTTTTTTCCTGGACTTATAGACAAATTGTTGGATACAATGATAAATCTATATATTGAAGCACTACAGTTTTTCAGTTTATTGTCACCATGGTTTTGCAGCAGCAGCAGGTTTCTTGTGTTCGGAATGAAAGCTATTAAAAATATCACTTACGAATAGTGATAGTGAATGAATAGTTGAAGGACTCATTTTATTCAGACTGGTGCCTTATGTTATGCTATATGTTACACTTGAGGAAGATAACCATTATATTTGCAATTAGGTTTGCGAGTGAACCCTTGCAAGATGTTATATACAGAAGGACATAGCTGTAAAGTAACTACTGCTGATGAGAATAAAAAGTGTATACACAGAACATGTCAGACATATTTAATATCCCCCACGATTCTGTGTTCAAAACCTTAGATTCTGGCACCCAGATATATTGACCTGCTCAGTCAGTGGCAAGACTTCAATATCAAGATTACTCTCCTTCAAGGTCTAATATTTTGTTTGCCTTGGTTTTGATCAATATTAACCTTCTGGGTCAATAAATCTTGATACTAGCCTCAAGAGGAGTCATTATCTTTCATAGAAAATGATTATTTCTCAGTTAAACCCTACATTTAATTTTCCTGTAATCCATCTCTTTCATCTTCATACGTTTAACAATTCTTCTGAATAAAATGCACTTTAAAATATCTTAGGCACTGCAGATTTTTAAAATCCTAATTAGCAGCTGCCACAAGATTTTCTAAATTCTTTGAAGCAGTTGGACTCTGCTATTGTAACCGTCTAATTTTGTTGCTTACAGTACCCAGGAAAAATAGAGACTGAAACTCCCTCAGCTAGGATGTGATACAAGCAACCACATAACTGATAGCTGTGGATATGGATGCAAAAGATATGTGACAGAACCACTTCAGATATTAGCGGTCAAGAAAAGAGAGGATCAGGGAAAAATAAAGGCAAAGGTGGCAGAATCTGTTACTCAGTTCTCAGAAGAGAGGATTTTTACTGTATGTAAGATTTCCACCCTTGTACTGACTGTGCATTACTGGCCAGAAACAATGATAAAACTAGATTCTAACCTCTGAAGTTACACCAGTGGGCCTGAAGTAAGAATTTGGACCCACTTGTTTCCTACTTGGTCTTGAAGGATTAAGAGTGTTTGTGAGTAGCAGAAGCAAGAATTATCTTTTCAAGGACCTCAGTCTTTCATGATCTGAGTTTTAAACTCCTCTGAAGTCATCCTCTGGGGACATTTTCACATTGGTTTTCTGCCTCTGTTATGAAAATTCTTGAGCCTGTACTAACAAATGAAAGGAGACTTTCATACTGTGTCTACAGCTACAAAAGGTGCTAAAATCCACTACTAGTGCACAACCAATCCGAATTTACTAAAAGGACAGAGTTTCTAACATCCTCTTCAGAGCTTGCAGCATCCTACGTGCAGCCTTTCATCGCATCTTCAGTTTTGAGGACAAATGGCTCTCTCCCGCCAAGTGATGTACTTTGGGATCAAACACTTCTTGACCCAAAGGCTTGCGCTATTTTGATCTCTTCCCAGCGAGAAGCTTCGTGAAGTTCAAACTTCTGTTTCTATAGCGGATTGCCCCATAAAATCGTCCACTGAGCCATCTCTGTTGTTTTAACCTCATTAGTTTTACTTTTTTCCTTAAGACCATCCATCCCCCCAAGGGAAACGTGGCTCTAAACACAGCGGCAAAGGCTTTATTTGTGGTATGTCCTTGTCACCAGGGCTTGGTAACACACTTGGGCCATGAAGGGGGAAGGAGGGAGCGACCCTACCACCTCCCTCGCCTCGCACCTCCTGGGCTAAGGGGGGGGAAGGACATGGCGGCTGGCGGTTCGTGGAGGGGGGGGGCGGCTGCCAACAGGTGGGTCCCCACCCGGGGAAAGCCCGTGTCACCCTCCACGGCCGGTGTGGCGTTGGGAGCAGCGGGCAGCGCCGCCTCGCTTTCTTTGAACGAGGCGGGGAACCCCCGCTCCCCTCACAGGGAAAGAGGGGCCGGGCCTTCCCCTCAGGCAGCCAAAGCACCGGGACGCCGAGGCGGGAAGGAGCCGGGGACGGGAGCCGGGTCCCAGCGGCCGCCGCCCCGGCACTAGGCCGCGTCGCCAAGGCCGGCGCGTTGCTATGGCGCGGCCCCGCCCCGCCCCTCGCTGCGCGCCGCTGGCGTCCCAACATGGCGGCGGCGGGCGGCGGCGGGCCGCTGGCGCTGCTGGCCCCGCTGCTGCTGCTGCTGCTGGTGGCGGCGGCGGCGCGGTTGTACCGGGCGGGGGAGGACCCGCTGACCGTGTTGGCGGCTGGCTCGGTGCGGCGGGCGCTGCTCAACTCCTCGGCCGCCTGGGTGGTGCAGTTCTACAGCTCGTCCTGCGGCCACTGCATCGCCTTCGCCCCCACCTGGCGGGCCCTGGCGGGGGACGTCAAAGGTGAGGCGCCGCCGCCGCCGCCGCCGCCCCCCCCTCCCTCCGCGGCGGGCTCTGACCGGGCCCCCCGCAACCGGGGAGCGGTCACCGCCGCCGCCCGGTTCTCCACAGCTCCGCCCGGCCTGAGGCCGGGCTGCCGCGGGCCTTGACGCGCTGCCCGGCGGCCCCTCCGCCCCCGCGGCCGCCCTCGGTTTCCCGGGCCGCGGCCGTCGGTTCCCCGGTGTCGGTGCTGGGACCGGGATACCCGTGTGGGCCGCAGCGGTGCCTCGTCCTGCCTCGTCGCACGTGGTCACCCGTGGGGCAGCTGGGCTGCAGCGGGGGCCTCGGCACGCGTGGGTGGCAGCGGGGCCTCGGCCAGCCGTGTCACCCGTGGGCTTCGGCGGCGAAGCCGTGGGCGCGCTTGGTCTGCGCCGTGGTGCCTTGGTGT
This sequence comes from Haliaeetus albicilla, assembly GCF_947461875.1. Taxonomy (NCBI): domain Eukaryota; kingdom Metazoa; phylum Chordata; class Aves; order Accipitriformes; family Accipitridae; genus Haliaeetus; species Haliaeetus albicilla. Next base: position 19,995,374 of record NC_091508.1, read on the forward strand.
GCGCGGGTCGCCCCTCTTCTCGCTTCTCTGGTGGCGGGCACGGCCCTCGCCGCGCTGCCAGAACGGCAGGCAGGACGAAGCGAGGCGTAGGTGTTGGTAGCAAGTCTCCAAATTAAAGGTTTCGTAGGAATCCAGGGATAAAACATCACCGCCGCCTCTCACGCACGCCAAGCGGATTTACGGCTGTGGGTTTACACGCGAGCGTCTCTGTGCCTTGCAGCGTGCGAGTGGATGCGCTGAGGCACAGGAGGTATGTTTAGGCTAAACTCTTTGAGGCGAGATCTTTATCTTCTGAATGTTTTGTAAAGAGACTAGCCTATATGAGAGGATAAACAAAAAATAAATATTGTGGTACTGGAGGGGCCGTGCATGTGTTTGATTTATACCTTGCAAATTCAATATAGCATGAATGGACTAGAAGGGGGGAAAGGACCGCCAGGAAATAATACAAAGATCAAGCTAAGCGAGAGTCAGATCTTCAGATTCATCAAATAGTGACTTAAAAAGAAGTGGTGGCCTCCACGGTTTATACTGAGGGAGGCCTGCCTTGCTGTGTCTTAGTCTGCTCGATTTTTCTGGCAGGCGCTGAAGTGTTTTACTCTTATTTGTAGATCTAAGAAAAGGAAATAAACAGGCTCCTCAGGTATGGGTTAAATTAAATACCTCTGATGGTGAGAAGACCGAGTTTGTAGGAAATGTTATGCTTAATATAGTGGTGTTAAAGGCTTTTAAACCACTCCTAATTTAGCATTTGACCCAAGAGACGTTTTCAGGATGGAGGCAGCAGTTCTAATGTATTCGTATGGTTTCAGTTTGAGAGGGAGTGAAGAGCTCTGGCTTTTCTCTGGCAGCCTTGTATGTGAAAAGTGTTAGCGATTAACATGAAATGCAGGTGCAGTATTAGGTACACGTGGTTTTGGATACACAGAAATGGAGGCCTACCCAAAAATAGGTCCTGATGAACGCGTCACACACTGAGGATTGCTAACTGATGAACAGAAAATGAAAAACGGAGAAACATGGAGCAGTAATGGTTTCAGAATGTTTCAAATGCTCCTTACTTGCATGGGTTTTTGTTTATAAAAGCAGTATTTTTTTTCTGTTTTCTTTGCATAAGTTTGTGTAACATTTTCACCTTTTAATTTGATTTGCTTGTGGTTAAAATAGTATTAGATTTTCTTCTTTTTTTGAGGAAAAGTAAGAACAAGGTGTTTGAACACTGCAGTGAAGATCATGAAGAGCCTGAACTGACCAGAGTTTTTGTCAGAATAAGGCAGGGACATGTTTATATATTACTACAGCAGCATGATACCTTTGTAGGCAATATTTCTTGTAACTTGTAATGACTTCTTCAAATATATATTTTCTTTCTCACCTGGAGTCATGATAACTGCAAATGATGTTATGCACTTGTATTAGTATAACTAGTTAAAGGCCTATCTACTCTTTAATCCATTGAGTTTTTATGAAGACTTTCATTTAAAAAGTGGATTTTTATGTTTGTGGACATTGGCACTACCAGCAAATGCAATTGGCTTCTGGTGTTATTTGTCAGCAAAATGTTTCTATTTTAAAGTTGGAATGAATGGATTTTAGTCGGAGACTGAGAACAGTCACACTTTTCGTTGGTAGCTTCATCCAAAAAAAAACCCAAAAATGTTTTGCCCACTTAGGCTGTCTCAACATTTATTTTTCAAAAATATGTACTCATCTGCTAGGATATTACAGTTATCTTTGAGGATGCAGACTCATCTGCATTAGAGAACTCCTAAATCACTGTGTGGTTGTATTTGCTAATTTGGTACAGTCCAGTTAAATTGGTGCAGCTACTTTGTCCCTAAAAAGCCTGTACTAATATACTTAATTTTTATTTCATTTCTCATTTGTTAAATCTTGGCAATGTTATCATTGCAAATGTCATAGCAGAACATAATCCTCCTGAAAAATAGGAGCGGTGCTTGCTTTTGTGTAATTTACGTTTTGAGTTTGATACCTCCTCTCATCTCAGAACAGGCTTTAAGCTTAGAGTCCTCGCTGCTGCATTCCTAATCACACATTTAGTTTTATTACAGTAGTATCCAAAGTGGCCATTATAGTTAATTGTAGTTTTTCTGTCTCAAAAAGTGATTGAATCTATCCACCAAAATGCCTGTGGGCTGGAATTACGTGCAGTAGTTTTCTGTGTAGAAGTAAACCCCATGCAAATTCCATATATAACAACCCTTGGTTTATATGCAGAAGCAATCCACTGCTCTAGGTTTGGAACAACTGTTCCAAATCTAGCAATTGTTCCAAATCTAGCAATAATGATTTGCTTCTGGAAATTGTTCTTTAAACACATTTGGTGGGGAGCTGCAGAAACCCTGTCATTATTCAGGAAGCGGCCTATGTGTTAAAATATGTAACTCTTAAGTAGAACGCAGGGAGAGGTTCCTTGTGATGCATCTTTTATCTCCCTGACTGAAACATCATAATGGAAACCAACAACACATGGCATTGCATCTACCTGCTGGAGGGAATACACAAGGTTTATGCAAAGCAAGTATCTTCCTTGTAATGTACTGTGACTGGCGTTTTGGTATTCTGTAGTATTTCTTAAGTGGGAGGTTTGACCAACCTGCTGGATTTCCAGTTTGTCCAATACGTTCGTGTCATTCATTGGAACTTGTTTAGCATAAACAGAAATAGTGTTGGTTAATATGATATCACTCATCTACCCCTTTCATATAGTTTGTGAGTTAGTATATCAAAAATAATAATACTAATTTCGAATTCATCAGCATTTAAAAAGAACAATCCAGGCTACAGTGCCACTGTAAACTTACACAGTCTAGTCTGTGCACTCCGGCAACTTCTGCATCCTTTAAAAAGGAAGACCTCCTTTTTAAGCAGAAGCAAATGCTAAGCAGCGCACATCCCAGCTGGTGCTCTTTAACCCAAGTATTTAGCTAGAGATGGGTTTGCATTGTTGCGAGTAGGCTATTTGCATTGGGTTCATAGTGCTTCTATTCATTGTATGAAGGAGGATCAAAACAGGTGGAAAAAGGAGGAGTGGTGAAAGTTGAATGAGATAGATACCCAGAAGCCAAACTTTTTTTTTTATTGTGCATTTTATTTGATGAAATAGACTGTTGTATCTTTTGTGCTCCTGTGAATACATGCCCATCTGCTCTAGCATGCTTGTAGTTACTCCTGGTGCCCGTTCAGCTGTTGGCATGTTCAGCACAACTGAAATTCTGCATCAGCTGCCCCATCCTCCTCCAAAGACAAATAAAGGTCAAGCTATATTTCAAAAGCAGCTAGGCATGCAACTGTCAATCAGATCTTGAACTTGATGAAGCTTTCATGCTCTTTGCTATAAAAGCAAGTTTAATTTTAGTGCTTTTTAAATTTTATTGATACTTGGGAATTGTGGTGTACCTTCACATTCTGCCCACAGCTGTTTTGATTTAGCTTAGCTTTAAAAAGTAACTGTCTAAGGAGTCTCTTGGAGCAGTTCTTCCTTAAAGTGATTGCTGCAGCAGAGCGTGGCTCAAAAATATAAGTTCCTAGCAAAATGAGAAGGAAAAAGCTATAAATGAATTGAAAGCTTTTATTGAAGTTATATAAGCATATTTATAGAAATACTTGACCTCTTGTGGTTATTGCTATGAAACATTTATAAAGGAAACTTACAGTAATGTTCAAATTCAACTCTTTAGCACTCTGGTTAAAACTCAGATATTTTTTGAGGTGCATCTAATGTATTCCTGAACGGTACTAAAAGGTAAAGACGGCTCTCAGTAGACAATATGTGAGCCTTGGCTTGTGTGCAATTCTGGAGGCCTCTGAGAAAATTGTAAGTTCGGTAAATAGTGAGTCCTTGTTAAACAACTATAATACAAGATGCATCAAATTTATGGTTTTATAATTGACAGCCATGTGGATGAGTAACTTCTGGATTAATTTTACTCAGTTATATATACTCTGCATGGTTTATTTTATGAGCTTATCTAATGGGGAAAGCTAGGGAATACAATCCAGTATCTTGCAAGTGTTGGGTTGGCTCCTATTTCATCTTTCTGTATTCAATAAAATGGCTTCAGCCCTGGAAGTGCTACATTGTGTGTTGGGATTCTTCTTATTTAAGTGTATTGAAAATACTGATGCAGCTGAGAAACACAGTTATTTTAAAAATCAGTAGATTGTATTACACTTGAGGATAGAAATGAATAGCAAATGAGAATCGACTGAGGGCTTGATTTTTATGCCATTGGAATCTATCGGAGCTCTGTTGTTGATTTCTGTGGGAAGCAGGGTAATCCATCAGCTGAGATCCGTGATCGCTTCTGCTGAAAATTGAAAGATACCTTTGTTTTCAGACTGGGAATCTGCAATTAGAGTTGGTGTGCTGGATTGTGGGGAAGAAGAGAACTATGAGACGTGCAAAGAATATGGTATTCACTATTACCCAACTTTTAGGGTAAGTGGCATAGTATATTGCCTTAGGTAAATGATGCATGCTTTATAGTAACTAAAACCGTAACAAACTTGCTGGTGCAGAGTGTTACGTGTAACTCGTTGTTCTTTAGCTGGACTTTCTCTTTGCTTTTTGTGATAAAGCTGCAGGGTTGATAAAAGATTAATTTGAGTTCTTCTTGCTGAATGCAATAGCTGATGTAGTTATTTATAGTAGTAATTTAGTCCTCAGTTCTGAATCTGAAAAATTCTTATTGAAGATACCATTCTAGGATAAGTACTATATAGTTACATTTACGTAACACCTCATTGTGATATATTTGTTTGATAATAACAATTTGTATAAGTATTTTTCAATTCAAATGTTTGTGATTATTAATAGTGGTTTTAGTTTTGGTATGTGAAAGTACAGGTAATTGCATCATGAAATCAGCTAATTTCATGACCAGGGCTCCAATTAAAAATTCACCCTTGATTGATCCTTTACTATTTTTCTAATTAATTTCATAATTTGCTTAAACTGACTGTTAAAAGGGATCTTGTGTTTGCCAAAATTATCTACCATTGTTCATCTTCAGGTCTAAGTGCAATTTTTAACTTCTCTGTCTTTGCCAATCTGTATAATCACATTATTAACTGTAAGTGTAAGCAGAATGTGATGGATGGAGACTATTGAATAAACTGTGTTTGTTATGACAGGAGAGGGAACAGGAGACATTTCACTGTAGAATTTGTGATGTTCTACCCTGATAGAAAGAACAAATTTTTTTAATTTTTTTTTTTTTTTTTTACTCCTTAAAGTTTTGGGTGTAAATTGGTATGCACTCTTTATTAGACACTAAATCTTTTCTATTTTATTTTTTATAGCAGAAGGCAGTCAAGCTCCATTATATATCCTGTTTAACCACTGGAGGGAGTTGAGAAAATGTGAATAGTGTTCTAAGTATATGTGTAGTTGGTAGTACTGATTTGGTAATGGATCAATATACAGTATTCAATTAAGCATTGTGGTATTTTTCCTCTAAAAGTTGGCTTTATTGTATATCAGAGTTTCGATTGGTAGCTATGAGCTACCCTCGTATAGCTGAGAAGCAGGTCTTTGGAACTCAGGCTAAAAGGGAAAACTGTCTGCTGAACAGATAGATAAAAATGTTTTGTAATCAGAGCTGTAAAAAGTAAAAACTCTTGAAAGCCATTTTTGTTTCTGAACTGAGCTTTGTCTTACACAGTGAGTTATTTTCAAAGCAATAATACTTTTTTTTCTCCCACATAGTACTTCAAAGCATTTACAAAGCAGTTTACTACTGGAGAAAATTACAAAGGTAAGAATATCCTACTGTAAGAAGTCCCCAAAGCAGTTATCCTATCAGCCAGGGATGTGTCACACAATAAGCAAAATCTCTTTGCCTGTCAATTAGTTTAGACAGCTAGAGATGGGATGGACACTAAATAGCTCTTTAAGATATATTACAAGTACTGCATGGAAATGGAATGTCAGGCAGAATTTTAGACAGCAAAACATTTGTTCAAGAACTAAGGACTCACATTCCTCATTTTTTTGAAATGTAGTTTTCACAAATGGCTAGATAATTTTTTAAAATTCCTTTTTTCCACCACATACCTCATCAGCATGAGATCCAATTTGCTCAATCCTGATTCTGGTGCTTTTTGATCTGTCAGCCACTTTCCAGGCATCCTGAATCTCACTGGGAGAACCCCTATTCAGATGTTGACTAACTGAAAACAGGCTTATCCTGTGTGTCTGAAGGGATCACAGCTTGAGGTGGTTTGTCTGGGAACAAAAGTAATGTTGTCTTTTTCAATGGATTAACATTTAAAAGGCCAGAGGTCAGAAGAGAGACCACCTGCACCATTAACCCTTAATGTAGAAGTAGACCATAGTTGTACCTGTTACTTTTTGGCATTTGTGAGAGCTGCTGCTTTTTAATTTATTTCTTTTAAAGCAAATAAAATATTCTCACACTTCAGTTATTTCCTCATATTGTTACATGGCTTTGTAACCTCACCTGGCCCATTTGGTAAGAATGGTACACCTTTGCAGTTTTTAATGCTTGATGAATATCCTTATTGCAAAAAAGCTACTGAAGTTGCCCACACCAACTATTGTGAAAGTGAGCACAGATTTAAAATGAAGCATTGTTTGAAGAGGAAACCAGCAAGGCAGGCAGATG